>NC_062545.1:252615572-252927714 GCF_016906955.1 Phacochoerus africanus | reverse complement strand
CTACCAAGAAGAGAGGAGATGAAGGGACTGATACGACTGTCCCTACACTTCTGGAACTTCCCTCAGTTTTTACGAGCATCCTATATATTTTCAGAAAAGGAAATTTCAAGACAACCAGGAGACTCTGGGAATATTCCAGAATAGCAGCCAAAAAAGGTGATGATTTGGAGGAAGTCTGCGCAGCTATATCCTTTCAGTGAAATTATAGTAATGACCATTTGGCTTTTATTGAGCATTAAATCTGTGCCAAGAACTGAGCTAAGAATCCATGTGGATTATTGTATTATACCTTCCCAATGACCCTATGAGTAGGGAATCCCCATTTTACAGATGAGATCATGAAGGGGTGGTCAGGTTAAGGAACTAGCTTACTGTTGAGGAGCCTTGAAGCAAAGGTTCAAGCCAGGAAATGTGACTCTAGACTTTGCTCTTAATGATTCTGTTAAACTCTTGTCACCTGGGCTCAACAGGACTTCACAAATAGCCAGGCTTGTTTCCCACTGAGTGCCTTGCCATAAATTGGGTGGTGCTATAACACAGCCATGCCTGTGGGGTTACGAAGGGATGGGTGAATGGTCCCCTGCCTACAGGACTGCAGACTGTTATGCTCTCAAGGCATTTAGGCTGAATTCATTCATCCATTCATTCCTCTGAGACTAACACCCAAAATAAAGTGTTCAGAGTGAGATCTTCTGAGGGGTAAGGAGCTCAAAGATACAGGCATGGAGTTACTCAGGGTTGCACTGTGCCCCTCAGAGGCCTTTTCTGTTTCTTCATTTCAAAAAAATGACTTCTGGATGGATGAGGCTTTGCAGCAATCACTTTGGGTTATGAAGACAAACACTGTGTATAACTGCACCTCCCCCACCGATGAACACAGCTTCAGACATACTGACCATTTCCATCACAGATCTTATCATGACTTAGATGGTCCTACAGCATTTGGCCTCCTAGTTCCTATACAGCCTTCACTCCTGCCAATGTGCCTACCTTACTTTATGCTTTAGACAAACAGAGATCATCCTTTTCTGCCCATTTGTGCCCCATGATTCTTTCTTCTCCAAGAAACCCATCTCCAAACCCTAATCATTCTTGAAGTCTTAGTTCACATACCATCCGCCCCATGAAGCTTTCATAGATCCACCACCAGGAAATAAAAAGACCAGTGATCTTATCAAGTCCAGTCACTGTTAGAGCAAAGGTTCTCAACCAAGATTCTTTTGTCCCTGAGGACATATTTGGCAATGTCTAGAGATACTGCAGTTGTCCATTGCTCAAGCAGAGTAGAGGTGGTGCTACTGGCGTCTAGTGGGTAGCAGTCAGAGATGTTGATAAACATCCTACAAAGCACGGGACAGCTCCTCACAACAATTACTTGCCCTCCACGACAATGACTTGCCTCCCACCCAAAGCCGAAAGTGTTGAGGTTTAGTAACTCTAAACCCTGCATTAGAGAATATATAAATTATTCATTTCCCCTACTAGCATATAAACTCACTATGAGAAAGAGCATAAATGTTCAACATAAGTATGTTGAATGAATGAAAAAAGCTGAACCAAGCTGCAACAAGGCATAGATCAGCCAAGATGAAACCTTCAGGATTTCTGTGACTGGGGTAAATTCTTCAGCAAGCTTTGACTCGAGAGGCTGTGTGTGGGCTGATATGCAAACAGAATCTAGAAGATAGAGGCCAAGCGATGCTGAGATGTATAAAGAGATACAAAGCTCATTTGTTGTTCTGAATGGCCAGCAAGTTTTTGCACACATCTGTGTAAATGACTTTGGGAGGAATCAAGGAAAGGAATATGAGTATGGAATGGCAACAACTCAAATGATCCATAAATGGAACTAATTCAATGGGTAGAGGGTCTCCAGGCTAGAGGTTTCCTGTAGAGATTGGATGATAGTACCAGCCAGGTGAGTTCTGAGCAGATTTCAGAGGAATCTCAAAAAACCAAGTATCTCAGCAGACATTTAGGATGTGGATAGTCTACCACTCCCAAGCAAATTCCCTCCCTTCCCCCTTTACCTCCATTGGAAAAGTATGTACATTCCCAACCCACTGATGTTGGTCTTGGCCACATGACTCTCTTTGGCTTCATGATGGGCGAGATGTACTTCTGTACCCCTTGCCTTTGTGTTCAACCATGTGACCTGCTTTAGCCAATGGGATGTTAGCAGACATGACATATGCGTGCACGCGCGCGTGCGCACACACACACACACACACACACACACACACACACAGGCTTGGAATGTGTTTGCCCAATGGGTTTGTCCTCTTGAACCTCTGCTGGCACCAAGAGATGAGCTTCTCTGGTAGCTGCTGTCCCTTCAGCCTGCACTCCAGAAAGAACACATGGGGGGTTGTCAGAAGCCTAGAGCCAGAAGCCATGCCCAGTCAGAGCTGCACCTTAAATTAGAGTCACTCAACTAAGCCCAGCCTAGATCCTCGAACCCAGCCTACTCTTCATAGAAGTGTTGGCAAGAATAAATGATTATCGTTTTAAACCACTGAGTTGAGAGTAGTCTGTCATATAGCACTATTATATAAAATACATATATATTTTACATATAAAAAGTAAATATAATACTATTTTAAATATATATAATTTATATAATATATATATCCCAATTATACACACACACACATCCCAATAATTCTTGAATCTAAAAGATTTCTAAGCTACCCTTTCCTTACTTCCCCCAATCCTCAGAGAAATCTGGAGGGGTCCAGGTCACCCCTTCATGAGGATTAAGATTGAGAAAACAGGAAAATATCAGTGGTAGTTGTCTCTGGGTAATGGGATGCTGGGTGATTTTCATTATCTTATTTATAATTTGCAATATTTTCCCAATTAAAAAACTCATGTATTCCTTACCTATCAGAATAAAAGCAATACATCACTTTAGAAAAATGCCCCCTTGGACCAAGTGCTGAGAAGGCTGCCCTGCACAGGCTGTGGACTCAAAAAGGAGCCAGGGTCTCAGCTTCTGTGCTGAGCGAGGGGTTAAAATGGGCACACCCCAACCTCAGTTTACACTCAATGCATCCAACACTGACAGAGCCTATTTGCCCAGACTCAGAGTGAGGCACTACAGGGGATTCTAGACTAAAATTGGGTTAAAGAAATGGACTTTAAAAAAAGGCTAACCCTACGTAACTCACTTCTCCTGGTGAAGCAGCCCCAAGTGATTAAGAATTCTCTGTGACCTGATGCCCGTTGCCTGGCCTGGTTGTCTCCACTGCCTGCCCAGGGCCCTATGGGTTTCAAGGCTCTTGGTTATATAGTTCAAGTGTTAAAGATCTGGGTCATGATACTGAGTAACTGAGAAGGAACGGAGAGACAAAGAGAGAGAGGGAGCGGAAAAAAGTAACAAAACTAGACTTTCACGATAACAACTGAGTTTCATCTAAAGGGAATGAACTTGGGAAACTGAAGGTTTAGAGACGTCTAAGTGAATCAGAACCCAGTGGCAGATTTCTCTACAAATGCACATGGGTCACTGGATGGCCTGGGTTGCCTTCTTTCCTCGGAAAACCTGAGTCCCAGGGCTGAGGAGCTTCCCAAGAAACCAAGTGTTATGGGGTTAATAAGAGTCACCTCAGCCAGGCTAGAAATACCATTGTTTTGTAGTTTCAAGACCAAAATCAAATGCAGTCTTCCCTGAAGAAGCCGAGGAAGTATTGCGCTAAAAGTAAAGACCAAGCAGGTAGTGTAATTGACACTCAAGGTTAACCAAGGCTCTTCAGGCTAAGACAGGTATGCATAACAGCCTCTGACCGGCTTGCTCAGTTTCTTCCAAGCAAGAAGCAGACCGTAATAGATGGTAAGGAAAGGTGACACACTGCAGCTGTGCAGGTTCAATTTACTGGAGATGAGGTTGCGATCCAGGCCAAATGGTCTTATAAAATCTACCTAACCCCAATAGACCTTCATCATGGGAAAATAAAAAGGACCTATGGCTCTGTGAAGTTCATGGATCATTCTCTCATTTCAAAGTCCATTTATATATCTATCCATCCAACTTAATGCAAGTGCCTTCCTTGTATCAGGCACTGAGCTGAAAATTAGGGACAGAGCACTCAATCAGCCACAGTGTCTGCTCAGGAGAGCTCTTGGTTAAGGAATGAGAACAGCCAGGTAAACACATAAATTGCAATTCAGCCCAAAAAGAACCGGAGGAAAGAACAACAATTTAGAAAAGTGTCAGTTCCGCCAGGGAATGTGGCAGAACTCCAAGTTGCCTACCCAAAATCCCTTCCCCGTGCTAACAGAATCCTTATTTTGTTGGGGATATGTGTCAAGGTGTCCAGCTTAGAAATTATTCATCCCAGCTTCCTTTGCATAGAAAGGTGGCCACAGGACAGTTCCAGCCAATGAGAGGTAGGTAAACATTGTTGGGTGGGACTTCTGGGAAAGCTCCTTAAAAGGAAGAGGGGGGAGTTCCCGTCATGGCGCAGTGGTTAACGAATCCGACTAGGAACCATGAGGTTGCGGGTTCGATCCCTGCCCTTGCTCAGTGGGCTAACAATCCGGCGTTGCCGTGAGCTGTGGTGTAGGTTGCAGACGCGGCTCGGATCCTGCGTTGCTGTGGCTCTGGTGTAGGCTGGCGGCTACAGCTCCGATTCGACCCCTAGCCTGGGAACCTCCCAGATGCTGAGGGAGTGGCCCAAGAAATGGCAAAAAGACCAAAAAAAAAAAAAAAAAAAGGAAGAGGGTTGACCTAAGCAGCATAGGCCCTTCCTTGGCCTTTCCCTTCTTCCTGTCTGGTAGAGGGACCAGGTGCTAGATAGATGTATTAGCTTCCAACTGCTGCTGTAACAAATGACCACACACTTTGTAGATTAAACAATATACTATATTATATTTCTGTGAGTTTGAAGTTTGACATGCATGTCACCAGGCAACAATCAAGGGGTGGTAGAGTTGCGTTGCCTCCCGCAGGCTTTAGAGAAGGATCATTTCTTTGCTTTTTCCAGGTCTCTGAGGCCACCAATAGTCTGTGCCTCATACCCCCCCCTCCTCCACTGTCAAAGTCAGCAACGCGGCATCTCTGACCATTCTGCCCCAGTCACATCTCCCTCTGACTCTCTCCCTCTGCCCCCTCTTCCACTTTTAGGAATCTTTATGATTAGATTGGGCCAACCTAGATAATCCAGGAGATAACTCAGGGTAACCTCTCTATTTTAAAGTCAGCTGTTGGGACAGCTTAATTCCATCTTTAACTTTAATTCCCCTTTGCCACGTAACCTGATATATTCACAGGTTCTGGGGATTAGGACATAGGCATCCTCAGGGGTCCAGTACTCTGCCTACCATCAGGGATGTGATGCAATAGGCAAAGTAGTCATCTTGTGTCCACAGAGGCAAGAGTCTGCTAAGGATGGCTGAGTGTGCAGAAAGAGAGAAACTGTCTGGGTTCTAGTTGGCATCATGGAGTGACTACACCAGCTCTGGAGTGTTTGCTCCAGATTTCTTATTGTGAGTTGAAGCCCCTGTTGTGATCACGTGAGTGTAATTTCCAACGGATACAAAGTGGTGAGAAAAACTTGGTGATATGCTAGCCGGGTCTTGGAAGATGCCTTCCCCAGGTGGAAAAGAGAAGAAAACGTGCTAAGCAGAGGACACAGCACAGATCAAGGTGCAGAATATCAAATATCCCTCCCTCACCCAGGAGCCTGTGGCCTTGGATGGCCTTTGTGTCACTGCATCCTCTACCCTCCAGGGCACATGGCTCAGCAGGGTGCCTCAGAAAAGTCCTCAATATTCCTGACCCTCATACCCATCACTCATCATTATTCTGGGTCTTGGATAGCCCAGAAATACCTGGCCTTCAAGGCCCTGCTGGAGCCCTACCTTCCCTCACCTGCAATGGGAGAAAAAAAGGCTCCAGCAAAGAGAGAAGAAGACAGGCAGAGTGAGCGGGACCCTGGGCCATTGCTTCTCTAGCTCCTGCTTCCCATGATCCCCAGCTGCACCCCTGCCCTTCTTACTTACAGAAGCCAATCAATGTTCCTTTTGCATGGGCAGTTAAATCCAATGAGTACAGACTAATATGAACTGGGTTTCCAGTGGTCTTACTGCTTGAAGAAAGCCTTGCCTGTAAACTCACATCTACTCCCTTTTTCTTTCTCCATCAGTGATGGTGAGAATAATTGCTACAACACTCACAATTCTAACATTGCTTTTGTTAGGCATATATTGCTTGTAGGTGAGGATTACGATGCGGATTTCTGAGTGCTTACTCTGTGCTGGGTACTGTTCTGTGCATTTTACATGCATCATGAAACTTCATCTTCACAATATCCTATGACATAGGAATTCTTTCACTCCCATTATACAGATGAAGAACTGAGATACAGAGAGCTACTGACTTGCCCCAGGGTCTCAAAGATAATGTGGGGCCAAGATTTGGACCCTGATTTTAGAGAACCTGTAATAGAGAACCAGGATTCCTTGTCACTGCTTTCAACTACCTCACTACAATCATTTTCTCCTTTTCCTTGCTTCCTCAAGAATGCATAGCATGGGGAGTTCTCACTGTGGCAGAATGGAAACCAATCTGACTAGTAACCATGAGGTTGTGGGTTCGATCCCTGGCCTTGCTCAGTGGGTTGAGGATCCGGCATTGCTGTAGGCTGCAGTGTAGGTCGCAGGCATGGCTCAGATCCTGTGTTGCTGTGGCTGTGCTGTAGGCCGGCAGCTGTAGCCCTGATCAACCCCTAGCCTGGGAACTTCCATATGCCACGGTGTGGCCCTAAAAGAAAAAAAAAAAATGCATAGTATGGAGTTCCCGCTGTGGCACAACACAATCTGTGGCATCTCCAAAGCGCCAGGACACAGGTTCAATCCTCAGCCTGGCACAGTGGATTTAAGAACCTGGTGGTGCCACAGCTGTGGTGCAAGTCACAAATGAGACTTGGATCTGATTCCTGGCCTGGGAACTCCATATGCTGAGGGCAGCCAAAAAGAAGGGGGAAAAAAAAAAAAAAAAAAGGAATGCATAGTGCATCGCCATGGGTGTTTCATGCTCACAGAACCACAGATCAGGCTGGAAGTGTAAGCCACTTGATCAAACTGATTTCCAGAAACTTGAAGCCCCTGAACTGCTCTTCACCCAGCAGTTATCCTACATTTGCTTGAAATCCCCTGCACATGGGGAACTCACTACCTCCCAAGGCAGTCCTCCCCTCCTTGAACAGTGCTGACCCTCAGAATGCTTGCTCGCGGGTTTTGACATTGTTTGTGTGCCCATAACTTTCACACATGGGCTGAATTCCATCCCTTGGAAGCACAGAGGACAAGTTTAGCAAACGCCACAACTTGTAGGAGCTGTACTTGGGAAATGGAACTTGTGGCTCAGTGGGGAGCATGGTGACAGGAACAGGGGCCCCGTAGTGGGGTGATGGGTGGTGAGAAGAGCAGAAGAGGAGAGGGTGGAGTAACCAGGAGAAAGGGGGGCTTCTGGGTTTCTTCATGGGCCCAACCCAGCACCCAGTAAAAGTTGAGATGAGAGGGGCAGTAAAGAAATTGCACAAAATCCTGGGGACCCTAAGTATAGTTCTGGAGGAGCTCTGAGCAGGACTAGTCTATTCCTGACAATGCCCCTTTACAATGTCCCTCACTATGGGAGGACACTGGCCCAGGTCACACACAGAAACTGTGAACTGGCCAACCACAGCTGCTCAGTTGACATGCGTTAGAGTCTCAGTAAAGCCTCTCAGAATGAAAAGGAGATGCTGACAGACCAGCCAACGGTGCTGAATTCGGACCTGTTTTCTCGCCTAGAATGGCCATTTCATAGCTGAGCAGCCATGCAGTGTATCTGTCTGACCAACCTGCCAAAACAAGCACCTCAGAGAGAGCGTTTGCTTCTCAGAGGAGAGGAAAGCTGTCCACGCTGCTCCTTATGTATCCAGCCCAAGGCAACCTGTCAGAAAGGCTGCTAGCTGTTCACCAATTCCCATCGTCCCCCTCTTTCACAAGCACCCTAAGCCCTGAAGGCAAGCTGGGCACACAGAGGAGTGTTCACATTCCTCTCCATCTTTTGTAGCCATGGATAGCATATTCTGGCCAAAGGGATGTAAGGCAAAGTAGCGTAGGGTAGCTTCTAGAACCTTCTTTAGCCCTTTCTTCTTTCAGCCCTCTTTTCACCCCTCTGCCTGAAATGTGCATGTGTGCAGGTGAAGCTCTAACTGCCATCCTGGATTCTGACAAAGACAGGCGAGGGGTAAGCTGGAAGAGGGCTGGGCCCCTGAGGAATTCCCAGCACACAGCCACCAGACAGCTCTTGACTGCCTACCTGTGGATTGTTCCTGGACAGAGAAATAACACATTCTGTTTATTTTATTTATTTTTTTTTTTCTAGGGCCACACCTGTGGTATATGGAAGTTCCAGGCCAGGAGTTGAATTGGAGTTGCAGCTGCCGTCCTACACCACAGCAACGGCAAATCCTAAGCCCAATGAGCGAGACCAGGGATCAGGGATCGATCCCGCATCCTCATGGATACTAGTCAGGTTCTTAACCCTCTGAGTCACAACAGGAACTTCTAGACGTCTTGTTTAAGCCACTGTTACTGTGGTTCTCTGTTATCTGCAACCACATTTAATCCTAAGTAATGCAAGACATTTACCACATATTATCGAATTTTGAATGACTGCTCCTTGAAGTAAGCTGAGAATATGGGGCCATAGCTAATCACAGCTCTGAGCCTCATTAATGTCTCAGGAGCAACGGAAGGAAAATAAATAAATAAATAAAGAGCAACTGCACGGTTTGCAATTCATTCCTGCTAATCAACCCTCCCTTATAAAATGGGGCTTGGCTAGATCTGTGCTTCACTCCACTCCAGCCCAAATCCCTGTCCCATCCACATCTCAGCTGGGAAATTCCTGCTCTGCACAACAAGCATCCATGTCTTAGCATCTCTGGTGTGCTAGGACTGTGATGTTTGTGGCAGCTTGATGCTCACAGCCCTTGCCAGCTGAATCATGTCAGGAAGAGTCAAGGCTGGACTGTTCATACACTTGAAAGACCTTCCCAACCTTGCAGTACAGTGAGGTAATCAATTATCCCATACATAAGATTCAACAATGATACAGCTGAAACTAACTCAACACTGTAAATCAACTGTACTCCAATAAAAATTAAAAAAAAAAAAGCCTCAGCAACATGGAGCTCACCCATGACCCTGGAATTCTGGTTACAGAGTGGGCACAAAAGACACATTATCTGCGGTCCAGAAGTGAGTGTGGTGAGAGATGCTAAGGTGGTGGGCATTATTAATTTTGCCTGCTCAGGATCCTGCCCCTCCCCTTTGGGGAACAGCATTCAGCTCCTCCACTGGGAAATCATGTCTCTAGAACACCTTGTGGGTTTGGTAAAACTATTGATCAGAGGGGCCCCACATCCCTGGCCAAGAAGTAGAAACAAAACTAACTTAGGTCAACTGGACTCTTGTGCAAAAATCTGCCTCTTGGAAGGAGTGGCTCTAGAATGGAGAGTATTGGGAGTAGGGGTGGGGATTGGAATCCTTTACAGCAGAATTAAAGACTGCCGCATTAGTTCCTGCTGCCTGGATCCTCAATTCTGCCTGAGAATTGATTGTCTAATCCCTCCATTCTAAGAATATTTAACTCTATGTATGTATGTATGTACACATGTATGTATATATCTATTTTTTGATGTTTGAACAAAATAAATATATTACCTATTCTTTTAAAAATTGGAGTAGATTTATAGGGTTGTGTCAATTTCTGCTGTACAGCATATGATCCAGTCATATATATATATATACACACACAGACACATAGATATACACATATATATATATTTTAAATTTATCTACCTTTTTTTTTGCCTTTTGTCTTTTTAGGACCGCATCTGCAGTCCAGTCTAGGGGGTCCGATCGGAGCTATAGCTGCCAGCCTACGCCACAGCCATAGCAATGCAGGATCTGAGCCATGTCTGCGACCTATAACCACAGTTCATGGCAATGCCAGATACTTAACCCACTGAGCAAGGCCAGGGATCAAACCTTCAACCTCATGGCTACTAATCGGGTTTGTTAGCCACTGAGCCACGACAGGAACTCCTATCTACCTATCTTAATAGCTCTTTCCATATTCCATATTCCATATGTTTCCATATGTTTCCATATTCCAGGTAGGACCCCAGCACATTACTGGTTTCCTTTCACACAAATAGATGCTACAAACTTCATTTTCCATATTTCAGGAAAACAGTGCATTTGTTTCTATGGAACTCCCCAAATATTTTTCATTTGTGACTCAACTTGCAAGGAAACAGTTTCCTTTTATTTAGATGAGTGTATCTGGAATCACTGCAGATCATTTGGTATTTTATGGTGAAAAAGGTTAATGGCCCTTAAATAAACAGAGGATTTCCACTTCTCCTTGTGAAAGAACAGGGCCTTCCTTGACTGTAAGGTGTCAGTGGAAACTCAAGCCCTTTCTTTTTATTTTTCTACATGATTCCTGAGACAGAAATATGGCAGAGAAGAGAATGGTCCCTTTAAGAATTCCTAAAGTATAGCTCATATCCTTTTCCTTGTTAACAAGTTGATGGTTCTCCATTACCTCCTTCCTGAATCTGACTGACCTTCCTAGGCTGGAATCTGATTGCACTTAACACCCTCCAGACTCCGCCCTAACCTCTTCCCAGCCTTCCATCTTCTTCTGTGTTCCAGAACGGAGGGCTTGCTGCTCTGTGAAAAAGCCTGAAATGACTGCCGCTACCCCTGCTTCCAACCCCATCTGCTGAAAACACCCCTAATAATCAAAGCCCAAACTGAATTGTTTCCTCAGTTACATTTTCCTTAAATCCCCCCAATCTAATATGTTCATGCTCCCCCAAACCCCACACTGTTAGCCTTCGTAGGTAGTCGGTATACCCCAGCTGGTATCAGAGCATTCAAAGTCTATTTACTCTCCTCAAACCTACCTGTACCATCCCTCTCCTGAGTATAGGCTTATTGAGAAATAGGACAACATTTTACTTTATCACCATACCTTATATTCTTTCCTGTGTATACAGACGCTCAAATAAATATTTGTTGAGTGAATGAAAAGCAAAGCGAAGGAAGAACACACTTTAAAAGGAATCTACAGTGAAACTAACTTGATGGTGTTATTCAAGATTATTTTTAACATCTTGGCTTGGTTTTGCCACTTCCCCCCTCTCCTCAAATATACTAAAATGTGTATATTCATTGAAAAAAATGTACATTGGATTGATTTCTATTTTTACCTTAGTGTATAGCTGGGACATATCAGCACTTTTCACTACTGATGTTGGTACAGGCAAATTTAATCCCAGGTCAATAGGAATGAAAATTTCTCTCTCCATCAGTTTTCCTTAGCCCGTGGAAACCAGCCAGTTCTTCTCTTGTGTATTTATTCCATCTGGAATTACATGGCTTTGTACCATCAGAATCTGTACCAGTTGATTTCTGCCACAGAAAATCATTTTTCCCAGCCTCACTGAGCACTGATTTCTTGGGTGTGATTCTTGTTTGAGTCTGTTTCATAGGAAATAAAGAGCTTTGATGACACGAAAGCCGAGATGATCTCCTTTCAAAGCAATACGTTTCGCAGCAGCTTAAACCCTTTCTTCCTGAGAAATTTCTCTTTCTACAGGAAGAGAAAAAGTCTCATCCAGCCTTTCGCCTCCAGCCTCTGATTCAGAGACTCTCCGGCCCATGCTTCTGCCTGTGCACCTGACCTTGTGCAGATTCCCTGGGATGGCACTTTGTCAATGAGCCCCCCCCCACGCCCCCGTAGCTTTAACTTCTCTCCAACATGCCTCCTTCCCTTTGTCCCTTTAGAATACATTCACTCACACCCAAAAGAGATGAACTTCCCTTGACCCCACATCCTGTGGCAGTTTCTGCTGAACTGCTCTTCCAGATCTCCTCAACA
Source organism: Phacochoerus africanus (assembly GCF_016906955.1). Taxonomy (NCBI): domain Eukaryota; kingdom Metazoa; phylum Chordata; class Mammalia; order Artiodactyla; family Suidae; genus Phacochoerus; species Phacochoerus africanus. Next base: position 252,915,767 of record NC_062545.1, on the reverse strand, counting down.
GCACCTGCCTCTTTTTGCCTCCACTTGCTCACATCCCAACCACCCCGCGACTTACTCCACTCCATCTTGGCACCTGCCCCTCTGTGTATCTGGTCTTGTTAAAGTCCATGACATCCTAACTGCCATGTCTAATGGATAGGATTCCGCGTGAATCTATGATTAACTTCTTCCTTTCATAAATCGCTTCGGACCAACCCTCCTCCCCTTCAGGGGCCATGACACCACATTCTCAACATGGGTCCTCTGCTACATCTTCATTAAATGTTCACATGGCTCACTGATCTATCCCTGGCTAATCACACCCACCTTCATGTTTTAATTCCCACCTACAGGCTGACATCCACCCAACCTGTGTCTTCAGCTTCTCTCCCAAACTCCAGCCTCTATATGCAACTGCAGGTTCAATGTCTCCACCTGGATGGTCCTCCACTTCCTCAAACCCTACATATGCAAGACCAAACTCATCTTCTCCATAGAGGTGTTCCTCCCTCTTGCCTTCTTTGGTTCACTTGTTGATACTACCACTAACCCATTCTACCTAAGATGGAAACCTGGATGTCACCTTGACCTCTGACTTGTCCCTCCCTGAGAAATATCACACATTCATCAGCCACTACGTTCTATCAATTGGTTCCCCAGGTAAATGCTACTTACTAAGAATCTGTTCAGGTATCATCTCTTTCTGGAAGTCTTCCCTGATCCCTCCCCAGTGCTTGCTTGCTGTCATATCTTATAGATATATTTCCATCACTGATTTTATGCCATTGTATTTTAATCCCTTTTGGTGAATTCGGAGCTCCATCCCCAACTCCCATTAGCAGGTCTCTTGAGAATAGCCATCTCTTCTTTATCTTTGAATATGGCTTCTAGCATCTAACTAGCTTGTGTCTAACAAGGAACTTGGCTCAAGAAAGTTCTCAAGAAATGTTGATTGCATAAATGAACTTGTTCTCATTGGAAGTAGCCTCAAAACAGGTATGTTGGCTCAACTCCTTTGGTCAAAAATGATTCTTAAAAAAAAAAAATAAAAACAATGGCAACTCTGGACTTAGTACAAAGAACAATTAAAAAGAAATGTGTCTTATTTGATTTCTCTGTGTTTTTTAGACCCCAAATGTCTTAAATATATAATTTTACCCGACTGTGTGTGTGTGTGTGTGAGAGATACATCATTTTTATTTACTCTGGGGCTCATCTAAATAAAGCCACAGGTGGAGGACACACAGATGTGCAGAAACTGGGCCAGCATGATGAACAGTCTTAGCGTTTACCTCATTCCCCCCTGTGGTTCTCTTTGAGTTCATGCCTTCATGTAGGAAACATATGGGCTTTCATATCGGATTGTGAAAATTGTTTATGTGGCATATTCCTCTTGTCCAAAGCCCTGTTTATTTGCTGTTTGTGCCTAAACCCAGCACTCTGTGATAATCTTCCTGCTGAGTTTGAGTTTCCCATCAGCCTCTGTGTGTGTGTGTGTGCACATCCACATGGCTTCAGCCTTGCCTAATGGATACGATTCCGTGTATAAGTGCCAACACAGGATCATCAACGCATTTCTGTCTGTTGTACCACATTGGAGGTTACAGTGGAGAGACTGAGAGGGCTTTCGAAATACTTGTGTTAGTATATGAATGAGTCATTCACGGAAAACCATGACTTAGTGTCCAACAGGAGTAGTGGTAAGAACAGCTAAGACTGGTTGAGCATTTACCATGAGCCAGACAACATGCTACATGGTTTATAAGCATTATTCAATTCTCTGCAATCTGCACTGTAACAGCTACTATCATCTGCACTTGGCAGATGATGGACCAGAGGCTGAGAGAAGTTCAGTAACTTGTGACTGGCCACTAGTGAAGAGTAGAGCTGGGATCTAAACCCACGTCTACCTGCTGCTGGAGCCTAAGGTATTTTTTTTCTTTTCTTTAAAAAAAAAATTGAAGTATAGCTGGTTTATAATATTGTGTTTGTTTCTGGTATACAGCAAAGCAATTCAGTTATGTATGTGTGTGTGTATATATATAATTGTATACATAGGTATATATATATATAGGTATGTATATGTATATATGTGCATATATTATGTATGTATTCCATATACATTGTATATATAATGCATTTTTCTACTCTTTTCCATTATAGTTTATTATAAGATATTGCAGAGCCTAGGCTATTAACTGCTGCCTTGTGCTGCCTCCTTCCAAGAGCAAATGAAATTGTTCCTACACCAAAACTTTCCAGAGTTTCCTCTTTTTGCTGCAGAATTTCCTTTTCCAACATCTTGATCAGGGAGAGTTGCTGTGGTTGAGGCTTGAGCTGATGGGAAGCCCCTCCCCTCATCTCTGGCCTTGGGTCCACCTTTCCACAGAATGGAACGTGGCTTGGAAATCAATGCGCTGTGAGGGTGGAAATGGCATCTGTAGGGCTCTGACCCCCACGGTGCTGACAATGCTTTGTACACAGCCAGTGCTCAATCAATGTCTCCTGTAGGCATTTGGTTCTGAAAGGGGACATTGCCACCGCCAGCCACTAACAGCCTGGGCTTCCATGAGCAGCCCAACAGGGCACCGAAGGACAAACAGTGCCTCTGGCCTTTGAGCCCTAGAGAGGAGAATGGTCTCCATCTGAAGGCACAGGTGACAGCTCAATTGTGCCTGAGCAGGAAACTCCGAAGGAGGCTGCCCCGGGATGCTGTGGCAGGAGCTGGGAGGTCTGCGAAATCCAAACGGATCTTTCTAAAAGGACTGGTTCTCTCAGGTTTGTTTTTTTTTTTCTATTTGTGGGTTTGTTTTTTGTTTTTGTCTTTTTAGACACGCACCCAGAGCATATGGAAGTTCCCAGGCTAGGGGTCAAATCGGAGCTACAGCTGCCAGCCTACACCACAGCCACAGCAACAGCAACACAGGATGCGAGCCACATCTACAGCCTACAGCACAGCTCACAGCAACGCTGGATCCTTACCCCACTGAGCGAGGCCAGGGATTGAACCCACATCCGCACAGTTATGAGTCAGGTTCATTACCACTGAGCCACAACGGGAACTCCTGGTTTTTTTCTAATCATGTTTTCCATGCTTGACCTGACCAGGTGACAGCTCCTCCACCAAGGAGAAATTTGTCATCTCACTGGGATAATTCCAAAGTTATTCTAAGAGTTCCTGCTCAGAACAAATCAAGCCAATCAGGAAGCACCTCCACTTGGGCTGTGCCTGACTGATTGTTTCCCACTTGGACATTTCCTGCCATTGTTCCCAGGCATGTTCTCAGAGGCACAGCTACAGAGCCCTGCCCCTTCCTCTCCAGAGCTCAGGGCTATACTGGTGCTTTTGGATCATGAGGTATATACCATACTCAGAGATCAGGTATTTGGTTGGGAGGAAAGATAATAAAGGCCGTTCCTGGCCCAGGTGGTTAAAGCAGACAGCAACAGTGTTTGGGTCTCTCTGGGTTACTGAGAGAGGGCGAAATATGCCGGGTCTTTAATGAATTTCTTATTAACCATTTGATAAGCTCTTGAGCTGGTACAGTGATAGTTGCCCAGGCACTACTTTTGAGAAGTTCATCTGATAAGGAAGGCAGGTGTATAAACAGTGACCAAATAGTGCTCTGGGGAGTTCTAACTGGATGTCCCCAATGCCTTGGGGATGCAAAGAAGAAAGTTGACTAACTCTGTTGAGGAAGTAGGCGGGGCAGGATTCCAGGAGGTTGAGACATTTCAGTCGAACTGGAAGGATGAGAAAAAATGATCAAGGCAGAGGTGTCTAGAAGGCATTATGGGCCAAGGGGATGGCATGGACAAAGGGGCTCTGAGGCAGAAACGTGCAAGGAGGTTCAAGCACCTCTGTAGCTTAAGTTCACTCAAGCACCTGTGTAGCTCAAGTTCACTCATGCAGGGAAGAGAAGGAAGTGGAGGGGAGGGTCCAGGACGTGATGGCTCTTGAACGCCAGTGTGAGCAGTTTAGATTGGATCCCAAAGGCAATAGGAAACCATTTGAGCTTCTCGTTTGTCCATCTGTTTTTTCTGTTTGTTTTTGTTTTGCTTTGTCTTTTGTCTTTTGAGGGCCACACCCGCAGCATATGGAGGTTCCCAGGCTAGGGGTCTGATTGGAGCTGTAGCCCCCCAGCCTATGCCACAGGCGCGGCAATGCAGGATCTGAGCTGTGTCCACGACCTACACCACAGCTCACGGCAACGCTGGATCCTTAACCCACAGACCAAGGCCAGGGATGAAAGGTTGGGTTCGCTAATCACTGAACCAGGACGGGAACTCCTTGTTTATCCATCTGTTTTAAAGGAGTGAGCAGATCAGCCGTGTGTTCCAGAAAGACCACACCCACACCTGCCGCTGGGTGAATGGTAGAGGTGGATATAGGAAAGAGAAGCAGAGTGAAAGCAAAAAGATCAATTAAGGATTTATCCAAGCAGGAAACGAGGTGGCCATGCGGGGCATGAACTACTATGAGAAGCAAAAAAGTTCCATGGATTGACATTTATACTCTAATAAATCTGAGGACGTCCTAGGTCAACCTCTTTGCACCAGTATGGCCTCACAGGCTGGGCTGCCAAACAAAAATGAGTGACCTTCAATTGTGACACTAACAGCAAACGCAGCTGAGGAAGCCCAGTGGTGTGGAATTAGCAAGACCCTCGGCTTTCCCTTCTCCCCCAGCACTCTCTCTGCCTGCCGCTGTCCAACGGTTAGAGGTACCGGGAGCTTCTCTTCTCTGGGCAAGAGGGGCAATACAGCAGCAGCCATCTATGAGCCCTTTGATGGTGTTCGGTAAAGAGCTGGCCAAGATCCGAGTTTGAACCTCGAGACCCTAATTTAAAATCGTTCTGAGGACTGAAATGGTCTCAAACCTATTTCTACCAAGAAAACCAGCCCTCAGCCTGAAATGTTGCATCACCACCCTCCCGTGGCCTCAGCAGGAAAGAACATGGAGCTAGAGACTAAGGGGTCAGCATGGAGTCTGGGCAGATGCTGAGGCTTCCCCTGGTTCCCTGCAGCGAAGAGACGGAGTCAACACCTAGCACCTGGCACCGTGTCTTCTTTGAGTGTCCTGCATGGGCTGTAGGCACATCGTGGCCCTGCACTATTGGTTTCCCCTTGGCACGTTCAGTCTTTCTGGCATCTTATTTTTCCATCTTACAGATACAACAGAGACATTTTTCATCTTTGAAATGCCCCGAGAAGGCCTCAGGAGGCCCTTTTCCCGGGGTGCATCTGGTTTTGAGAAGCAGCTACAGCCGCCTGGCTCTAGCTCACGTGTGCCCCCTAGTGGCCTGGAGGCTGCGCAGACTGAGAGAGAATGACCTTGGTGGATGAGCCCCGCCCCTGGCCTGAGCTCTGGGAAACCCAGCTTAGGGCAGCTGAGTGGACCGGTGTCCCACGGAGCCCCTGCAGAAGGTCAGGAAAGTCACACACACCACATTCATTATGCGATTTTGACACAAAAACTTTCAGAACTACAATAAACTTACACAAATATTTTCTCTGATGAACTTTATCCTGACAGACTTAGCCCTGATTCTGTTTTATGACAGCCAGCTGAGAAGTCCAATAAGAAAGATGTCTATTTTGGGGTTTTCAGATCCCAAAGGAAACCAGAACCTTCCTTCTACCAAGAGTCTGCCAATGAGAACCTCCAGATACAAAATGTTTCACATGTAGAGATCAAAGCCTGGGTCACAAAGCATTATGTAAGCCGAAATAGAGAAGCTCTTAGAAGCAAGACCTGCATCGGGTCCAAAGGAGAAGAATGCCCTTTAAAACGGATCCAGAGGCTTGTGCTTTTAATGGAAGCCTTCTGTCAAAGGGATGATCTGATTTGCCACTTGAAATGGAAACTTTGGGATAAAGAGTACTTTGTGTCCCCAAATAATATATTAAAAAAAAAAAAAAAAGCTGCCTCTTCTCAGTGACTTGGCTTGTACAGAACTGGCACAAGCCATCTCTTTATCCAGCTGTGGTCCCACCCCTGGATGTGTCTGTTATTCCTGGATCCGGAGGCTAAGGGAGAATTACCTGTTGAAAGCACAGGAAATCTCACTGCAACACGCAGCTGTAAGAGAGAGCTCAGGGCAGACTAGATTGGGTATTGAAATAGTGCAGGCACTTCAGTATGGAAGATCTCACACGGGGCACGAATTTGTGTGTGTGTGAATGACTGAAGGATCATAAGCTTCCTAGGCACATATGAGGGTTCTCGTATTCCCACAAAACCCAAATTATCCCTCAAATATAACAGCAGACGTGTGTGTCATGCTTTACAGCTTACAGAGTCCTTTCACAGCAGTTAGGGATTGTTTTGTTCCTATCTGGGTTTTTTTTTTTTTTCCATTATTTTGTTTATTTTTCAATAAAAAAAATTTTTTTGGACACCCTATGGAGTTCCCCGACCAGAGATCAGATCCGAGCCGTAGTTGCAACCTATGCCACAGCTACAGCAACGCTGGATCCTCAACCCACTGTGCCAGGGGTTAAGGCACAGGTATCAAACCTGCGTCCCAGTGCTCCAGAGACATCACCAATCCTCTTACGCAGTAGTGGGAACTCCTATTTATTTATTTTTAAGTTGAAGTATGGTTGGTTTACCATGTTGTATTAGTTTCAGGGGTATAGCAAAGTGGTTCAGTTATACATATATACATATCTTTTTTTTCCAGATTCTTTTCCTTTCTAGGTTATTACAAGATATTGGATATAGTTCCCTGAGCTATACAGTAAGCCCTTCTTGGTTATCTACTTTATATACAGCAGTGTGTATATGTTAATCCCAAACTCCTAATTTATTCATCCCACCCCATTCCTATGTTATAGATAAGAGAATTGAGATGAAGGAAAAAAAGAGAAATCGGCATCAAAATACCTTTCATGTCAAGATCTGATTTCTTCTAAGTCTCCCCAATTGTTTCTATAAGTGAGAGGCAGCAGGACATAGTGCAAAGGAGCCAGGATCAGGAGTTCAATTAGCCTGCCATTTCCTAGAGGAAAATATGAGGAATTGCCTCGATTTTCTAAGTCTTCACTTCCTCGTGTATCAGATGGTTATAAGGATATGGAAGAGCTATTTCTATGCTATGAAGATTAAATGAGTTAATATTTAAACTATCTCAGAGTATCTCCTGCCATTGAGTAAGCATTATTTAACATGAATTCTATCTCTTCTGGTGCTTTTTAAAAAATTGAATTCAAAGACCATTTTGTGAGGAGTTCCTGTTGCGGCTCCGCAGTAACAAACCTGACTAGTATCCATGAGGATGCAGGTTCGATTTCTGGTCTTACTCAGTGGGTTAAGGATGTGGTGTTGCGGAAAGCTGTGGTATAGGTCAGACTCGGCTCAGATCCCACGTGGCTGTGGCTGTGGCTGTGGTGTATGCCAGGAGCTGCAGCTCCTATTGGACCCTAGCCTGGGAACTTCCATATGCTGCAGGTGTGGCCCGAAAAAGCAAACAAAACAAAACAAAATTGTCAGATACTGCATGCACTCCTTTACAAGACAAACCAAAACATATTCAATGGAATAAATTCCAATTCAGCCTCTGAATCATATAGTTCGTGGTTCCTAAGATTCAAGAACACCCATAGATGTTATGTTAAAACAGTTTTCCAGAGAATGTAAATGAGCTCATCATCTGAAGGCTGAAAGGAAAATTTAGAAAACTGATTATTGGCCTCAACAATGGTGAATGTTAGCATGTGTGTGTGTGTACATATTTTTAAAAATCCAGAAAATCTAATTCAAATTCTCAGAGTGAAAGAGGCTTATGTGCGCATGTGGCTCCATCTAGTGGCGAGTAGTGTCCTGTTCCGCCAACAGGGGTAGCATGCTTGGGAATTTACCTAAAGTGTCTGGGAGGAAACCACTGTGCTTTGCATTTGGTATCACGTGGTTCTTTGGGACAAGAAAGCTCATCATATCAACATTCGAGTGTCCATCATCCTCAATGCTTTGTTCCCTTGTTCTCAAAGGAACAGTGCACTTTGCCGCTAGTGGGTGTGTACAGGAATCTGCAGCCAAACCCTGTGAACCTAACTTGTTATAGACTCTATAACAGGGAAAGAAACTGGTTGAGAAGATCTTTAAGGTTTTGGGAGGCAGGGACTGGGAGCATCTGAACCATCTTCATTTCTATAACATCCACGTGATGTAAGACATTATCAGTGGGCTACAGTAAGTCACCCCAAAGGCCAGTGGTGAACAACCTAACCAGTGACCCCATGGTCCAGCAGGGCCAACCTCTGCCAACACCCACGTCCTCTCTACCACTGAAGCTGGTCACTGTGTTGACACAGACCCTGACACCCTCGGCTATCCTCACTTCTGCAAAGCAGCAGCAAGACCCTGCAGGTGTGCAAAGCCCCATCCCCAGCCCTGAGGTTGGCTTGGGGTGTCCCCACCTCTTTGCTTAAGGAGCAGCCCTTTCTCCCATACATCTGGTAATGCAGCCCCTGGAGCCAGTAGCGACATTTGGTTCATGAGGTCAAGCACAAGATGAAGTTCATGACGTCTGTGAGGTGCCAATTGCAGAGGCCAGGCCACGGTCATCTCAGGAACACCAGCACCCAACCCAAGGACTCGTCAAAAGAGATCCTGGGTTCCCATGGCACTGAGTGGGGGCCTGCACCCCCGCTGCCTGCTCTCCAATGTTCTCCTCTCCTCTCAGCCAGGGAAGGGTTTAGCTGTGTTCCCCCTGGACAGGAAGTTCCTCCCAGAGCCAACAGGTCCACATACATCCTTGGATTTCGACGTCAACCAGGGCCAATGGCAGAGTGCATGTCTGGGGACAGCATCCTTGGATTTCGACGTCAACCAGGGCCAATGGCAGAGTGCATGTCTGGGGACAGACGGGCAGGCTCTGCAATGAGGCTGTGGCACCTTCTACCCTAAGTGCTAGCTGAGGCATGGCTGAGTAGATCAATAAGTTCATGGATTTGCTCCACCTTTAAATGAATTGAACAGAATTGGCCCTTTTAAAAGAATTCAATGATGACACATCTCACCAGACAAAGGACTATAAGCAGGGCTTCATAAGAGACCCGGGTCCTCTTCTGCTTTAAAAGGATTACTTCCACCTTCTCAGGGACCCAGTCAATGTAAAATGAGGGGATGGCTGAATTGACTTCATAATGAAAGAATGTTACTGTTCCAACCACATTCCTCCCTTCAAGTTCTCCTGCTGGCTAGAGAGATACAAGACCCACAGAGGACAAGCTCTGTCCTGTAAGAAGACAAAGACAAAAGGATACGAACTCAATATGTGCTGGGCACAGATTAGCCACCTTACCTGTATAAACTAAGTGAAGCCTTACAAGAACTCAGTGAGATACCCAGTACTGATTCCCGCTTTACAGACAGGCTAAGTAGCTTGTCCAAAGTCCCATACAATTAATGAGGGGCAGACCTGAAGTTCACACCAAGGTCAGTTAATGTCAAAGATCATACTCTTTTCCCTGCATCTTGGAATAAGCCCCTGCTCCGCCTTTCAGAAGCAAAGGGAAAGAGGAACCGCTAATTCATGGCAGAACTCCATTCAGGGTCAAGATATTGCTGAGATTAATAATCATAACGAGGAGGGGGAGGAAGAGCAGGAGGGGGAGGGAGAGGGGAGGGAAGGCGGGGGGAGGATGATGCTCTATGTGACGCTTTCTCTGGCTCAAGCATGAAGATCTCGGAATTACTGAGCGATCTGCCCTCTAGCATCCTGGTCCAGCCCGACCCAACCTAAACTAACAGTCCGCGTAGCTGGTTCCCAGTCTACCTTTGACTTGTCTACCTCCCTCTTTCTCTAACTATAGCATTGAATGAGCATCTGAGTTGCACCCCTGGGTTTATTACAGTTCCCCTGCTCTGAAACGTTTAATCATGTTCCACGAGCTTGAGGATCAATTCTAAGTCCCTCAGCTCACGCAAAGCCCTTTAGGATCTGACTCCAACCTGCTATTCTAGTCTTTTCTCCAGAATTGCTTCTATAGTTAGGTCTGTGATTCTCTGGTGTTTAAAGAGATGGCAGATCCTGTGCAGAAGGAATGGCTCACGCTAGCCATGCCTGGACCACTGCTGCTGATAAAGAGGGTGATTCTGTGAGAATAGCAATCAACTGTTTCCCATGCTCACAGTTTCCATGCTCTCCTCCCCGCCCCCCGCCCCCCCCCCCCCCCCCAGCTCCAGGCAGGGACAACATGCCAGAGATAGTAACAGCCTCCAAATGGAGTTGGGCCCTCTTCAGCTGTTTACAACAGGTGGCTGAGCTGTGACAAGCCAAATAAGCTTGGTCAGTACAGAGCGTCCATGACAACCAGCAGACCTTGCCAGTTAAGCTTCAATCCAATACGCATGTGGCCAGCATCCTCGTGACTGCATCATCCGGTAAATCAAGACTAGCTCTAGAGCTGGGATCCAGCCTGGGGCCTACAGGGGCCAAGGCCTCACTGAGGCCGAGGAAGGGCCCCCATGGATGATATCCCTGTCTATTTGCTCCATCTCAGTGACAGCCCTTTAGCTCCCATCCCGACATAGCCTTCATGGTTCATTTCCTCTGAGCCTGGAATTTCCTTCTTATGAATCGAGGCCTCTTAAACTTGACTTTGTATCTTTTATTTTTTAGAAGTGGAGCCATCACTGCTTTAAAAGCTTCAAGTATTAAAAGTTCTGGGTTGAGGACTTCCTGTTGTGGCTCAGCGGGAACAAACCCAGCTAGTACCCATGAGGATGCGAGTTCGATCCCTGGCCTTGCTCAATGGGCTAAGGATCCGGCTTTGCTGTGCGCTGCGGTGTAGGTTGCAGACATGGCTCGGATCCAGTGTTGCTGTGGCTGTGGTGAAGGCCAGCAGCTGTAGCTCTGATTTGACCCCTAGCCTGGGAACTTCCATATGCCATGGGTGCGGCCTTAAAATGCTAAAAAAAAAAAAAAAAAAAAAAAAAAAAAAGTTCTGGGATGGGACCACAAAGCCCTGTCTGAGGTCAAAGTTAACTTTCTTGGCAGTAAGAAGTCCTTCTCAGAAGAGGACCTTCTAATATTAAATGGTAGGACTCATGAGCAATAGAAACATAAGTCCAGAAGGTCCAGGAGATCTCCAATTACCCAAAGTGCAGGGACTTTGAAGAGTGGACTTCCACTGTCATTGAGTGGATCCAGGTCTCTTGAGGGTAGTGACTCTTCCATTTTCATCTCTAACTGAGCTTGGCCTCTATTGTAGCATTTTGATAAATGTTTATTTTTTTAACTCAGTGAATTTTATTATATTTATAGTAGTACAACCATCATCACAACTTCATTTTATAGCATTTCCATCCAAAACTCCGAGCCCATCTCTCCCCCACCTCCATCCTGTTTCCTTTGGTAATGATAAGTTTTTCAAAGTCTGTAAGTCAGTTTCTATTCTGCAAAGAAGTTCAGTGTATCCTGGTTTTAGATTCCACATATAAATGATAGCATATGATGTTTGCGTCTCACTGTCTGACTAACTTTGCTTGGCATGGTAATTTCTAGGTTTATCCATGGTGCTGCAAATGCCATTATTTCATTCCTTTTTATGGCTGAGTAATATTCCATTGCATATATGTACCACATCTTCTTTATTTACTCCTCTGTTGATGGACATTTAGGTTGTTCCCACGTCTTGGCTATTGTATATAGTGCTGCAATGAACATTGGGTACATGTATCTTTTTGGGTCATGGTTTTCTCTGGATAGATGCCTGGGAGTGGGATTGCTGGATCAAATGTTAATTCCATTTTTAGTTTTCTAAGGAATCTCCATACTGTTTTCCATAGTGGCGGCACCAATTTACATTCCCACCAACAGTGCAATAGCATTCCCTTTCCTCCACACTCTCTCCAGCATTTACTGTTTGTAGACTTTTTGATGATGGCCATTCTGGCTGGTATAAGGTGGTACCTCATCATAGTTCTGATTTGCATTTCTCTAATAACTAGCAATGTTGAACATCTTTTCATGTGTTTTTTGGCCACCTGGAGATAAATGTTTGTTGAATGAATGAATACACCTTAGAAAGATTAATCTCAGCCAAATCCCACCAGAGTAGAAGCCCCGATCCCAAGGCCCTCAAGGACCATTCCTTTCTCTGAACTCCTGCTATCTTGAGAACAGGTATGACACCTCCAGCAGCTGTCATATGTATATGCCATCCATCAGACACCTAGACTGTTAGATCCTAAGAGGAGAGGAGAAGACATCAACCTCTTTTGTATAATCCCAACATCTTGCCCATTGCTATGTGTGACACACCATGACCATCTACTTAATAATCTTGTTCCAAATGGATATTATATCAACCACATCAGGCCAATTAGTTGTGATCACGGCCATTTGCTAATGGCAGTTTTTGTCCACACTTCTACGTAAATGAAAGCCATGCCAAGAAAGCAATCTTCTTTAGTTCAGGTCATGATTAAATGTCAATCAAAGGAATGGAGACAAAGGCTCAACATCCAGTAGGGAATGCCTGTCAGAGAGAAATCTCACAAGCCTTTATACGTAGAACAACTGTGGGTATGTCACCTGTGCTACCTTCATTCTGTTCTTCCTCCTTCCAGTAACTGTATAGGAAAGCCCTTGGAGCCAGGCAGTGCGCGAGGCGATGGGAATATAAAAGTGAATACTATACTCTCTTATCCTGTAGGAAGCTGAGGCTGGAGGGATGGAGAGAGGAAAAAACAACAGCTTCATATGTGCTACAATACAGTAAGTTCTAGGCTACAAACACTTCTGGTGGCCATGTATCCAGTGTTCAGGGCTCAGAGAAAGTTGTACCTTAACTAAGGCCTGGCGGATCCATAGGAGGTGGCCAGGTGAAGAGGAGCAGAAGAGTGTTCCCTGCAACAGGAACAGCATGTGCAAAGAACTTGACCCAGCGAGAGCATGGTCTGTGCAGGAAACTGCAGAGAGTGACTTGGGGCGGGGGGGTGATTGGAGGCGGAGGAGGAGGCAATTAAGGGAGATAATGTTGGAGAAGTAAGCAGAGGTCCTGTCTTAAATAGGAAGGAGTTTGGACTTTATCTTTCAGTCCAAAGGGACATGGGGGCAGGTTTTTAAGCTGGAGAGTGGCATAATCAGATCGAAATTTTGGAAGACACTTCTGGTGGCTGGACAGAGTTTGGGTTAGAAGGATACCACCCTAGAGGAAGGAGGACTGTTAAGAGGCTGCTGAAGCAATCCCACAGGGAAAGCGATGGCCTGGACTAGGGTCATGGCAGTGGGGGTGGAGAAGAGTGAAAGGATTCTAGAAATGTTTGTGACATAAAGTTAACAAACAAACATAGGGTAGAGAGGGGGAGATGAATCAAGGACGATGCCCTGGTGTCAGACTTGAGCATGTGGATGCACAGTGGTGCTTTTCAATGACATTCAGAACCAAAGCGAGGGAATTTACTAGAGAAAGTAATGAGTTCAACTTCTGACATGTTGGGGTTTAGGCATCTGGGTGAGAGCCAAATGGATATGTCCAGGAGAAGGATGGCTGAATGGACAGCTCTGGAGAGAAAAATCAGGATGAAAGAATGTTTGTATATCAGAAGCCATGGGAACAAAGGCTATCACTTCAAATATGAAAAGAATAAGGAGCATCAACGTAAGAACCTTAAAGGAACAGCATCTCAAGGATGGCCAGAGGAAGAAAAGACAGAATGATGCTGGCATTTCAAGTAAACCAAGGAGGAAGGATGGTTCAAGTAAGAGGGAGCATTCAGGGGTCTCATCTGATACAGAACAGTCAGCTAAGGTGAGGATTAAAAAGTCCCCATCATGCTGAGCCACTGGTGATGTGGCAAGTGCAGGGTCAGAGGGCATGTAGGAGAGTGAACAGGAGGTGAGGGGGTGGAGACGCTGGGCATGGAAGATCGCTCCAGGAAGTGTGGGGCTGAAGGGGAGGAGGGGGAGGGCAGTTAGTGAAGATGGGGTATGGAGTCAGTGGAGTTTGAGGAGGGGGAGAATGTCTTACAACAAATGGCTCTTCCAAAGTCAGCTATGCATTCATGGGATGTTCACAAGCATCACATTGTTTTTATTAAGACCCCTAATTGGTACCTTCTAGATTGACCTCTTGAAGGTGCAATAATTCAACAAGCAATGGCGAACATGTCCTAATGAAGGAAACAACTGTCAGATCTTATAAATGGGGACATAAACTAGTCCAGGCAAGAGATATTTCCAACATATATCAGAGCAGAAGCATGAATTCAGCACTCTGTGAAATGCTTCAAATGGCTAAAAAAGACAGGACTTTTGAGATCTGTTACCTCACCCATAAAACATTATGGATAGATGCAAACTATTGCATTTAGAATGGATAAGCAACTACTGTATCTCATGGGGAACTATGTCCAGTCTCTTGGGGAAGAACATGATGGAAGAGAGTATGAGAAAAAGAAGATATATATATATATATATATATATATATATATATATATATATATATATATGAATGAATGACTGGGTCACTTTCCTACACAGCAGAAATTGAAGGAACATTGTAAATCAACTATATTTAAATACAAAAATTTAAAAACACTATGGAGAGAAAATTTTGGAGAACGGGAGTCTGTGTGTACATGCAAAGTTGAAGTAACCTGTATTTGAAGTATTGGGAGTTTGACTTTGATACTGCTATGACCTGGGGCAGGTGTGAAGGGTATAGTTGTTGCTGCCAAGGAAGTGAGGTACCACTGCTTATGTGCTTTTTTTGGTTCAAATTACTGTTATTTTTAAATAAAGGTATACCCAAAATTAATTCTCCTTAGAGAACAGAGACCACCACAAATAGATTTCAAAGGATACTTCAGTAAACTATTTTTGGCCCTATTAAAGTATAAATCCTTCTGATTTGTTAATGTGACTAACCTCATTTAATGCAAATTCCCATACTCCAGTGATCAAAGGATGTTTCATGTATACAGCAAGTGGGCCCCTCCACACTCCCTGTCTTCCTGAATGAGCTGGTAGCAAACCCAGGGGAACTGGGGGGAAAGAACGTGAGTACCACAAGGCACAAAGGTCTTTTTGAAAATGGTGATGTACAATCATTCCCACCCCCCCCCCCCAAAGAAAAAACAACCATAAACCTGTACTTACTTATACTGATCAAAGTGAATGTGATTTGGAACATAGCTCAGGATTAAATTAAGGTCCCTTCAAATACGTAAATAGTGAAAACTGATCTGAGAATCATCCCATTTGCTTGAAGCAAACACGGGTTTTGGGTCACGGCAGATAACTAGCAGCTATCTTTGTCAGATGCTATTTTGAGAACTTTACATGAGTTCACTCCTCTCATCCTCTCAACAATCCTCTAAGTATGTACTGTGCGTATTTCCATTTTACAGATGAGGAAACTGAGGCACCATATATGATGTAAGCAGTTCAAGGCCATGAGAGGTGGTGAAGTGAAGATTCGAGTAGAGTGAGAATGCTTGCTCTGGACCTTAAACCATTCATTCCGCCTTCCTCGGAGGATGATGGGTTGGCCTCAGACCTTTCTGCTCACAGAAGGTGGCAAATCCTTGTGGAAAATCCACATTTCCTGTTACTAGAATTCTGTATATAATCTGGAAATCACCTCTAAGGAGTGGCAAAAAAGAACTTGGGACTAATTACTAAGTGAAGCAAAAGATGGCTGGAGAAGATGCCAGGTAGGCCATGTGAAAGCCAGTGGGATCATTCCAAATAGAAGCCCAAGGAGCATCTTAATAATGTTCTTTATCAGCGCTGCATCCGACTCTACCAGACATAGGACATACCTGGAACCTAAGTGTAGCTCTTAGAGATACGAGGTATGAGAGATACATCCTTGAAACAGGAGGATGTCCCTTCTGACTCTCCCCAGTAGTTCTGTGGTCTGAGGGTGGCTTCCTCCCTGCCTGGCTCCACTAATACGGTCAAGGCCATGGCAGTGCCGGCCAAAGGAATAGCCACTCAATTGTAGAATCTCCCTCCCCCTTCTTTAGAAATAAGAGGAATGTGCATCACTCTGAAGTGGTGCAAGTGTGGTCCTACCTGAAGGCAGGAGCTGCACACACCGGTTGCCAAGGGTATTTCCAGCTCTCAGATGATTTTCTTAACCATGGAGAGTCTTTCAGATGGTCTCCCAAACCAAATCATCTCTCTGGGCCTCCTGACAAAAATTCCTCGGAGGTCCCCAGGGAGAGAAAATCTTATTCTTATTCCTATTTACAGATTCATCTGGGACATTAACTGATTTTTCTCAAGATCACACACCAAGACATCTGTGTGGTGAATGTTAAAACATCAGTGGCTTAGAGTCCTGTCCTTTTGTTTCACAGAGCAGACCCCAGCACCCTCATATTACCCTGTATGGAAGGCCTGAGATGCCCCCAAGTTCTGCTTGTAAGACAGCTGCTCCCGAGAAAACCATATCATCATCCTGGGCCATTAATTTGGAATTTGTGATTACTCATCAGGGGCCGAGATTTTCTATTGCATTAGCTATAGGCAAAGATGGAAGCTCTGAGACAGCCTAGGGGACCTGAGTTTCCTTGCAGGAAGATCAATGGCTGGCTGGGGTATTCTGAAAGTCCTGGGGTCTCTCCTGGCCTCAGGTGTGATGGGGTGCTCAGTCTAAAGACTCTGCAAGTATTTCTCTAGATCTAAAGATAAATGGGTGCAAAGAGATGGCAAGGACTATCTTTCCACATTTAGGGAAGAACTGTGATCGTGGGAAATATACTCATCTCTCTGGTATCTGCTCTGCAGCAGTGTGGTCAAGGACTATGGTTTTATCTAACCCATCACAGACCAATGTGACACTCAGCTTATGACATGTGTGACTCACCAAGGGCTGCGGCAACCCAAAAACTACAGTCTGAAAACTAGTCTCAGAGGTAGAGCCACTGAGTACCACTTGGTTGTCATGGCAATGCCAAATTGCTGCTAACGTTTCCAAACACTCTTCTGGTAGTTTCTGTCCTTATCTTGTTACAGACTGATAACAACTGGTAATAAACAGGTGCCTGACTGGAGACAGTCCATGAACATACTTTAAATAGCACTGGGATTAGCCATTTTTCTCTAGCAAAGCAAGTCCCCTAAGGACCTGAGCAGATCATCACTCTGACAATCTAGATGGTTTTTTTTTTTTTTTTTTTTTTTTAGGGCTGCACTCGCAGCATATGGATGTTTCCAGACTAGGGGTCAGTTTGGAGCTGTAGCTGCTGGCCTACACCACAGCTCCCAGTAACACCAGATCAGATCCCCAAGCCACTGAGCTAGGCCAGGGATCGAACCCACATCCTCAAGGATACTAGTCGGGTTCATTAACCGCTGAGCCACAATGGGAACTCCTGATTTTTAAAAAAATAAGTAATTGGAAAGCAGAATGTCCCTTCAAAAAAATAACCTGCTGAGATAACTCCAGCTTCTCACCCGATTTCACCAGGTGTGCCCCACAATTGGCCTGAATTTGTCTAAAATTCATTGATCATGTTGTCCTACTTCTTTTGCCCCCAGAGTTGTTCTTATAACAACTGCAAGTATATATGTACCCAACAAAGGAACACCTCAATATATAAGGCACATGCTGAGCACCATAAAAGGAGAAACCAACGGTAACACGATAATAGCAGAGGACTTTTAACACCCCACTTACATCAATAGACAAATCATCCAGACAGAAAATCAATAATGAAACACAGGCCTTAAATGACACATTCTGGATACTTCAAAACCCAATCTACTAACCAATAATGAAGCAACTGAGGGAGCAGGCAAAACCCACGTAAGGCAAGATGCTTGCACAACATCTGGCAGGAGGCTCTTCCATTACTGGCCCTCAGGAAACTCACTCACAATGCAGATAGATGTGCTTGACTGCAATTTCAGAGTGCTTCCTCCCTCACCTGGCCCAGCTTCCTAAGCTGACCACAATCCAGAAGCATCCAGACTTCAAGGTCTATAAAGAGGGACTTTGCCATGTGGTCCCTGGAGAGTAGAGTGGGGACCAGAGAGCCAGTGGAAATTGGCTTTCATCCCAGGGGAAGATCCTTGTGACAATGAGAGTTGTTCCAGTGTGGACTTGGGTGTTACTTTGTGAGGAAGTGAGTCTCCTGTCACTTTCAGCCTCTGGGGAGAGATTATCTACTGACTTCTACTCACTGGGTTCACGGCGAATTCGAGTATCAGATAAAAGTTGATCCAGATAACACCTCTGTTAGGCATGCTCTAAGATTTCACGGTTTTATGAGCTGTCATAAAAATCGCTGCCTTTGCAAAACCAGCCCAGTATTGGATGCCAGGAAAAAAAAGGGGGGGGGCAACCATTACTTTTTAATGCAGAACTGACTTTCATGGCTCAGTGTTTGAGACACGCCTCCTATTTCAAGCAACTGAAACACTTCATGTCATTCTGCACTGAGAATCATTAATGTTATCTTCACAAATCTTTTTAGGGTTCTGTATTCTGAAGCTACTTGATGGGGTTTTTTTTTTTTTTATCTTAGTATTAACACTTGTAATTCTGGGCTTTAGAGCAGGGGTTCTCAATTGGGGGCTATTTTGTGTCCCCTAGGAGATACTCAGCCACACTTGAAGATACTTTGATTGTCATTGACTAGAGGTGGAGGGTGGTGCTACTGGCATTTACTTGGTAGAGGCCAGGAAGCTGCTACATATCCTGTAAAGCACAGGACAGCCACCCACAACAAATGATCATCTGGCCCAAAATGTCAATAGTGTTACTCATGGGAACTCTCTCTAAAAGGACAGAGAAAACAATAACAATAGCACTACTCTTACCTCCTGACAGCCTACTGTACTTGGCACTTCACAAATGCACATAATCTCCACATATGACAACAACTCTTCAGAATGGGCATTGCTATCCCCAGCATACGGGTAAGGAAATTCAAGTCCAGAGAGGTTACATGGCTTATCCAGGATTAAACAACCTGTAAATTCAGAACTAGGGCTCAAACCAAGGTCAATTAAATCCCAAGGTCCAGGTTCCTAAGCAGTATGCTATGCTGGGAGCCCTTTACTCAACTCTGCATCACTTCCAGCAGAGATTTAAGCTGTACACAGCTGAGAAAGTGTACTCACAAGCAAAGGGCTTAGTGAGAGAAGGAAAGGAACCAAATCTGAAAAACAGAACCTGTCCTTCCTGAAAGAGCCTGAAGGGGGCAGCCTCCCCAGTCATGATGACCACTCACTTTGGATCCAAGCCCAGCACCTGCCAGGTCTCTGCCCATTTACTTCCTAAAGAGGCATTTATGGGGGCTGAGGAGGAAGGCGCACGTTTACCTGTCCATCCACTTAAACCATGAGGTAAACTTTAGTTGATCTCAATGAATACCACAGGTCTCAGATTTTTAGCTTTGAATAGCAACTCTTGGGATTCTGGAGAATATGCTTTGGAGCCAAATGCTGGCTCTTTCACTTCTTAAGGGGGCATTTGGAGCAGCAAATTACTTTATCTCCTAAGCCTCGGTTCTCCCGGCTATAAAATGAGCATCATTATCATCACCATTACTCTGAGGGAACGTGCTGGGGATGAAAGAATATTCAGGAATTTAAGGAGGCCCCAGAGCAAGGTTAGTACCCAGGACAGAGTAAGAGACCAATGAATATTAGATGATCTAGTGCTATCATTATGTCACCATACGGTTTATAGTATATAGAGATTTCTTTCGGAGAACCAAAAAGAATAGGAATGAGATCAGGACTCGCCAAATGTGCTGGAAGGGCACAGATGTGGAAAGCCAATGTGGCATGCTCCATGCCCTGCCGAGAAAGAACAGTGTAGCTGAGTTAAAATTAGCAGGCAAAAAGAACACACTGAATTCTGAGCAAGTGTCCTTGTGATTCCAAGGAACATTGCGGTGGATGCCTTTTCTAGAAAGGCTATTTGTGGGTGGCTGTCATCTTCTTGGTTGCCAAAATCCCATAAAATAACACACACATGCTTATGCCTGATGTCGCCCGACTTCTGCTTTGAGCCTCTCAAGAATGTGGAAAATGAAATGAATTCTAGTGTCCATCAGAGACCAACAAAGGCACTCGAAGAATCTTGAGTCGGAAGCAGAGATGAGCCAAACCCCTTGCATCTTGAATTTTCTTTCTAAAAAGCTGCATGGCCCTCTCTGGGTTAGCAACCGAGATGTCAATATTTTATTCAATGAATATTTTGATGTGACATATTTTAGAACTGACGCTGTTCAGATGAATGAATCACCTCTGGGATGAGTCAGTTACACACAGGGCTTTTGTTTCTAAGAGAACTTAATCTCTTTTCCCGTTTCTGGCCTGTCTCCAAAACTACTTCCTTCTGCAATAGTACATTTCTCTGCACAGGTATATTTGTTCAAAGAGGGCTCCCTAGCCAAATTAGAGCATCCCAGAGTACTGCAGCTGGAAGATCCTGAGAGATGCCTTGCTGAGAAGATGAGGAAACTGAGACCAGAGAGGATGAGAGACTTGCTCAAAGTCACACAGCAAATTACTGGCAGAGCTAGAATCAGCACCTTGGCTTTGCAACAGTTTGTTCTATTTTCATTTACTGCTCTGAGGTCTCTCATCCTCACTGGGGTAATTCCAAGGCAGGGGAGGGGAGAGACAAATTGAAATAAAACCTGGTGAAATTAGAGAATCTTAGAAGGGAAAACCACAAGGTGAGTGATAAGGCTTTTTAATTGGAGAAGACACTAAGGAGACAGACTAGTGTGGATCTAATTGCCTAAAATTTCCAAAAGCATCAATGGGAAATCCAGATGTGGTCTTCCAGTGACTCCCAGGGACCCACCACATCCAATGATGGTGTGGACAAATGGTTGATGATGGGCCCAAGCCAGAACAATCCTTTGGGCTTTCCCAATATCCCACCCCAATGGGAAATAAAGCACACAGAAGATCAAACATTCAAAATGTTTTAAAAAGAAAAATATCTCATTCAAACTTTGCTTTCAATAATTCCAGCTTTTTTTTTTTTTTTTGTCCATTTTACTTCTGGTTTCTAGTGAGCCAAGAATATAATCAATAGACAGGGCCATACGGACATTGCCCGTGAAAAGTTGTACAAAGAATATGACACTTGATTTATCCATTTACTGAGTTCTCGTCTTCCTTTCTTGTCACCTTGATGTCATCATTTCAAGGCTACATTGCTCTTAATTTCAGTCAAAAATCTTGAAAAATGGTAGAATTTTCTTGCCTTTGGGAAAATAGCCAGCTGTCTTGACCTGTATCAATTTGAGTCTGATAAACCAAGGCTGTTTCTGATCAAATGAAAGCTTGGCTCCATAGTAGGGCCTAGGGCGAGAGACCTTAGCCCAGCGCCAGAGAGACAGCTCTGCTCTCACCTACAGGAATCCCAAAGCAGAGTTCGAGTTTCCTGGAGTCAAAGCACTCAGGCTTCAAATCAGTCTGAAATCAAGGGTCAGGGTTGTCCTTCTTTATCTGTTTATGTGAAATCAATTTTCTTACAAATACTACTTCCTTCTCACTTCCCTTGGGGATTACAGGTATTAAAATGGGATTTCATTTATGATCTATTCTCTTTTCCATTTATAGCAATTGTTCCTGAACTTGACCATGCACAGGAATTACCTGGAGCAGTCTTTGAAATATGTAAATTACTGAACGCTCCACTACATCCAAATTTCCTGGAATGAGGCCTTGAATTCATATTTTTAAAAAGCTTATCAAGTGATTCTAATGCCCAAATGTAATAGTCTAGTTACATTTCCCTTCCTTCCTTCCTTCCTTCTTTCCTCCCTCCCTTTCTTCTTCCCCTATTCCCCTCCTTCCTGTCCTCCCTGTGGGCTGCCCTTAAAATCTAAGCACCACATACAATAGTTTTAAAAGAGAGACAACAGTCTCAATTCCAAACCACCACCAATTTACAAGTAACATTTTGGAAGAAAACATATCTATAAACCTGGAACTTCCTGAGTGGTTCCTGGCACTGGAAAGAGTTTTTGAATCAGAATTAGAAAGGTGGTTATATTCTTTCTCCCCGAAGATATCTAGGGAAACAGACATATGTCTCAATGCAAATTCTCATGCTTTAAGTCTTTATCACACTCAGAATGGCCCAGATAAAAGCTAAGGTGTGACCTAAGTCCTACATACACTTGAAATTTTGAGTTAGGCTGCTACCTTGACCTTCTCTTACTCTAAATGAAATGACCCAGCTCTCCCTTAATCTTTCCTTGTAGGCATTCTCGCTGCTCCTTTTTTTTTTTTTTTTTTTTTTTGCTTTTTAGGGCCACACATGTGACATATGGAAATTCCCAGGCTAGGAGGTCAAATTGAAGCTGCAGCTGCCGGCCCACACCACAGCCACAGCAATGCAGGATCTGAGATGAGTCTTTGACCTACACCGCAGCCCATGGCAATGCTGGATCCTTATGTTTATAATGAGGCTTTACAGCAGTTCAGGTGACTAAAGAGTGTGAGAGAGAGTCCATGCCTGATTTCAGGAAAGTGTCTTAGGTGACTGAATATCCTTTAGGGGAAGAGAGGGGAGAGTTCCTTTCTTCCCCTGGGACTGGAGCTTAAAGATGCTAAACACTGGGAGTTCCCGTCGTGGTGCAGTGGTTAACAAATCCGACTAGGGACCATGAGGTTTCGGGTTCGATCCCTGGCCTAGCTCAGTGGATTGACGATCCGGCATTGCAGTGAGCTGTGGTGTAGGTTGCAGACGCAGCTCGGATCCTGCGTTGCTGTGGTTCTGGTGTAGGCTGGCAGCTACAGCTCCGATTGGACCCCTAGCCTGGGAACCTCCATATGCTGCGGGAGTGGCCCAGAAATGGCAAAAAAAAAAAAAAAAAAAAAAAAAGATGCTAAACACTGCAGAGGAGAAGCAAGATGAAGTGAGGTGGAAATTGACATTTAGGGTAGAAAGAAACGCCTCCCTCAGGGGGCCCTAAGGAGCAAATGACGCCCATTGGCAGTCCTGCTTCTACAGAGAAGCAGTTTCAGGGAACACAGCTCATCCCCCAGCAAATGGCCAATGGCTATTTGGCCAATGTCCAGCCAAGCCATGATTATGGCAGAAGAAAACGGCCCCTGAATCCAAGCCTAAACACCCTACCCCCACCCCTTTAGGCTGTTATGGTTTCTTTCCTTCTGGCTTGGCAATCTACCATGGAAATGGGCTCTAAGAGATTGCCTGCATGCATTGAGTGAGTTCTTTCTTCTCTTAACTCAAAAGCTTTTTTTTTTCAGAATACAGTCATGCCCACCTGAACCATAAACCAACCTCTAAGTTTTAGATCTCACTCCAGTGATTAATTTACTCAAAACTGAGTCTCGATTTAAGACTCTCTTTCCACGTGTAATGGCTTGTCACAGGAGGAGAGCTACCACCTGTGGGGCCAGAACAACAATATATTTGTATTCAAGCCAAACTGGAACTGCCAGTTTCGTTGAAAACCACATTTTCTGATGCCATTTAAGAAAACCAGAAAAAACCACACAACTAGTTTTATCCTACTTTCCAAATCCTGTCTGCCTTCCGGCTATAATAACACCTACTAGATGAAATGAACATACATGTCAGGGTCAGTGAGAAAAATACCCAGGTTTGAAAAAAAAATTTAAAGTCAAATTTTCTGCCCATCGGTGTGTACAAGGTCTCCCTCCATATCAGATCAGGGCTTGCAATTCTCATCTCTGATTCTCCATCCTGCCTGGAACTCCTTGGCAGCGCAGCGCTGCCCCCACTTGAACCTGAACCATGGGTTTTCCTGTGAACAGACTGTGTCCAGGCCACTTGGTTCCTAGGATTTTGCCAATCTGGATGGGAGACTAATCCCTCAGCCCTCTTCTGCCAGGCAGGGGTCCTTGGATGCACGTTGCACCCAGGACCCATCCTTGCATTCAACAAACAGCTATGGAACATCTGCTTGATGCCAGACCCATCTGTCATGATTACATAAAAATCAGTAAGAAAGAGACAGGAAAGAAACTGGAGGTTTTAACAATAAAGACAAAGGGATGTCGGATGGGGTCAACTGTGACTGCAGCTGAAAGCCCTGCGGACTTACCACTTTAAGACTTAAAAACAAACCTACGACACCATTTCTCAGAGCTACCTTTTCTTCTCCAATTTACTGGCAATATTTCAGATAACCCTTGGTTTTCTCATCCTGCCTAAGATGCAGCAAGCAGAGCCACTTCTGAAGAGAGGGAATCCCAGAGGCTCAGGACTCAGAGCTAATTCATCCAGCCTCCTCCCTCTTTCTATCTTCTGGGCTTCAAACAGGAAATCCCTTCCTTTCTTGGGTCCTAGAGGCACTTGTCCTCACAACCTTGAAGTCAGTACTTTCAGGATTAAAATTTCTTTTTCCAATGTCGTGTGTGTGTGAGAGAGAGAGAGTGTGTGTGTAGTTTAGCCTTTCCAGTGTTATACACACACACATATATTTTAGCCTTTACCCTCTGTATTTTAAGAAAAAGTGTGTGTGTGTGTGTACATGCATGCATGTTTATCTATATGTACGCACACACCTCCCATGTATGCTTTTTCCTAGTCACTTTACTCCACAAGCAAAACTTGGCCAGGCTGCTCTGAGAACCTATTTAAGAGACATTAGGGCCCAAGCAAAGTAGGGACACAGACCTTTGGGGCTTATAATCAGTTTGCATGTTCCTTTGGGGAGGTTACTGGAGTCCCCTGTGTACCCTCATTGGCTTCATTCACTTTTGGGTACAAATGACTGGTAGCAAGTTAGCTATTACTCTTCATATTTTTTCATGGCCACACCCACAGCATATGGAAGTTCTCAGGCCAGGGACTGAATCTGAGCCACAGCTGAGACCTACTCCACAGCTGTGGCAATGCTGGACCCTTTTAACCCACTGTGCTACACAGGGGATGGTAACTGTGCCTCCTCAGTGACCTGAGCCTCTGCAGTCAGATTCTTAACCCACTGCACCATCGCAGGAGCTCTATGGATGAAACTCTCCAGGGTGAGATTTCCAGCAGAATTTGGTGGGATAAGGTGGAGGGGGGTGGATTTAGTTCTAAGGCATCGCTTCTCCATCTTCCCCCAACATCCCTCATCTCTGGCTGGGTGTCGTGGGACATGGTGTGGCTATAGTTCCCAAACGGAAACCTACATTTTTTGCTTCTGTATGAGCCTCGCCAGACACTGGCCATTGGAAGGTCACTTAGCTCCCAGACTGAAATGTTCAGAACCTGCTTGAGGACCACAAAGAAAGCAACTCGCCCTCTGAGCACTGAAACCAGACAATACTACGTTAATTTTTAGAGCTCAGGCACACAGCCCACGGGGGGGGGGGGGGGGGGGGGGGCCTCAGTTTCAATTCTAAGACCTTTGGCTACAGTTCTCCCGTTTCAAACTGATCAAGTGTAGCAAATTTGAAAACAAACCCACTAATAGCTAACAGCCTGAGCTCAAGGAAGAAAAGGACAAAAGCTGCCAGAACTCAAAAAGGGGACATTCAGCTAAGGGGCAAGCTGCCTACCACACCTAGCTGGTCCATGAAGACATCACTGTGCTGTGATGTCTAATACAATACTTAGTACTCAGAGTAACAACTCTGGGTTATCTGGAAAAGCTGCAGAGGCAACAATGCACATAGTCTGTGTAGGCAACTGATTGTAAAGACCTGGGAAAAGGTGAGGGTGTCAAGAAAGGCCCCCTAGAGGACAGCAGTGGTTACTGCACTGTAAAGCCACAGCCAGGGGCTCTGGGCTGGAGACCACCTACCTCTGAATGTTATCTTCAAGTTGTTTGACTCTGAACTCATCCTCCTCAGACTGCCGCCGCCTGGCTTCCTCCTCTTCGGCAGTTCCAGCGGGTATACCCTGCAGCAGCCATTTTTCCCGAAGCACTTTGGACTGTGAAGCAAACAGAACAGACTAGATGATACCCTTCTGTCCACACCTTCCTCTTTCTCCGCAGTGCCCAGGTTTCAGCTCCGCCCTTCATCAGGGTCCATCTGAATCGCTGCTCACTAACTTGGTCCCCCTACGTGCCTCCTGCCCAAGGCCGGGAGAGCCACCAGAAAGACTGATTTCCACATTTTCTATTATTATAAAATGTGAAAACACAGAGAAACAGACAAAATTGTATGACGCGTGCCTAAGTAACCTCATCTGGATTTGACGATTATGAACATTTTGCCGTTTTGCCCCATGGATTTGTTCTTTCCACCAAAGCATTTTTAAGTAAATAATGAACATCATGACATTTCACCCATAAATATTTTAGTACAAGTCTCGAAAAAATAAGGATGTTTTTCTACACAACTACAGTTCCATTATAAAATATCTTAAGATCATTTAAGATTCAGTCCATCTTAAAGTGTTCTTTTAAAAAGATTAATCTATGTCACGCATTTTCTTAAAAACTCCTTAATGACTCTCAACCATCCTCAGCAGTGGTCTTTAAATGGTATTAAGATCATGCACCCCTTCTGTGCCAATGTCCTAATATAATCGTGGAGTAAAATGAAAAGTTTTTGTGTTTTGGGTCAATAGTTGGGAGGGAGAGATGGACTGGTGCTTGGAGAAGGGAGATGAAAACAGCTCAAGAGAAAGGCATGTTGAAACTTCCTAAAATGAAGAGCAAAACACAGAAAGTGCCCTGGGAGAGGATTTCTGATTTGGGTCCCATTGCATGGCCCCTAGATGGAAGATGGCTACTGGGGTGTCTGCAGAGGCTGAACCCTGGGCATCATGGCTGAGTGTCCCTGTGGGCAGGTCGGTGGTCAAGGGAACAGACCACTATGAAGACACATCATCAGTTCTGCCAAAAGAAGTGCGCATGACCAGTTCTTCCCAGCAAGGGCAGGAATAATGGCCATAAAGCCAGTCGACATAGAGCAAGTGCTAGGTTCTCTGGCTCCTTGTCATCTGCTCTGTCAGAACTGTGTTTGATCTCATTAGGTAGGGTAAGGAGGTGGAAGAAAGGGAGCTGTCACAATGAGCTGGGTCATGCATGGTTTGGGACCAATTAAACATTACAGAAATGTGAGAATGGACTGTCTCTAACATTGTAGACACAACTTCAGACTATTAGAGTTTCCTTTCAAAGGCTCTTAGAAGCAAAAGCTACACCATGGCATAGACTCTCATTTTATATGGGATTAAGGGCTATTTATTATGAACCTATAAAATGAGATACTAATGATTACTAACATTTAGGAATAATAAATTAGAATTTCTTAATGGTTCTGATTCACCATTCTACCAAGAAGTCCAGTAACCATTCAGCACTGTGGAGATGCAACTGTTTGTACAGAAGCAAGTTCTGCTGGCTGGAATTCCTGAACTTCTGGAGGGACCTTTGGTTAGCAACGCACCATCCATGTGGTGTCCAGCTATCCACGGTTTTTACTGGGGTTCTTGTTCCTTTTTCATGACAAATCATCATTGGTGAGATCTGTTCCATCATTCTTAGAGTACATAGAGAGGCATATTTATAGCACTTGACCTGTAGCTTTCCACTAATTAAAGACAGGACTTTGTCCACATATAAGCAATTCCTAACTAGCACTGCTAAAGTGGCTGCAAACAGGAACCACCCCCTCACCTCAATGTGCTTCAACAGTTAGTTACACATCGTTGCTAACATGTTGCCAGTGAACCTGTTGTATACAAATAGCTTGTGACAACTACTAAGGAAAGTGTGAGAAAGTACTTAAAAACCGTACAGGGCATTGCTTAATAATATAAAGCCATGTGCAAAAGCTTAGTGTACAATTTGTGTATATTGGTAGCTCTCTTATGAATTGAATTGTGGTGTCCCCAAATTCATATGTTGAAGTCCCAACCCTCACTACTCCAGAGTGTGACTGCATTTAGAAATAGGGTTTTTAAAGAGGTAATTCAGGTAAAATGAGGTCATTGGGAGGGGTTGTAATCCAACATGACTGGTGTGTTTATAAAAAGAGGAGATCAGGATGCAGACATGGATGGAAAGAAGATCATGTAAAGACACTCAAGGAAGATGTCCATCTACAAGAGGGCACTGGAAGAAACCAACCTTGCTGATACCTTGATCTTGAACTTCTAGCCTCCAGAATTGTTAGAAAATACATTTCTCTTGTTTAGAATATCCAGTCTGTGCTATTTGTTATAGCAGCCCTAACAAATTACTACATTCTCCAGAGCTTTAATCACAGAGACTTTTTTAATTGGAAAGTAGGAATGGGTGTGGTGAATTGGTTGCTCTTCCTAAGTGAGTTATAAAAGGAAAAAATTCAGAACAACTGTTCTCAAGTCACTCAAAATTCCCCAGGAAGATCATGCTGGCCTAGGGCAAGAGGGAAGAGTGATTAACAGGCTGGATTCTGGAGCTAGTTAGACCGTCACTAGCTGTGTAACCTTGGACAGGCCCTTAGCCTCACTGAGCCTCAGTTTCCTCATCTGTAAAATGGACACAACAACAGTGCTCATCTCAGAGGCGTGTCATGAGGATTTAAGTGAGTTCATAAATTAACAGTGCTGGGTCCATACTTAGTACTATAGGAATGTTTATTATTGTCGTTCATCCTGTTGTCTGAGTCTCTCCTCTTTGTACCTGAAAAAGAGCAGGTAAAATGCCACCCAAGACTTCCTCCACTTCTACTGGAAGGATCAAGGTCTTCTGTAGTGGAGAACATTTTCTAGAGCAGTATTGTATTGTGTTGTATTGCATTGTGGCCACATCCATGGCATGCATAAGTCTCCGGGCCAGGGATTGCACCTGTGCCACAGCAGCAAACTGAGCCAAAGCAGTGACAACGCTGAATCCTTAACTTGCTGAGACACCACTGAACTCCTAAACATTCTTCAGATTGCTTCCAAATTATTTCTTTTTACACCTGTCCCCCCTCTAGACTCTCTCCCCAAAGGCTGGGATCAATCCTTTTTTTTTTTTTTTGGCCACAGCCATGGCATATGGAAGTTCCTGGGCCAGGGTTCGAATCCAAGCTGCAGCTGTGACCTATGCTATAGGTGCAGCAATGCAGGATCCTTAACCCACTTCACTGGGCCAGAGATTGAACCCATGTTACCATAGAGACCGCCAGATTCTTAACCTGCTGCACCACTGCAGGAACTCCTCCTCACTCACCTTCGCATCTCATCATCTCACCTGATTCAGTCACAGCCAATGAATGAGTGAGTTGGAAAATTTTCAATTTTCTTTCATTCTAATTACTAGGGAAGAGGATGTCACCCTTTCAGAGAGCTTTCTGTGCTAAAATATTTGACATTAAACTAGTTCAACCCATAGAAAGTAAAAACCTCATTAGGATTTTGGGAGGTAGATGTGCTGGCAACCTTAGACTTGGTGTGTAGACCCTTCTGGAAAGACAGCCATGGACAGGCCCAGTCTTCTGTGCCCAGCAGCAGATACTCTGCAGGCCAGGGCTGCTCTTGCAAATGTTCTCTCTGCTCTTCTCTACATAGTGTCTCCTGCCACCAAAGGAAGGGTCTAACCCTATCCCCCATTTCTGGCCAATTTAGCCCCAGCCATCAGTTGGTACCTCTGACAAAAGCAGCCTGGTGACCAAGAACACCAAAAGCACATGTGTACCCAGATCTGTCTCTTCTCTGGATACAGCAGTGATATCACCAAAACATCCCCAACAGCTGAAGCTAAGAAGAAGGGATCTAACAGAACAAAACAGGAGGCCTGGTCTCAGGGAAGTCTGTTTCACAAAGGTGTTTTGTCATTACAAAAAGAAAAAAAAAAGTATAGTTGATTTTTCACTTGCCCCCAAAGTAATGCTGTTAGGGAAAACCACCAATTCAAATACATTTGCCTCTAAAGGCTTCTTTAACCTACTTCAAATTCCTTCATCTTGCCTGAGAGGCAACTGTGTTCAGGCCTCAGATAAGATGCATCCATTGTGTACTGATCATGAAAGCCTATCAAAACACCCTTTTCCCTCTATTGATCTGGCTCTCATTGGCCACCTGAGTGTCTCAGAATTTAGTGACAAGCAAAGCCCAGCAGAAGTGAAAACTCAAACTGAAAAGTTTTTATTTTTAATACCCTTATTGTCCAAAAAAACATACATTCCCCCCCCCAAAAAAAAAGTTTCAAATCTTGCAGGTGCAAAGAACTGTCAAAACTTCACTTTTGTCACGTGGAGGCAACCGTGAAGACAAGAAGCAGACAGACAGCTGGCAGGGGACACATGGAGGAGCCTTGACAGGGCTCCCGAAAGGCTGAGGGAGAGAGCCCGTGAAGTAAATCTTGTTCTTGCTCTGTGGGGCAGTACAACTTTGGAAAACAAAACTAGCACAGAGCCTTCAAACGTCAGTCTGCATAGGGATCCCCGGCAGGGCTTCCTAAGACATAGATTCCAGGGCCCCACTCCAGAAATGGTGATACTGTGAGTCTGGGCCAGTGCCTGGGGA
The DNA here is from genome assembly GCF_016906955.1 of Phacochoerus africanus. Classification (NCBI taxonomy): domain Eukaryota; kingdom Metazoa; phylum Chordata; class Mammalia; order Artiodactyla; family Suidae; genus Phacochoerus; species Phacochoerus africanus. The sequence continues at coordinate 252,885,416 of NC_062545.1, read as the reverse complement.
TTTGAATTCTATCATGTTCCCAGGTGATGCTATCACTGGTGCTGCTGGATGGAGGACCACAGTTTGAGTAGTGCTACATGAGGATCTGTGACCATCCAAATGCCTGAAGGATGCCTAAGGTTTCCCTCTGGCTAGCCAAAAGGAACTACTCCTCCTCTCATAAAACTATCTCCCCTCCTGCACCGCCATCACCTGAGCAGCAGGGTCCCCATCCATTCTCTCTATGCCAGGTACTCTGCCAGGTCCTGAAGGCACCACTCGGAAGGACAGGCAAGTCCCCACTCTAAGTCTTCATCCCAACAAATAAGGTTGCGAGATCATGCCTGACTATGATCAGTGCGTGACAGGAGGTGGGCAGGATGATGTGACAAAAAAGGATGGAGGAAGGACACTTTAGGTGGGTAAGAGTGGAAAGTGTGAGATGAACAAGTGTCTTGATACTTTTTTCTGCTTATCTGTCATTTTCATGAAGTCATATCTAGAAATATGTTTTACCTTAGAGTTCTGGCTTTGGAGAAATAATTAGCTAAGACTTTCTCATTCTAAGACTTATTATTTTTTTGCCTCTTTTTGTCTTTTCTCGGGCCACACACATGGCATATGGAGGCTGCCAGGCTAGGGGTCCAATCGGAGCTGTAGCTACTGGCCCATGCCACAGCCACAGCAACGCAGGATCCGAGCCACGTCTGCGACCTACACCACAGCTCATGGCAGTGCTGGATCCTTAACCCACTGAGCAAGGACAGGGATCGAACCTTCAACCTCATGGTTCCTACTTAGATTCGTTAACCACTGAGCCACGACGGGAACTCATTCTAAGACTTATTTACCTGTGATTTCTTCTTATACAATTGTGATTTTACTTTTTACACCATCCAAATGCCTGAAGGATGTATAAGCTTTCCCTCTGGCTAGCCAAAAGAATTACTCATTCTCTCACAAAACTATCTCCCCTCCTGCACCCCCATCACCTGAGCAGTGGGGTCCCTATCCATTCCCTCTGTGCCAGGCACTCCCGCCTCCCTGGATCATTTCTCTTCCTTCCCATTGACTCCCAACCAGATCCTGGTTTGGTTTTGCAGGTTTGTTACATGCTTCATTCCACACTGAGGCTGATTCAAGTCCCTGATAGAAAAAAAAAAAAGAAAAAAAAAACAAAAAAACGGGTTTTTTAACTTCCACTCAAGCTCTGTTTACAGGTCCAGGGGAGATATGATGGGGAAAAGGATGAGATATAAAATTCCTTTACAATGGGTACCCTTCCTGCCTGGTCAACATTTTATGTTTTTTGTTTGTTTTGTTTTGTTTTGTTTTAGGGCCACCCCCATGGCATACGGACGTTCTCAGGCTAGGGGTTAAATCAGAGCTGCAGCTGCGGGCCTACATCACAGCCACAGCAACACAGGATCTGAGCCATGACTGTGACTCACACCACAGCTCATGGCAACGCCAGCTCCTTAGCCCCTGAGTGAGGCCAGGAATCAAACCCGCATCCTCATGGATACTAGTCAGGTTCATTTCTGCTGAGCCGTGAGAACTCCCCTGGTCAGTATTTTAAAAGTTGAACTTGGCCTTTCACACAGACTAGTAACCAAGAAAGGTCTAAAATTGGTTTGAAAGGTTCACAGTCGTGAGAGACACTGTAATGACGTTGCAAGCAAGGCTCCTCGTACCCTAGCAAATGACCTTGCTGGATGGACAATAAATATCTCACAGGGTCACAAATCAGTCTTCGCTTTTTTTCTTTTTCCATTCAGTCTTCTGGAGAGAAAAGGCTCTGGTTTTTAAAATGTAATAACAATGTTCATAACTTGGATTAGAAGAAAACTCTAGTCAGGTTTCCTGCTCATGAATAAATAATGCAAAGGCAGCTTATGTCCTAAAGCTGTGGTATTAGCAATTGGATTCTGACTGTGCTGACTCTGTCATACAAACCTTTCTAAATGTGACAGTCCCAAAGGGATTCATGTGGCAATACGTACCGAGTGGCTACTCTTGCTGGGACAAGTAAAAGAGACAGAGCTCTGCCAATTCAACCAAGAGGCAAAAGGGAATATTACATTCAGTCTGCCTGGCATAATACAATAGTTGATTTATGTTTTTAACTCACATGATCACAAGTCACACAATAAAAAGAATAAAAATAAGGAATTGTTTCCATGGAATTAAAAGCCAAGACAATTTTTCAAAAAAAGAATAATGATGGCTCTTGCATTATGAAATATAATAATATATTAAAAAGCTCGAGGGGTGAAAAAGAATAGTATGGGCACAGCAATGGCAGATTAATGGAATAAAAAGAATCCATGAATGGAGGACTGGAGCATAAGTGAGAAATATGTATATGATAAAGAAGACATCTAAATCGGTGGGGAAAAGAACAAATTAATCAATAAATCCTGTTGAGACAACTGGCTTACCATCAGTGAAAAGAGAAGTTATTCTTGTCTTATACCTTATAGGAAAATAAGCTCTATATTTTAATCCAAAAAATACCGAAGGGTAAGAATCATGATAGGTAAGGGTTTAAGATGGATCTGTTCCTTCCAAGGACAACATCAAGGTCAGAAACCATAAAGTCAATGAATGTTAGATGTAGTTTCATAAAAATTATGGGTTTGTGTGAGAATTTAAATGAACCCATATACAAAAATCAAAGAGAGACAAAGACTAAAGTATTTTTGGGTACAAATGTTAACATAATTTCACTTTACTCAAAGGCTGATGAGACCTATAACAAGAGTTACATATCTTAATCTATAAAAATATATTTAGTTATACCTGGGTGGTGAGCATATAATTGATATTTTAAAATATATTTTCCTATACTTTTGAATTTCACTATTGCCAAGGTCATACATTCCTTCCTTTTATAATCAGCAAAAAACAATACAGCTCTTAAAATTGCTTACTGGTCTCATAAGTGAACATTTCTTGGCAATTCTTACATCACAAATATTAGATACTCAACATAACTAAGGATCTTGTAAAAAGAAATCTGAGATTAATTTGGCCAGGGCTTCAAAGTATCTGGAGGTTTCCTAATCATGGGTGTAGCAGCTAATATTTCAACATTTCATAGTTTGGTCCTTCATTGCCTTAGAGAATTTGTTTATCATCCATATAAAAAGTAATAATACTCCATTTTGTGCAGTTACTGTGTAGCCATAAACATTGCAACTAGTGAGTGTATTAATCAAATATTCAAGTAGCAACATGACTGCCTTGCACTCTATTTATTTGCTTTGACAAGAGACCAGTGAATCTAAATAATTCATATCCCATTACAGGAGAATAAGTATCCACAGAGTGATAATGAGAATTATATCTTAATAAATGTGAAATCACTATCAAAAGCTTTGCCAGTTAACTTTGCACTGAGAATTTTTTTCCCTTAGAGTCCATCTGGGATTTTGAAAAGGGGTGAAATAAATACTAATTATTGACATATTTCTCTTTTTAAATGATGTATAGTTGATTTACACTGTTGTGTTTCAGGTGTACAGCAAAGTGATTGTGTGTGTGTGTGTGTATACACACACATGCATATATTCTTTTTCAGATTCTTCTTCCATATAGGTTATTACAAAATATAGTGTATAGTTCCCTGTGCTATAAAGAAGGTCCTATTGGTCATCTATTTTATATATAGTTATATGCTGATTACAAATGCCTAATATATCCATATCCCTCACCCCAACATATTTCTTTTCTTTTTTTTTGGCCATGCCTGCAGCATGCATAAGTTCCCAGGCCAAGGATCAAACCCAAGCCACAGCAGTAACCCAAGCCATAGCAGTGGCAATGCCAAGTCCTTAATCTCTAGGCAACCAGGGAGCTCTGACATATTCTTAATGTTACTACAAAGCACTACCAATAATCACTATGGCACATCTCCACGTAGTCCAAACTTTCCAGAGCCCATGAAAATATACTTAGAGTAAAAGAGACTGTGATAACAGTAGCTGACATCTCTCTAGACAAATCATTTCATTGGAAGAAAACAGCATCCTGGAAACAGCATGGTAATGGAGATAGTCCCGGGGCTCAGTAGTCTCTGATTCTTGGGCAAATTACCTGATCTCACTAGTTTGTTTCCTCACCTGTAAGATGGGCAGTGGTCATGATTGACAGGATGTATTTAAAATATCAGGCACATATAGGTACTGAAAAAAATGATGACAATTATTGAAGATGGACAAGGGGATGACATGGCTGCTGTGCTGCCAGGAGGAAGCTGGCTGGGTCTCCACCAAGAGCTCACAGGGGAACTAGAACGTCAATGAATTTACTACCGTCCAGGGGTGAGACTGCCAAGCTCAAAACTGAATGATCACAGAGAAGATGATTCACGCTATTCAAGGTCAGTCACCGGTTAACTGCTGTGAAGAACATACTCCCTTCTGGTGCCTGAAGTGTCAGATCTCTCAGCCAGGCACCGCCTTCCTGATATCTAATGACTCAACTGTTTGGGGAAGGATGAACTCAGAACAAAGAGAGGCAGAGTCATGCGGGAAGTTTCACCTGTGCCTCTGAAGACAGATGACTGTCCTCGCCTTACTGCAGACCCCATCTCCCTGGGGCAGAGACACTTGGTACCTCAAAGAGCTGGGATCTCTATTCAGGGTCTCTCTCCAATAAACCACCTTTGAGACCTCTGCGCTTTCCTTTTTTTGTTGATCAAGGCTAGTGGTCCATCCTCGTTCTATTATACAGGTCTTCCCCAGAGAAAGAAAATTACAATGCATTGGTCTCCACCCTGCTAAAATGTCATCATGTCCAATCCTTTTTTTTCCCCAGGTATAGCAAGGTTACCTTGGTGAAAGTGCCTTAGTCAATCTCATCTAGTGTGTGAGGATTTTACCAGGATAACCATAAAGAACTATCTTGTTTCTAAATCTTTGAGAGAATCTCACTGCTTCCTCATGCAGTACTCAGTCAGTTCTACTGTTGTTTCTGTTGATTTGATGGATGGATGGATGGATGGATGGATGAATGGATGGATAATAGACAGGTGGAGTAAGAAAAGAATACTGTAACACTGGACTGTATCAGCAATAATTAAGTCCTTGGTTATCTTCTTTGATACCCAGAAAGATGAGACCAAAGAAACTGGATCCTCTGCCAGATGTTTCTTGCCTGACTTTTGATTCGAAGAATGCAAAAGCAAAGAACCACACTGAGCTGAAAGAGAAGAGTCTGTCTAGTCAAAAACAGCCTCTCATTCTTTTAGTCTTCTTCGTCAAAAGTTGACCTTTAAGCAAGAATTCGCTGAGGTTTTAGTACATTTTGGTCTCTTATAAGAAGTGAGCTGACTGTCCTCTGAGCCAGAGACCTAGCTCTGTCCAGATTGACCTTGAACAATTCACTGGGTTCTATTAAGTGTGTTTAAGCCCCCTTCTCTTTAGGAATGTGGGAAGGAAAGAATAGTAGCATGAGAGATAGATGCAAGCTCCTAGAAAGAAAGGTCCCAAAATGGATCTGCATGATGAGTGGACAGAAGCATATCATGCCACCTTTCTTCCTCTTAAACACCTTTTCCAGTGAAAGTTGATGGTGGACTGATAAATATGCAAAGCAGATTTAGGTCATGCTGCTATTTAAAATCTGGAGCTTGCTTGCTCACGATTTCATTCTGAACACTCATTTTAGCGCAATCTCCTCTTCTAGAAAAGAATGGGAAATGCAACCCTAAATATGAACCTAAAAAGATTCACATTTTAAAAAAATCTGAATAATCCACACTATCATCACCATGAAAGTCAGTCCCACCTTCCCAATCCACCCTCTGAGCAATGCAGTTCTGTCCATGCAATGTCACAACAACTTGGGTTGAGCAGGCAAAGCTTTTCCTAAAAAAGCCCAGGAGCAGTGAAAAGCAAGCAGCAACTCCCAGCTGGCTACTGGTCACACTATTCTCTGAGCCTGCAGAAAGCAACATTCTGCAGAGTGGAGTCCTTGTGACAGTGACAGAGCTTGCTCCTGGGCTGCAATCAATTATGATGCTTAAGTGCATTATGTTTTAAAGAAAAATAAATAAGCATATCTATCCCCCTGTCTCTCTCTCTCTCTCTCTCTCTCTCTCCCTCTCCCTCTCTCTCTCTCTCTGCAATGGAAACCAACCAGGGCAAATAATTTCAATTCTGTCTTTTGGCCAGCTGCTCATTCTAACACAACACTTTCAAAATTGTTAAAATACAAATAAAACACATGCATCATCTGAATGCACAGCATTGCTCTTTTCTCAGACCATACTGCTCTTACCTCCCTTTCCTCCAAATCAGAAAGACAAGATTAATACTTCTAATTTAATAAAAAGCAATATATTAAATGTATCTTTGGGAACCTCTACCTATACACATACACACATGCACACACACAGCACCTATGCATTGGAGACACAGTCCTGGAACGCTGCCTCACCCACCATGTGGAAATTCTCCTCCAATTTCTATATATAACCACTACTGTTCACAGGCACACGCCACCCCACAAACGCATCCACAGGCACCCCATCGTAGCAAAATGCTTGCAGAAACTGGAATGCTATAACAATGTCTTAAATTTGAGAAATGCACGAGAAAAGCCCAGAGACGGTTTCCTGACTGAATGAAAAAGGGCTGGTTCAGCCCGCGGCAGCGCCTTCACACCAGGGCAGGCTCTGCCCAGCTCTCTGGAGTGTGATCTGCATGCCTAATAATGGACCAGGTTCGTGGGATCAGCTGCTTACCTTAGAATGCTGCAACAGAAGTATCTGCTCGTCAAGCTCTTGGCGCTTGCCTTCTATTTCCGTCTGCCTCTTTCTTTTTTCCTTGAAAATAAAGAGAGAGAGCCTGTAAGTGTGGGTGGGTGTTGGCTCCAGGAATTTGAAGGCAGGAAGATGCAGCAGCAGCAGCCCACATCTGTCGAGACCCTTGCAGAGAGGCTGGGCGCACACGCTGTGTCACCTGCCCCTCTGTGTCTGGGTGTGTTGTGAGCAGCATCATTCTCCTAACATGTCTGCTGTGGGCTCGGTGAGTGGGAGAAATTCTCCTCACTCAGCCAAGCTGCAACAATTTAATCCAGAAGAAAAGGCAGCTTCTACACACACACACACACACACACACACACACAGTCGTGGTCTGTGCAGTGATAATTTAGAGACAGGGAATAAAAATGTCCCAGTTGGTAAAGACAGAGGTTGTTACAAACTGCAACAATGACAGAATACAACAGTGGGAAATTCTGGGGTTCAATTCCAAAATTGTCAAAATCCCACACACAAAGATTCCAATGCAATTTCAACCTCCGGAGGACAGATCATCTAGTTGGACCTACCGAACAACGCAAATTAGAGGGATGATCTTTGCTTAAGCTAGTTTGGGAAGGAGCATATCATGGGGGTGGGGGGGCATGTTCACTGCAGTTCTATGAAGTCTGGACTCGATCTTCCTGAGTCCAAGTCTCACCTTTACCATCTGCTACCTGCTCGACCTCTGACAAGTTCTTTTATCTCCCTGGATTTAAGTCTTCTCTCACATAAAGAAGAGATAAGAATAGTACCTAAACCATATGACTGGGGCATGGATTAAATGAGATGATATATGCAAAGGACCTAGAACAATGGCCTGGCACATAGTAAATGCTCAATAAACATTATTGGCCACCACACTTACTGTCACATGTTTACTTCTACACAATGTCTAAAAACTGGATTTCAAGGGATGTATTTCTTTTGTATTCTGAGCATATCTGCTCCATTGGAATGTACCCTTCATACTTTTCTTCTCTATGTATCCCAAATATAGACAATAAACATCATATAAACGTGATCAATTGAAGAGCAGAAAAGCCTGCCCTTACGATAGCTTACTTGTTCAATGTTCTGTTTCCAAAGTGCATAAGGGGATGATTTACCGAGACATTTTCTACTCTGGATTATTTCCCTTTATTCACATATGCAGGGAGAAACTTGGTAGACAAGACATAATGGAACTTCACAAAACAGCAGCCAAATCCTGGAGAAGACAATAATGCACAAATCTGGCTGTTGAGGCTCTGTGTTAAGGGAAGCTTTTATTTCATGCAGTTGCTCTATTTCTGGGGATGTGCGTGTACCACTGCTATTCGAATCACCTTGGTGATCATTTGTTTTATAGCCAACTTATGCGCCACGCACAGACATTTAAGAAATACCAGCTTATAATCTCAAACCACTGGGACATATTATCCAAGTCAGGGACATAACTTCCATGCCAAAATGAGGCCTGGGAATATTTTAGGAATTCACCATTTACCAAAGAACTCCAATCAATGGTGCATCACTGATGCTCTTAATCCCAGAGGAGGTACGAGAATACACAATGTATAGCAGGAGGTGGGAAAGGTGAGGCCTAGTGAGGAAAGCCCACATGATATTTGGCATCTCAGAGCATCTCAGAGGTACCACATGATAAAGCAAGGACTTCCAGAACCAGCCACTCTCTCTCTACTCTAGGATTTCTCAAGAGTAGGTTTATCGGACTTCATCTTTCATCCGCACCAGCTATTAAGGTATGTAGTTGTGCTACCTTTAAGACCAGAACCAAAAACACAGTGTCATGGGTACCCAATGCTGAAGACTCAGAACTCCCATAAATGTTAACTGAGTGCTATGTGTGCTACAGACTGAATTCTTGTGTCCTCCCCCACAATTATGTTGGAACCAAGTCCCTAAGCTGATGATGGTATGAGGAGGTGGGCCCTTTGGGAGGAGATTAGGTGATGAGGATGGAGCTCATGAATGGGACCAGTGCTCTTATAGAGACACCCTAGAGAGCTCTTTCACCCCCTCCACCATATGAGGACGCATCAAGAAGACAGCTGCCTAGGAACCTGAAAGCAAGTCCCTACTAGACACCAAATCGGTAGGCACCTTGATCTTAAAGAGTTCCCAGCCTCCAGAGCTGGGAGCAATAAATTTTCTCTTGGTTATAAGCCATCCTGTCTATGGCATTTTGTTAGAGAAGCCTGGATGGATGAAGACAATGCTCTAATGACCTAGCTGGTCCTTTGCAAATCTTTCCTAAGCTTTCCTACCTCTGTGCCTTTGTTCATATGTCCTCACTCTGTAAGTTTCCCTCCACTATATTGGGGAACCATGCCTTGAACAGAAGAAATAGCACCAGATGGTACAAGCAGTAACCTTTACATGAGGAGACTCATTAGGTCAGTGTGAACAGATCTGATCATGAAAGATGCAGGTTTTAAACTAGTTCTTCGACGAAGTAACTAAGGCAGGAATTGTGTAGATACAGATTAATGGGCAGACATCCCAGGTAAAGGGAACCATGTGAGCAAGGGTAGAAATACACAGCATATTCCAGGGATGATGCGGAGGGAAATAAATCTGAGGTACAGGACTTGCTGTTAGGAATAGGAATCAATGATTCAAAAGACTGGACAGGACCAGACCTTTGACAGCCTTGGATGCCAGGCCAAGAAGCTTGGATTCTATTATACAGATGATGTAACATCATTGTAGGGTTCTGAGCAGAGAATATTAAGGTGAAATTGAATTTTAGGAACATTAATCTAGCACTGGTGTATAGGATGGGTTAATAGGAGTTAGGAGGAGTTCCCTCCATGGCACAGTGGATTAAGAATCTAACCACAACAGCTCGGGTCGCTGCGGAGGTATGGGTTTGAACCCCAGCCTGGCACAGTGGGTAAAGGATCTGGCATTTCCACAGCTGCAGTGTGGGTTGCAGCCTCAGCTCGGATTCAGTTCTCGACCTTGGAACTTCCATGAGTCACACTTGTAGCCATAAAAAATTTAAAATTAAAAAAAGGAGTTGGGATACTAATAAATCTCCTTTTTGCTTAAGTTACTTTGAGTGGCGTTTCTGTCACTTGCAACTCAAAGAGTTCTCACAAGTACAGAAGGCTTTTCTGCTCCCTCCAAACAGAATTCATCACTTCTTCCTTCTTTCTTCCCTTCATGGGCTATGGAACTTTCTACATTAGGACCTTCAGCACTTTAGGACTTTATTCACTTAACTTTGCACTTAACTGTGTACAAATCTCTACCAAACTCTGGGCTCCTTGAGGACAAAGATCCTAGCTTACTCATATCTCCAAGGTCTAGAGTGTTGTACGATGAAGACAGACACTCAGTAAGTATCTCTGAATGAGATACTCTTCTCCTCCCATCATGTTTCTGTTTGTCCAGATCTCTCACTCAAATGCACCGTGAACGTGCCACTCATGATCTCAGCGGCAGTAAAATAGCTCATTGAAAACACATTAGCCATAAGTCCACCAAACTGGAAGTATCTTTCGGTTGAAGACATCACGCCACGAAGAATAGAGCCTTATTGCTCTGCATGTGAGAAAAGAGTTGAAAAAGCTCATTCTGGGAAAGAATCGTGGAAGGCTCATTCTGGGGAGAAAGGCTGCGGGAAGTAGAAATTGCAGGGAAAGCATAATGAGCTGACAGTAGCAAGCTATCCAAGGGAAATATGCCTCAAGAGACATTTGGAATGAAGTGATCTCAGTCCATCAGGAAGATTTCCAGATCCCTCCACGAACTGGGAGGCCTAGCAGGCCACTTTGATCATCTTTCTGTAAATTATATCTTTTCCTAGCAAGTATTTTCTGGAAGTATGGCAACATTATGAAATGGCAAACTCTTCGTGTAGTAAGGCACTCTCCCCTCACCCCGCCCACCCCCACCCCAAACTGTACAGAATGGAGGACACTCCGTTCAAGGCTGGTTAATAGGTATTATGGGATTAGAAGTAGGTAGGAAGGCCATGTCCACCCCAGGGCAGCTTCAGGAAGAGACCCTGCCAGCTGCGCTGTAAGCCAAGCTTTGGGAAATGCAAGGGGGTAGCTGGGGGGAGGGGTCCCTACTTAGTCTCTGAGATACCGTGCGAGAGGAAAGAGGTTGAGCAGGAAAGGCTGTGAGAGGCAGAGAGATGCTGCTTCCTTCCCCCTGCTGAAGCCCACTCTGACTTGGGCTAAAACCTAGAGCCCCAGGATGCAGCAGTGGGAAGGAACTAGGTCTACTCAAGGCAATATTGCTGCTGACATATCCCAGAATTTAAATGAGAGGGATAAAAAAGAAAATATATTAAAATTGAAATGTTGCAACCTCTCCTCCTTCTACTGCTAAATAAATCAAATTCAGTGTTGACTCCTTGCATTGTGAGCTTAAGGCAATGGTGTGTCTCTCCCCACTACACAGGCTTGTAAGTGACTTTGGGCCCGCCAGTTTCTCAGCTCTGGCAATGCAGAACCAGAGATAGAAGTAGTGTGCTGGAAAAGTGCACAAACCAGACTATTTTAAGTAGTGTGCCCTTGGAAAGGAAAGAGGGTACTCTAGATATCAGGAAAACTGAAGATGGACAGAAAGGATGACAAAAAAAGAGCTGAAAGGGTTTGGGGCTAGTTTTGCAGTTTAAGAATTTAAAAATAAAGAGACTGACATTGTGGAAAGCAGTAGGGAAGATCTTCAAAATACTGAAAACAGAGTTGCCATATGACCCAGCAATGCCACTCCCGGGCATACATCCAGAAAAAAGTATAATTTTAAGAGATATACCCCGATGTTCACAGAAGCACTATTTACAATAGCCAAGACATGGAAACGATTTAAAGTCCATTGACACAGGAATGGATAAAGAAGATGTACTACATACAGACAATGGAATATTATTCAGCCATAAAAAGGATGAAATAATGCCATTTGCAGCAACATGGATGCAACTCGATGTTATACTAAGTCAAGTAAGTCAGAAAAAGATTAATACCATATGATATCACATTATGCAAAACAAGTTTAATATGAAACTAAAATATGACAAAATGAACTTATCTATGAAATAAAAATAGACTCATAAAGAACAGACTTGTGGTTGCCAAGGGGGAGAGGGAAAGGGGGAAGCATGGACTGGGAGTTTGAGATCAGCATATGCAAACTAGTATATATAAGGATGGATAAACAACAAGGTCCTACCTATAGCACAAGGAACTATATTCAATATCCTATACTAAACCATAATGGAAAGAGAAAAAAATACTCTAGTCAAATGGTTGAGGAGATTCTTGGAGATTTGCAATGCATACTAATTATTCTGAGGGAAATTTTTACTTAAAAAACATCTCTTTGGGGAGATTTATATTCTTGGAGATTTACAATGCATACTACTAACTATTCTGAGGAAAATCTTTACTTAAAAAACATCTCTTTGGGGAGTTCCCATCGTGGCTCAGTGGTTAATGAACCAAGTAGTATCCATGAGAATGTGGGTTCGATCCCTGGCCTCACTCAGTGGGTTAAGGATCGGTGTTGCTGTGAGCTGTGGTATAGGTTGCAGACGTGGCTCGGATTCTGCATTGCTGTGGCTGTGGTGTGGCTGGAGGCTACAGCTCAAATTGGACCCCTAGCCTGGGAACCTCCACATGTCGCAGGTGCGACCCTAAAAAAAGGCGAAAAATAAATAAATAAAAACTGACAACTTGGGGAGTTCCTGTCGTGGCGCAGTGGTTAACAAATCCGACTAGGAACCATGAGGTTGCGGGTTCGGTCCCTGCCCTTGCTCAGTGGGTTAACGATCCGGCGTTGCCGTGAGCTGTGGTGTAGGTTACAGACGAGGCTCGGATCCCACGTTGCTGTGGCTCTGGCGTAGGCTGGCGGCTACAGCTCCGATTAGACTCCTAGCTTGGGAACCTCCATACGCCGCAGAAGCAGCCCAAAGAAATAGCAAAAAGACAAAAAAAAAAAAACCAAAAAAACAAAAAACAAAAAACAAAAAAAACCTGACAACTTGAGTGATCAGGTATAAAACAATTAAGGAGGTGTCCACTTAGTGTAGTCCAACCACCTGTTCAGCTAACTTGAATGTTGTGTGTGCTCAGCCAGACACATCTCTATTAGAGATCACTTACCTGATCTCAGTGCTATTACATATTAAGACCCTCTCCCTGGCTCTAACCTCAAAGTCACCAACTACGATTTTGATTTCATTCAGGCTTTGAAAGTAGTTACGTAAATAGAAAGATAACCCTTGTTAAGCTCCCTGTAATGTCCATCTGCCATAAAATAAATAACCTGGCACTTGGGTTCATAGTCAAGTGTACTGACAGCTAGATTGGTATGTGGTTTTCTGATCTCACAAACTAAGTAATAGAATCTAGAGTCAACGTAAAAGTTTTGGTCAAAAGGACAAGTCAACTGGATTTCTCGTAATTACACTGTGCTGCCTTGCCGTGTACCCATCACCTTCCACATCATCATATGAAGTAGGGGATTCTACATGTCTATTCATTCCTCATGGCTTAGTTTTGATCAGCATTTCCACTTAGATAACATCTCTTTTATTCACCTGGTTTCAAGTACAGGCTCTGCCACTAACCCCTAGGTGACTTAGACAAGTCCCTTATTGGTTCTAGGCCTTAGATTTGACATTTAATGTGAGCAAGTTGGACAGGACTCGCTCCACAGTTCCTCCCATCTCTATGACTCCACAATGCTAAGGAGACTAACTTCACGTGCTAGACAACCCACAAAATGCAAGAAAATATTTGCATATGACACGGCTGGCAAGGGGTGAATATCGAAAACATATGAACAGCTCATACAACTCAATATCAATAAATAAAAATGGGCAAAAATTCTAAATAGACATTTCTTCAAAGATGACATAAAGATGGCCAATAGGCTCATGAAAAGATGTTCGACGTCACTAACTATTAGAGAAATGCAAATCCAAACTACGGTGAGGTAATACCTCGCACGGGCCAAATGATCATCATTTAAAAAATCTACATATAATAAATGCTGGAGAGGGTGTGGCGAAAAGGGAACCCTCCTATACTGTTGGTGGGGATGTAAACTGGTACAACCACTATGGAAAACAGTATAGAGGTTCCTTAAGAAACTAAAAATAGAGCTACCACATGATCCAGCAATCCCGCTCCTGGGCATCTACCCAGAGAGCAGGTACATCTACCTCAATGTTTACAGCAGCACTATTTACAACAGCCAAGACATGGAAACAATCCAAGAGCCCAGAAAGAGATGATTGGCTTAAGAAGACATGGTATCTATATCTACAATGGACTATTACTCAGCCATAAAAAAGAATGAAATAGTGCCATTTGCAGCAACATGGATGGATCTAGAGATTATCATACTGAACGAAGTCAGAGAAAGACAAAGATTTTATGATTCACTTATATGTGGAATTTAAATAATAACACAACTCAATCTATATAAAACAGAAGCAGACTCATAGAAAATTTATAGTTACCAAAGGGGAAATGGAGTAGAGGAGGGATAAACTAAGAATATGGGATTCATAGATACAAAGTACTATACATAAAATAGAGAAGCAGCAAGGATTTACTGTATAGCACAGGGAAGTATATTCAGTATCTTATAATCATTTACAATGGAAAATAACCTAAATATATATATATATATATACACACACACATATTTATACAAAACTGAATCACCTTCCTGTACATGTGAAACTATCGCAATATTGTAAAGCATCTATACTTCAATAAAATTTAAAAAACAATGATAATAATAAAAATGGCAACTAAGTCTATTGACTACTGGCTATGGTCTAAGGATTTCCCTTAAGTTTTTCATTTAACCCTCAAGAATATTTTGAGGGGAGCTCCAGCCTTAGCTCAACTGTAATGAACCTGACTAGTATCCATGAGGATTCAGGTTCGATCTCTGGCCTCGCTCAGTGGGTTAAGGATCCAGCACTGCTGTGAGCTATGGCATAGGCTAACAGCTGCAGCTCTGATTTGACCCCTAGCCTGGGAACCTCCATATGCCACAAGTGTGGCTCTAAAAAGACAAAAAAAAAAAAAAAAGAAAAAAAGAAAGAATACTTTGAGGTATGTACCTTTAATATTCTTGATTTTATGAATGAGGATAGTCAAACCCTGGCAAGGATGTCTAAATTTGTTCAAGGTAATGAGCCAAGAAGTAACCAAGCAAAGGGTGAAACTGAGACAGTCTGACTCCAGGACCCTTTATCATGGCAGAGATATGTTTTGGCTGCTAAGATTTGTTTAGGTTTGAGTGAACTCCACCCAAGACACACGAAACATATTATTTCACCACCTTCCTGCTTATGAACCAGAACTTTTCAGAACAAATGAGATGTTGAAAATGCAAAACACTCTGATGTCAAATCCCTCCACTCCTAAAACAGAAGCCCACTTACAAAATCCAAGACCATTTCCCAATTCCAAACAAAGAGGCTGAGGCTGGGTTGGAACCTTCAGCAATGCCTGGTGAACTAATAAATTTGTTTACTTAACTCTCCATGGGAGACATTTCTGGGGGACTGAAATATCTGATAAAGAGAGAAAATGAAAAATATTTCTCTCCCATTTGGACTTTTCATTGAAGAGGCAGCAGCTAGGAAAATTCTCAGTTGACCATGTTGGGCTCATGAGTGCAGAAAACTCTGAATCCGGGCTTCTGGATATCAGAATCTATCTCCCTCAGGTTAGACGGCAGGAAGAGTAGGAGCAGAGGCATCCACCAAGTTGAAGTTTCCCTCCTAGGAAGATGCTGCAAGGTCTGTCTAGGGAAGAAACATCTCTGGACAGGAAGCAGGAGTGGACACTGCCTGGACCTTGAAATAAGCAGTTATGGGCTTCTTGCAGGTCTCAGAGCAACAGCCCACAGGACAGTGGAGGAGCTGTGGCGAAACTGAACACAGCTGTGCTGGTTGGAAATACAAAACAGTGTGCACAAAACTAGAAAGAAACACGATGCACAGAATCCTGTTGTCAACAAAGGACCACAAACTCCCAGAGATGAGCCTAATTCCAAAGACATACACACCTTTTCTGACTTTGGCCAATCACGTTTTTATTCGTTTCTTTAGATGTCAAAATCAGGTGAATATCTATATCTGTCTCTATATTTATATTGCCCAGATTAAATAGAGCATTTAAAAATATATTAGGAATCAAGAGTTCCTGGTGCGGTGAGGTGGTCTGAGATCCAGCATTGCCTCTGTGGCAGCATGTGTTTGATCCCCAGCCCCGCAAAATGGGATAAGGATCCAGTGTTGCCACAGATGCCCTGTAGGTTGCAGCTGGGGCTCAGATTTGATCCCTGACTGGGGGAGTTCCATGTGCCACAGGTATGCCCAAAAATAAATGAAATAAAATAAAATGTATGAAAAGTGAAAATGTTGGTTAGAAACTAGCCTTTAAAAAATAAATAGGGGAGTTCCCTTTGTGGCTCAGTGATTAAGGAACCCGACTAAGATCCAAAAGGATGTAGATTCGATCCCTGGCCTCACTCTGTGGGTCAAGGATCCGTTGTTGTCGTGAGCTGTGGTGAAGTTCACAGACATGGCTCGGATCCCACACTTCTGTGGCTCTGGCGTATGTCTGCAGCTACAGCTCCAATTGGATCCCTAGCCTGGGAACTTCCAATGCCGTGGGTGCAGCCCTAAAAAGCAAAGAGACATACATACATACATACATACATACATACATACATACATACATAAATAAATAGGAGTTCCTGTTGTGGCTCAGTGGGTTAAGAACCCAACTAGTATCCCTGAGGATGCAGGTTCAATCCCTGGCCTCGCTCAGTGGATTAAAATCCCACTATGCAAACTGCACATCCAGTGTGGCTGTGGTGTAGGCCAGCAGCTGCAGCTCTGATTCAACACCTAGCCTGGGAACTTCCACATGCCACAGGAGTGGTCTCAAAAAAAAAAAAAAAAAAAAACAAAAAAAACATAATAGGAATCCAACTAATAGATGTGCATGGCGAGAAAATACAAATACACAAAGAAACTATATGGAGAGCGGAATCTCCCTTTACCCCACCTCTGTCAATTACATTCCTTTAGGTTTTGTACATATTTTACTATGGAAAAAAAAAATGAATGTACCAACGTATTATCCATATGGGTCTTTTTTTTTTTTTTTTTTTACTTCACCCACAGCACACAGAAGCTCCCAGGCCAGGGATCAAACCTGCACCAGAGCAGCGACCCAAGAAACAGCAGGGACAATGCTGGTTCCTTTACCCACTGAGCCACCAGGGAACTCCCACATGGATCTTTTATTATTTACATGAAATCAATCACACCAGAGACTTCCTGCTTTTTGTCTTACTTCTTAATCATATATCTTTGAGATTCTTCTATGATAGCAGAGGTCCCCCTCACTCTTTGTAACTGCTGCATGGTAGTTCACAAGTGTCCTTTAACCTATTTTTCCAGTCTGCTGAGGATAGATTCTTTAGGTGGTTCCCAGGGTTTTATATGCTATTATAAACAGGGCTGCAATGCATCTTCCTCTGTATACATCTTAGACGTACTTTCGTGGCTATGTCTATAAGGTAAATTTCCAGCAGTAGAACTGCTAGATCAAAGGATTTGAGCCCTTAAAATTTTAATAGCGCAAGTTGCCCTCCCTAAAATAGTTCTCTGTGTTTGATGTGATATAAACCTGATTTGAAAATAAAACTCAAGAAACTAATACAAGTTTTGATGGTTTTCCCCCTTATTAGCCATATCCTTGGTGACCCAGGGGGATTTTATGTGAAAGAAAATATCTACCACCTTGTTAGTAACTGTAAGCTGTTTTAAAAACATACTTGAGTGATGTGTCCTTATCATAGACTATTACTCTGTTTTCAGGTTAAAAAAAGATAATTTTTTTAATCTCATGAACAGAGGTCTATTATGACTCCAACAGTTTTCTGGAAGGAATAAAATTTGTATCTCTTCCCACACTGTTAATGTTAGAGTTATCCCATAGCCAAGTTGTGCATACTTGTCCATTATGAAAGAGGGTCTATTATTTCTGCTGTTGTTGCTGTCCTCCTTGGTTTAAAAGAACAAAATTTGCCATCCACCAAAATAATGTCTAGATGGACTCAAGCAATGTAAGAACTGAAAACATGAGAAAAGAGAGTGACTCTCTGATTTTAGGATGGGAAAGGACTTTATAGAAAGCTTAGAAAGAAATGACTAAGTTCGACACTGATAAACTTCATTACATAAAACTTAAAACTTTGGTTTTTATGGTACCAACCATATATAATAACTCAGGCAAGGGCCAATCTGAGAAAAAATATTTGCAACATATACATCAAAAGGCTAAGACCTCCAGTAAATAGAGTTCTTACAAATCAATATGATTTTATATAGAAATATATAAACACTTTGATACAAAGTGTTTTGATACAAAAAAAGGAAAAATATAGGGAAAATTTTCAACATTATTTATAACCAAAGAAATGAAAATTAAGCACTGAGATACCATTTTCCATCTATGAAATGTACTCTTCCCCTGCCAGGTATATTTTAAAGTATCATGTGTTCTGTGTTGGGGAGGGTGTGAGAAAAAAGACCCTTTCTTTAATTGCTGTCAGAATTATATATAATAATTATAAAAGTATAATTATAAACATATACCTGTCAGAGTTATAAATTGTCTTTCCAGAAGGCTATTTCAAAAGTTTTGATGGACTTTGTGAGAGTTTATCCAGAGAAAATTATCTTCAGTAGGTTCAAAGACTTTTGTAAAGAATATTCAATACAAAGATATATGTCAACATCAAAAAAAAAATCAAACAGCAAATAATTGGTCAAATAAGATGGCATCTTATAAACCACCAAACAACTTCCTTTGTCACTTGGAATAAATTCAAAAATGAGCCCATCCATGGTCCGCATTTACATCTCACATTGTCCCTCTCTACTCCTTCTCACTTCCCACTCCAGCCACATTGGCCTTAACCTGAGATCTGCCACAGGAGGCAGGGAGGGCAGGCAGGTGGGGTCTATACTAACTCTGGCTCAAAATCAAGGGGTACTTTGCATTCCTTTGTCATTTGCCTCCATATGCGTATCTTTCTGGGGAATGGTCCAGAATTATCATTGCAATCTGAGGTAAGATTCAAGAGTTACAGCTTATTAATACCACATAAGTGGTGCCTCAAGCTCATTATTTCTTTTTTTTTTTTTTTGTCCTTTTGCCATTTCTTGGGCCGCTCCCTCGGCATATGGAGGTTCCCAGGCTAGGGGTCCAATCGGAGCTGTAGCCACCGGCCTACGCCAGAGCCACAGCAACGCCGGATCCTTAACCCACTGAGCAAGGGCAGGGACCGAACCCACGACCTCAGGGTTCTTAGTCGGATTCGTTAACCACTGCGCCACGACGGGAACTCCTCAAGCTCATTATTTCTGCTATCTGGCTTCCAGTCTCATCCAGGTCTTGCCATGCCTGAGCCAGCTGGATGCCTCCACACCTTGACCTTAATTCCTCCCACAATGTACAACCCCAGATGACCATTAACATCACCTGAGGAACACTGCAAAAGACCAAGCCCAGGCCCCACCTCCAGAGACTTTGACCTTATTGGTCTGGGCACTAGAGGATGTAAGTGCTCCCATTGGCCAAAGTGGAAAATCATTGCTGAGCATGTGGCAATCTCAGGGTCCAGGCTGATAAGCAAATTCCTATGCTTAAGCTGATCTGAATTCTTTCTCCATCAGTCTGAAATAAGCTATTTGGTTAAAGTTTGATAGAAGACAGCACTGGCTTGGTCATTTTTCTATTTTTGCAGTTAAATCTTTGCTTCCTTTGCTCTTCAAAGTCTGGGTTTCAGCCACAGGTCGATGGGGTTTTTGACATAGGGCTTTTAGAGTGTGTACTGAGCATGTGGCTTTCCAGGATCAACGCTGCTTTTTTAATGTACTATTTATCATCCTTATCAGCTGATGTCTCTTTTCTCTTCCTCTCCCTTGAGGCCCCTTCTCTTAGGATTAGTTTAGATGACTATTTTGTACCCCAGGGCCTGAGTGATTAAGCAGGTCAGAAGGAATGAGGTGGAAGGTTGGCTATAGAACCACAGAAAATATCCTAAATGCAGGTGAAAATGAATCTGCTTTGATCTAAGGTCAACAAGTTTTGTGCTTTTTTAAAAAAAAATTATTGTGGTTGATTTACACTGTTCTGTCAATTTTGCTGCACAGCAAAGTGACCCAGTCATACATATATATACATCCTTTTCCCCATATTCTATCATGTTTTATTGCAAGTGATTGGATAAAGTTCCAGGTGCTACACGGCAGGAAGGTTTTGTGCTTTAAAATGCTACACTAATCTGAAACTAATACAACATTGTAAGTCAATTCTATTCCAATAAAAATAAAATAAAATAAAATAAAATGCTACATTTCAAAATGCAGAACAACCACGGTTAAGAAAAAGATCATCCCTGAGAACAGGTTGTGTTGTATGCAGCCTACACCTATAACACCTCTGAATGCTAAGAAACAGCAATAAATATGGCCTGAGCAGGTCCTCAATCAGCTTTGAATTACAGGCCATAGATACCACATATACCTCCAAAGCCTCACAGTGTCCCTCTTCAGTCTCCTTTGGTGACTGATGACAGACTGACGACAAGGACAGGGAGTTAGTTCTACTGAGGGTCTGGGAGGCCCATATGGGCCTCTCTGAACTGATTCAGTTTCCCTGGGGCTACCTTACACATTATGAACTAGGGACCCATCCTATCCTCTTCCTCTATTCCAGCACTTTCCAGGATCTCATCAGCATTTATTTCAGGCAAGTTCCTGATCAGGGTAAAAGACCAAAGAACCCATGCTGATCATGGTCTAATTTAACAACAAGCATAGAAAATAATGCAAGAATGGAAAATCACAAACTTGGCAAATAGCATCCCTATTACGACACGCTCCTACATCTCATTTGCTTGTTTGACGTGTGAAAGCCAATCGACTTGGAAAAGGAAAGTGCTATCCAAGAAACAAACAAGATTATATGAAGTGATGCCAAATATTCATTTCCTGACCTACTTTAATAGGGAAGGTATCTATCTGCAAGTCCCCAGCTGGACGCCTTATGTATAGGCTCATTTTGAAATGTCTGCCTCCCTAAAGAGTTATTAACGCATGCCAGCCTGGAGCCCTGGAAGATTTGACCTTTGGGAGATTCCTACCTTTGAGCAGGGGGCTGAAAGTAAAATAGGTAAAAGTTCCATAGAGCACTATATTTGTTAGGGAATAAAGAACTTTGTGGAAACCCTTAGATCTCTCTCTCCCTCCCCCCGTTTCTCTTCCTCTCCTCTCTTTTACAGAGAGCCCATGGTCTATCCTATAACCTCTGTCCTCTCTTGTGGGAGTTGGCTAACTTGCTCTATAAGGGCCACATAGCAAATATTTTTGGCTTCATAGCTTCTGTCACAACTACTCAGATCCCCCCAGTCTCCCACCTTTTATCTGTAGAAAAGCTTTAGCCTCCTAGACCTTCTCTGAGTTCCAAAAAGAAAAATTTCATCAAAGAAAAAAAAATACAGAAACAAAACAGTCAAGCAAGACAAAATAATAGTAATTTAGCCATGAAACAAAGTCAAGGACCTTTAGTTCCTCCTCAAGGGCTATAGATAACATCTAGAGCCATGTCCGTGAGCTGTCCTGCAGATACTGAAACCCCTACCAGGTGGAAACAATTCACAGCATGCTGACCACCAGCACACAGACTGCAGACCAGATAGTACCAAAAGGCTGATGATTGAGATTCTGAAAACATTGCTCTATTACCCCACCACCAATCAATCAGAAGAAGGTACATGAGCTGATCACGCACCCCAGGACTCACTTGCTCACCTTGCCTTTAAAAAAACCCTTTTCCTGAAAGCCATGGAGGAGGATGCGGTTTGAGTCTTTTGAACATGAGCTGCTCATTCTCCTTGCTTAGCCCTGCAGTAAATGCCATACTTTCCTGCACCACAAGCTGGTATCAGTAGATTGGCTTTAATGCTCTCAGGCGAGGAGATCCAGGTTTGGTTTGGTAACACTCAGCTCTTCCTTCATAGCACCAAAGCAGCTACAGACACTACATGAACAAATGGGCTGTGCTCCATCTGGCCAAAGGCTGTACCTTGCAGACACCCAGCTACAAGTATTAAAAACCAACCACCCCATGCTCTGTCACTGACACAAGCTCCTCCATCTAGGAGGCTGAAGTCTGATCGACAAACTGTGTGTGTGCATTGGAGGTGGTGGTGATGGTGCTGGGTAAGTACATGTGGATAAGTCACAAAGAAAGGAAACATGAGAAAAACACCAAGTCTCATGAGTCTTGAATCAGTGCCCTTGTTCCTAGAAGAGAGAAGGAAACCAGGGAGCGCAAAGGAAGAGGAGTCTCACTAGGTGTTCAGTGCACCTGGGATTGTCAGGTGTTATTTTATTCAAGTCTCACAACACCAAGAAGGTTGCATGACCCCTACTTTGCAGAGGAAGAAACTAATGCTCAGATTGGGAGGGCATCCAGGGCACAGAGGAAGAAGAGGTGGTGCTGGCGTTTGCCCCCAGCTCTGTCTGGCTCTAACCTGTGCTGTGTTTTCCCCAAAGCCAAGGCTTCAGTGCTAAGGGTAGTGGATCTTGGAGCTTTCTGGCTTCTAAGCCTGGCATCCTCCATCACAAAGTTTGGTGAGGGCTGGCTGATGGAGGAGACTCGGGCAAGAAAGAACCACAGTGGCCAGAGACATCTCACATGATGCTGAACTCTTACCAAGGTGGCTGCCCACCCTTAGGGTCTTATTCAATGACCGTGTGACAGCCAGGACACCGACCTGCCACTTACTTCTCTTCCTCTGGAGGCAAGTCCCTATGATCATGGGCCCTAACCTGGGTGCCATGAGCTTCTCTCCCACCTGGGGTCCTGCCCCTCCCACCCTGACCCTCTCCTTCGCTACTCAGTTCCACCAGTTTCCACATAGGACCTCAGAGAGATCTGGCAGCAGGGAGTGGAGAGAGCGGGCCTGCTGTCCCACCTGGACAGCCACTTCTCCCTCCTGCCTCTTGATCATTCTTCAGACTTCAACTCAAAAGTCACCATCCCCGTCCACCCAACCTAAACTAACCACCCTGTCCCTACATGCAGGCCTCTCTACACATCAATGTATGCCTTGTATTTTCTCCCCCGGTGCTTATCCCAATCTGAAATCCCCTAGTTTATGTGTTTACTGGTTATGATCAGTCTCTTCTCTTTAGGACGGGACTTCCTGAGGCTGGAACCTTCCAACTGTCCTGCACTATATCCTTCATGCCTAGCATGGTATCTGGTGCAAGGGAGCCAACAAATAAATGAGTGAGTGAGTGAACACATATGCACACCCGGTGAGTTCTGTTTCCAGTGAGGATGGTGAGCTCAGCGAGCCCTCAGCACACAGGACTTCTGCATCATCACGGAAAGCAGTTAGAGGAGTGGGTATTCTTCCTCTCCCTGGGACTGTGCAGGAAAAAAAGATGGAGCATGCATGTGCTCTGCTCTTTGGGGGCCTTCTTACACTGACAAGCAGGATGACATTAATACTGTCTAACCCAGAAACACTGAAAAATCTCTGAATCTAGTTAATAGAGCAACTTTTAGCAAGTCAAGCACTTTTTATGGCTGTCCTAGAGCCCTCGGGGGAAGTGACTGCTCTCTCCTAAACTGTGACCTGTCTTTATTCCACCTTAAGCTGCTGCCCAGGAGGTGGCCATTAGCTAAAGGATAATAGAAATATCCTTTTAGCATGGGTACCACATGTTAAAACAAAACAACAACAAAACAACAACAAAAAAAAGCAAAGACTCACAGATACAGAAAGCAAACTCGTGGTTACCAAGGGGAGAAAAAAGGGGAAGCAACAAAGTAGGGGTGTGATATTAACCTACAAGCTACTATGTATAAAATAAGATAGCAACAAGGATACACTGTATAGCATAGGGAGTTATACCCATTATCTTATAATAACCCATAATGGAATATAATCTGCAAAAATACCAAATCACTGAGCTCTACACCTGAAACTAACATAACATTGCAAATCAACTAAATATTTCAATTTAAAAAAAAAAAAAAAAAAGCAAAGACTGTGGCCAGCAGCTGCATGGGCTTGTCTTTTAGATCATGCTCCAAAGGATCCCTTTATTTCCTTTTGGGAGGATCTTAGAAGAATAAAGTAGAGGAATCCTGATTGTACCTGCCAAAAAGAGGCAGCTGGAAACGACTTGCCTGCGTACACCTTACACAATGTAAGGTGTAAAGTGGCCATTCTGAATTCTACCCTCCGTCCTCACGACTTACTTCATGAAGCCTTATCAGCACACACACTCCCTTCCTGACATTTGATACCAGGGGACTAGACTCACCCCCAGTCCAGGTTTTTTACTGCACAGTGAGACTAGACAGCAGTAGGGCATGTCACACATGAGTTGGGTGGCTTCCCTCTCGCTGGTACCCATGTAAGGCCCTGCAGAGACAGCAATGGGTGTGCAGTGAAGCGCTTAGCATGTGCACGATTGTACACAGACACATGTGCAGGCATGTGTGTCTGCAGACACACATGCAAGAGCTTGATGTTTTTCTTTTTAAATACATTTTTTTCTTTTTTTTACAGATGCACCTGCAGCATATGGAAGTTCCTAGGCTAGGGGTTGAATCAGAGCTGCAGCCAGGGCCTAAGCCACAGCCACAGCAACACCAGATCCAAGCTGCGTCTGCAACCTACACTATAGCTTGTGGCAACACTGGATCCTTAGCTCACTGAGCAAGGCCAGGGATCAAATCCATATCATTATGGAGCCTAGTTGGGTTCTCAACCCCCTGAGCCACAAGGGGGACTCCCTTTTAAAGTACATTTTTATTTAATAATTTTTTTTAATAATTTTATAACAATGTTGCAAAGATAGCACCGAAAGCCGCCACATAACCCTCACCCACCCAGCCTCCAATAATACTAACACCTCTCATAACCCTGGCGCATCTGTAGAAACTGAGAAGTTAACATTGACGTCGTGCAGTTAACTAAACTTTAGACTCTTTGGATTTCACTCTCCCCCCTCTCCCACTAATGTCCTTTCTCGGGTCTATAATCCAATCCAGGAGGCCACACTGCATTTAGGGCCTTTCTGTTTGACAATTTAGGATACACCCCCTTAGTTCCCCACCAAATGGGCTTTGGAAATGGAGAAAATGGCTCTCAGACCAATGTGATGCTGGGGTTTCTTACTGTCACCTTTAGTTTACTTTCCTTTAGTATAATCCCTTCTCTAAGCCTCCATTGGCTAGTATGCAAAACAGAGCTAGGAGCAGAATGCCCTTCACATGATTATTGTGAAAATTAAGTAATTCTGGAAAAGTGCTTACTTAGCTGAAGACCAGGCATACAGTACACCCAGTAAATGTTAGCCTCCAAGATCTGCTCTTAACAGTGACAGGAGCCACTGTAACCCCCGTTCAGATCCACCAACAAATGTCAGGAGCTAGTTGGAGGCGCAGACCTCAAATCTGAAAAATACAGTTTCTGTGTGCAACCCACCAAAGAACTGGGCATGGCTACTGGGATCAGAAACCTGAGGTTTGAGTCCTGGCTGCTGTGTCTTGGCTGTGTCTGGGGGTAGGATGCCAGGGCTGTGACAACTGTGCAGTGGTGACAGAAGAGGGCCACTACTAGGCAGCCAGCTGGTCTTGTTCTGCCTCCTATAAATGTTTGGAGCTCAGCATGAGCAGCTGGGACAGAGCCAGGCCAGAGGTAACACAGCCAGTGAGCTTTAGCTGCTCCTTGTTCCACAAATCAAACCAACCACTTCGGTGTCATCAGCACAGTCCACTTAAGTACCGCACACTCTATTCCAGGGAAGAAGAGGGTGGAAACCAACACTGACCGAGCATGATGTATGCCAGGCACATTTATATTACATCACAGTGGTCTTCAACTTTTTTTCATACACCTTTTAATTTGTTTTCCTTTTTATGGCCACACCCTCCGCATATGGAAGTTCCCAGGCTAGAGGCTGAATGGGAGCTGCAGCTGCCAGCCTATGCCACAGACACAACAATGCGGGATCCAAGCTGTGTCCGTGACCTACATTGCAGCTTGCGGCAAGACCAGATCCTTAACCCACTGAGCGAGGCCAGGGACTGAACTGGCATCCTCATGGATAATAGTTGGATTCTTAACCTGCTGAGCCACATCAGGAACGCCTTCATACACCTTTATCTATAAAATATTTTGCATTTATACCACATGAATACTTACAAATAATAAACATAATCTATACATACCACTGAACCAATGTGTACATTATAGAATATGCCAAAACGGGCATTTAAAAAGAATAATCTATATGAGTTCCTGTCATGGCACAGCGGAAACAAATCTGACTAGGATCCATGAAGATGAAGGTTCAATTCCTGGCCTCGTTCAGTGGGTTACGGATCCAGCATTGCCACAAGCTGTAGTGTAGGTCGCAGATGCGGCTTGGATCTAGTGTTGCTGTGGCTGTGGTATAGGACAGTGGCTGTACAGCTCCAATTTGAACCCTAGCCTGGGAACCACATATGCCATGGGTGCTGCCCTAAAAAAAAAAAAGAGTAATCTACAGATGAACTAAGCAATACACTAACTCAAAAATTCATTTAAGTAGAGGTAAATCTTAGTTCACGAAGTCTTCTTGAGAGTTCCCATTGTGGCTCAGCAGGTTAAGGACCCAACGTTGTCTCTGTGAGGATGTGGGTTCAATCTGCAGTGTCAATCAGTGGGTTAAGGATCTGGCATCGTTGCAAGCAGTGGCATAGGTCACAAATGTGGCTTAGATATGGTGTTGCTGTAGACCACAGCTGTAGCTCTGATTCAACCCCTATCCTGGGAACTTCCATATGCCACAGGTGTGGCCCTAAAAGGAATAAAAAAAGTCTTCTTGATAATTTTGAACTTCTTGGGCTCAATCCTTAACAGATATGATCAGCCTATCTTTGCTTTTACATCTTACTGGGGCTGATTTAAAAAACTTTCCGAAGAAGAAGTGTCAGCTGTCATTTTGGTTTGGCAGACACTGTTAATATTAGCTTCTAATTCCTGGTTTGTGTGCAAAAACCTTTTTAAGCCACATCTTTGGAGTGGTAGCATTTGTTGAGTTTAAGCAAGATAATGTTCTCTGTGAGCTCATTACCTGCAGAGAGAAATTGCATAAAATAGAACCTGAAGAATGGGGACAGAGCTGCCAACCCCTTGTATTTCTGGAACTTTCTCTCTTCTCTAAGGGCTTGCCTGCAACATGCAGCATATTGTGGACAGCGGGGTCAATCCATATATTAAATATTAGCAAAGCTTACTAAGTAAAAAATGACTAGAAATGCTAAAAATTTATACCCACACTCCCAAGAATTGCCCTTTATATGCCCTGGTAACACAGCCAGTGAGCTTTATTTAGCTTTGGATTCCGGTCTCTGCTCTGAATTGCACAAGAACCCTATCAAGTAAGTGGATAGCACCATTCCCGCTTTACATGTGAATGGGAACATGAGGCCCAGATAAAATGTGCATGAATGATGTCAACGGGGAGGTGGTTTTTTTTTTAAATTGAAATACAGTTGATTTATAATATTACGTTAGTTTCAGGTATACAGCAAAGTGATTCAGTTATATGTGCAACTGAATACACATATACACACATGCATATATATGATATACATTCAATATCTTGTCATAACCTATAATGGAAAAGAGGCAATAAACAAAAGAGTTTATGACAAGATATTGAATAGAGGTCCCTGTGCTATAAAGTAGGTCCTTGTTGGTTATCTTTTTTTTTTTTTCCTTTTTGATCTGTATACTGGCTTATTTAAGTGATTACTTTCCAAATATGATTTCCTCCATCCTATGTCTTCTTTCTTTTTCTTTCTTTTTTTTTTTTTTTGCTTTTTAGGGCCACACTTGCGGCATATGGAGGTTCCCAGGCTAGGGGTCCAATCAGAGCTACAGCTACTGGTCTACGCCACAGCCACAGCAATGCAGGATCCAAGCTGCGTCTGCAGCCTACACCACAGCTCACGGCAATGCCAGATCCTTAACCCTCTGAGTGAGGCCAGGGATCAAACTCACAATCTCATGGTTCTTAGTCGGATTCTTTTCCCCTGAGCCCCAATGGGAACTCCGGTTATCTCTTTTATATACAGTAGTATGCATCAGTTAATCCCAAACTCCCAATTTATCCCTCCTCCTTTTCCCCTTTGGTAACCGTTAAGTTCATTTTCTATGAGTCTGTTTTTGTTTTATACATAAGTTCATTTTATCTTTTTTTTAGATTCCACATACAGGTGATATATTTTTCTTTGTCTGACTTAGTATGATCATCTCTAGGTCCATCTGTGTATCCAGCATGTAACTTTATTTAACGATTTTTAATTAATTTTTTTGGCCACCCCCATGGCACATCGAAGTTCCCAGGCCGGGGACTAAACCCAAGCTGTCGCTGAGACCTACTGCAGCAATGCTGGATCCTTTTCACTCACAGTAAGATGCTAAAACTCTGGTTGACATAAGGATTTAAGGGGTCCTTCTCAGCACTCAACACCGTACCTGGCACATGGTAACGCTTAGTGAACAGAGCTGCTATTTCTGTTTGATTTTCCAGTGTACTATCCTGGGTAGAGCTGTGATGCTCCCAGGGCCTGAGCTGGCCCCTCTGCTCCATAAGACCCGCAGCACCTCACATCACAAAGGATCAGTCTCAGACTCCATATGGCTTTCCATCCCTATAAATGCTGATTACAAGTCATATCTTACTTCCTGTGGCAACCCTGCTAAGACTCTCATCTGCATATCCTTGGAAAGAAAACTATTTTCCTTTATGGAAAAAAAATTAAAGGCAGTGAAGGAGCTCAATCCCAATGGATTTCTTCCTATTATGAAATGACTCTTTTCCCCAGATTGATATTATGTTAACTCATTTGTATGTTAAGACATATAAATTGTACACTACAGTTCTAAGGGATGTGGTGTCTTAAGGAAGGAGCAGAGCTACAGACAGAAAGAGCTGGACAGGAGAGAGGCCCTCGACCTGAAGCTGCAGCATCCCACCAGGGGGGGCTTAAAAATGCTTATTTTCTCAGATTGTCTCAGGTCACAATGGGGGTGGGGTGGGGAGCATAGTTGGCACTGACTGTTGGGAAAGTAGAGACACTGCATTTCCTACAATGTGTAGGGCAGTCTCACATCAATGGTCAATCAATGGATAATGGTCTCATCATATATACCAAAAACTTCCCCAATGGGTCATGCTTAGAACATTCCTTGATGGTCAAGGGAGTCGTCAAACTAGGTGAGCCCGCAGAGTAGAAGTTGGGACCTGTGGGTGGGCCTGAGAGGGCCAGGGTGGTCTGGGCAGCTCTGCTCTCACAGGCCTCTGTGAATACCTTCAGGACACGTGGCAGCCCTTTTCTGAAGGGTAGCCCCAGCTGGACAGGGAGCGCCAGGTCTGCACACACCATGTTAAATTCACCTTTGCAAACTCCAGGCCCACTGTGGTGCCCAAAAGTTGATTTTAAAAGGTGAGTTGGTTTGCCTTTAATGAAGCAGGCTGGCTGGACAACAGCTCTGGCATGAGGAAGACATGGGTCCAAAAGAAGGAACCCAAAGGCCTAGAACAGTACATCTCAAAAAGCCTTCAACTCACTGCTTGCATCAGAATGCACATTCCCGGGCCCCATGCGCCTCTTTAGGGAGGGGGCTCAGGTACAGGAACTCTGCACAAGCGCTCACCATGTGAGAAACACCACAAAATTGCGTCAGGTAATCTGTGACTGGGGAGTGGGTTTTGTTGGGATAAAGGAAATTTGGGACTTTTGAGAGCTCTTCGTCACTACTGCTGAGGAAGTTTCTGGATCAGACATCTGTATTTGTGAACGTCTTCTGAGGTGTCTGGGTTTTTCCATGAAGGCATGGAAATTAAATGAGAAATTCAATTTCTCGGTGTCGTTTTCTTAATTTTAAAATAATGCTTCTTTCAGACTCACATAGAGAAGAGACTTGTGGTTGCCAAGAGGGAGAGAGTCGGGGAGGGAAGGATGGGGAGTTTGGGGTTACAGATGCAAACCAGTATATATAGGATGGAGAAGCAGTGAGATCCTACTATACAGCACAAGGAATTATAGTCAATATCTTGTGATAAATCATAATGGAAAAGAATGCAAAAAAGAATATATATACACACACATACACATTTACATATAAAACTGAATCACTTTGCTGTACAGCAGAAATTAGCACAACATTGTAAATCAACTATACTTCAATTTTAAAAATAGTGGGTAATCCCCACTCATATAATAACTAAAATAAAATAACGTTGCTTTTGAATGTGGCAATCAGACGTGGACTATTGTTAGGCAGGAAAGAGGGACTCATATAACCCCAGGGACTGAAGTAAGGAAGTTCCAAAGGGCTAATAACCAACCTCATTGTAGCACCACGCATGAACCCAGCACTGTGCTACACAGTGACGTGGATTTACTCCTCATAACGCAGCATCCTTAGAAGTGGGCGTGGTGAGCGTCATCCCCAATTCACAGATAGTGAAGCTGAGGCTTAGAAACATTAAGTAACTTGGCTACATTTACACATCCAGTAGGTGACTGGACCAGGAGTCAAACTTAGGCAGTGAGACTTGCCAAAAGCCCAGCGGGGACCACTTCCAGCACCTTCCATGCATACTCTCCAGCCCCTCACAAGCATACTCTGCACTCATCCTATGAGGAGGTGGGGGTCCTACTTCTGCCTATACTGGATCTCTGACACCTGTCCAGCCTTGGCACTTAGTGAGGCTCCCCTGTCTCTGCATTTGTGAGTTGAGGTGAAGTACTAGAAGTGGAACAAAAGAGAATCTGTCAGTATCCCTCCAAAAGGAAATATTTCCACCCTGGATGGTTGGTTGGTTCCCAGTCTGTGACTTTAGAATTTGTAAGGCTCTACTGCTTGAAAATAATTAGCTTTTTAAGCTTAGCTGACAGCTCAAGTCACCCAAGACAGGGAGTTTCGGATCATTTTCTCTACCAAGACAAAAAAAAAAAAAAAGAGGAATTCAGCAATTAAAAAGTTCAAGTTCTATACTGACTCATCAAAGAAATGGACTGATTACATCGAAGACTATAAAGCTCAATATTTTCCAATAATTATCAAGAAATTCTTGGCACATCAATTATAAACAACTGAAAGGGCTTGCCTAATTTTAGCCTTATTCATTCTGCTCCTCTAATTGCACCTGTCACTAATTTTGAGATAAGTTCAGTAAGAATCCCATTATCTACGGGCCTGAAAACAACTCCCAGAAGATAACCAAAGCCAGCCAATCTCCCTCAGGGAACTGGCTTTTGGGAATGTTTTTGGTTTTGCTTTGGTTTTTGTCTTTTGTCTTTTTAGGGCTGCTGATGCATGCAGTATAGGGAAATTCCCAGGCTAGGGGCTGAATCGGAGCTACAGCTGCCAGCCTACGCCATAGCCACAACAACGCCAGATCTGAGCTGCATCTGCATTTTATACCACAGCACACAGCAATGGCAATGCCAGATTCTTAACCCACTAAGAAGGTCAGGGATCGAACCCACATTCTCATGGCTAGTAGTGGGGTTCTTAACCTGTTGAGCCATAACGAGAACTCCACTGGGAATGTTTTTATTGAAATTTTTCATAAGTCATCCAGCTTCATTGGACATGTATGCACGCAACTGGACAGACCGTAGCCCAAGGATGTCAAGTGGTGGTTTATCTTATTTGTCAAAAATCACCCCAAACTATCATGCACCTTGTACCAGGAGCCATGGGGGATGGGGGCTTAAAGACAAAGGAGGTACACTCTCCAGACCCTGGGTGGAGAGTTCTTATCTGGGAACTCCCTAATACAAGACTAAGTTCAGCCACAGAGAGGCACCCAGGGCCATGGGTAGGAAGTGAGGTGGGAAAGGAGCCCTTACATGGGTGAAAAAACATGCCCCATGTGTGAGTGTGTGTATGAGGACATGTGCATGAACACTCCTTCACATGTGTGTGTGCTGGGGGAGGAGGTGATTACACTTATTCAAGGGAAAGAAATGACTGCATTGGAAAACCCACTGAACACCTCCCCTCCAATTAAACAGCTCCTAATTCTAATAGCAAGCTTTCTCTCTAAGGCTCAAGGGACCCAAAGACTCTCATTATCCATTCATTCCCTTGACATGCAACCCCTAAACTTGATGTTCCCCCACAGATCTGGGTGGCACCCAGGAGTCTCCATGAGCCTTCACCCTTTGAAAGTTTTAAGAGTTGCAGTGACAGGTGTACAGACTCTAGGTTGAGACTGGCCTGGGCTCTAGTCTGGACTTTGTCAACACTGAGGGTATGACCTGCAGGGGTCCTTGAGCTTCAGAAGCATCCTTGGCAAAATGGAGAGTTGCCCCTCCCAAGGACTCTCATGTATTAAACACAGCACACAAACATCCAGCAGGCGCTTAAAACCAAGCATCCTCTCCTCTCCCCGCCCCCACCTCCCCCAGGCCATTATGTTATTCCAACCCAGGTTTGGAACTATTGGCTGGGACTTTTCCATTCAAATTAAATAAACACAGTCCATTCTCTTCATTAAATGGAACCATTGCTTAGCTGAAACCACTGCTTGTTCTTTCCTTTTAACAGTTCATTTTTCCTCCAATACAGGAAAGGCAGGCATGAAAAGGCTTTGCTCAGTCTCAGCTGGCAGTTGGACCAAGATCAGAATCCTAGGCCTAGAGGTGTTTTGGTGATGAAACATCAGCACCAGCCCTTGATTTGGTGAAGGGACCTGCCTTTCCTTCAGCCCTACACACATACACAATGTGTCCATGAAGCTTGTCAACTGCAAAGTCTATCTGGACCATAAACTGGTTCTCTCCAAGAATCCTACATTCTGTTTCTAGTCTGTGTATAAAGCAAAATTCATCTATGGTCCAAGTCAACCTTGAGCATGCCTTAAGAGGTCCACAAAGCCCCCAACAGCAGTGTCTCAGGGAGTCCACTGCAGTCACCTCCTCCTTCTACTGTGAGCCAGGCCATTGCCTTTTTCTTTGACCACCAGATAAAGAAGCTGCCTTGTGTTTAGGGGCCAAGAAGCATGAAAAATATACTTGCATTTTTAAACAGAAAACTCATAAACAGAGGCCGGTAGAGATTTCAGTAAATACATCAATCTCCCATGTCATACTCACCCAGGGCATAAGCTCACAAAGAATCAATGACAATATTCAAATGGGTCATTATTTTTCCTTCTCTCAATCTCATCTTCCAATTTTTTTATTTTTTTGGTTGCCTAACATAACTCACTTATGTTAAATGTTTGCATGATCAAATTTTCCATCAAGGTTTATTTTGGAATAAAAAGTTAATGACTGATTGACAGATTGATTTTTTATAAGGGAACAGGTTAACCAAGTAAAATTGGTTATCTCAGTCCAGAGACCTTAATTGAAGTCACTGAAAACTGCATAAGCACATTCTAAATGATGCTCTGGCCAGGATAGGGGATACGCACCCTTGATAAAGAAGAAAGAGCAAAGGGAGCAGGGCAGAAGAAAAATTGTGAAATGAATGACTTCTGTGCAGCAAGAAACACTTCATAATTTTTTATCCCAGAATCTTGCAGCAGATGGAGAAGTCATAAATCTGTTTTTATTCTCTCTCCACAGTGAGCAGGGCAGTCCCCAGATTCCTTGATTACATTTACTACAAGGACCTACTATGCGCTATACTCTCTGCTCCAGGATGCTGGGGAAACCAAGATAAATAGGTCATTCTCCCAGTCCTCAAAGCACTCCCTAGCTAATCAAGGAAAGCAGGTGAGGAAATAATAAATACAGTAAATCCTATGGATATAACAAGACACACCTGGGGGAGTTTCCGTCGTGGCACAGTGGAAATGAATCTGACTAGTATCCATGAGGATGTGGGTTCAATCCCTCGTCTTGCTCAGTGGGTAAGCCATCTGGCATTGCTATGAGCTGTGGTGTAGGTTGCAGACGTGGCTCAGATCCCCTATTGCTGTGACTGTGGCATAGGCTGGCAGCTGTAGCTCCGATTCGTCCCATAGCCTGGGAACTTCCATATGCCATGGGTGAGGCCATAAAAAACAAAAATAAAACCAACCAACCAGACAAACAAAAAACAAGACACTCTTGGATGAAATACGAAGTATGTAATCTTGGGAGAGGACGGTCATAGGGCTTTATAAAGGAGGTAACACAACAGGGTATATGTTCCCCAGACCAATGGAGAAGTGAGGAAGGCATCCCAGGGAGAGAAGAGAACATACACAAAATAAATAAGTTTAACCTTGTACAATTTTTCTATCTTAAAATTTCTTTACATAAGTAAGCAATATCTCCTCTGTATGCTAATTACTGGCTGTGAACAACAGCTGAGGCAGAAAGCAAACTCCTATGAAATCAACAACTAAAGCATTATAAAACAAATCCTATTTCTCCCTCCTCACTTGATAATTTGAGATAAAAGATTCCATTCACAAAAAAAGCTCTACATTCCATCACCATATCATTGCCTTTTAATAAGACTCTTTCAAGATCCATTTTCTAATTACAATAAATGGAGCCTATTTTAGGTTTGTTTCTGAAGACTTACTCCCCTTCATGACTTAATTCATGTAGTGATATTATTCTTTCCATAGGATAGGACATGAACCCATGAACTCAAAGTCACAAGAACTGCCATGTCTTGAGAAAACCCAAAAGGCAATTTCTCTGTATGAGCTCATCTTTATTAAATGAATTCCCATTCCAGGAAATAATGGTGAAAGTCAAAAATCTCTGGTGAATGGTACAGCTGCACCAGAAGATAGACTTATACATCTATCATTTTTATATGACAGAGCACGCTTGAAATGAGGTAGCAACTGTGCTGGAGAGCATGCTATCACTCACAGATCATGAACAGATCACTCATTTGGGTTGTCAATAATTCACTGACATTTGATGAGCAGAACTAAGCTGTACAATATTGCTCTGATTCTAGGAGTTTCATGCACGGATTAATCCAGAGGAGATACACATGGCCACTCCATACCTGTCCTAGAAACTCAAAGTATAGGAAGAGAGGGTATTTAGGTCATGTCACATTTGGAAAGCTGAACAGGTGATGAATTGCCTTATTAGTTAGGAGACAGCCTGGTAGGCTGCTATGACAAAACAAGTCAAGAAACAAACCAACCTAGAATCCAAGAAGAACAATGCAAATTTTAGCTCACCATGTTCTAGATAAGTGATCCAATTCAAATCCCCTGAAGTCTCTGGACTTTGTTTTTTAATCTATAAAATGTCAGTGACACTACTGACCTTATAAGATTGAAGTGAGGGTTAAAGAGATAACAAGTATAAAGTACTCAGCACATGGTTAGGTAGGTACTTAATAAAGGTTGGTTCTACTTCTCTTGTTGGTTCTACTTGATGGTATCAAGTAGTCATCCAATTATTTCCCACACCGTTTGGTCTTTCTAAGTCAATAGTATATGATCTTTGAAGGCAGAGACTTTTTTCTTTTTGTTTTTAAAGCAAATTTTTACACACCATGGTACATTGCATAATGCTGAAAACACAGTTGTGGTTCTCCTAGGGCAGCAAGGCTCCAGCCCCAGGGGATGAATCTTCACAACTTTGCTTCCCTTTGCTAGTGACTGGTCTGGGGTAGGCATGCAGATGGGTTGTAGTCAATGAGATGAAGGCAAAGTCTCCTGGGGAGGGGGTGGATACTCACTGAGCAAATCATCATGAAGTCCAGCAACTCATAATTCTTAAAAGCACTAGAGCTCTGATGTCCAGTGAGAGCTGAGAGTAACATCTCTTTTTTAAAAAAAAATTTAAATGAATTTTCTTTATTTGCAATTCTGAGAACTTAATTTTTCTAATACAAACCATTTTAAAGGAAAATGTATTTAAGATACTATAAGAAAAGGATTATTTGCTTTTTTAAAATTGAAGTATAGTTGATTTACAATATTTCAGGTGATCGGCAAAGTGATTCAGTCATACATATATTCTTTTCCATTATAGGAAATTACAAGATATTGATTGAATATGGTTCCCTAGGCTATACAATAGAACCTTGTCATTTATCTGTTTTATATACAGTAGTGTATCTGTACTAATAGTGTATCTATTAGTGTACCTGCTAATCCCATATTCCAAATTTACTCCCCCCCCCCCATTTTTCCTTTTGGTAACCATAAGTTGGTTTTCTATATTTGTGAATCTATTTCTGTTCTGTAAATAAGTGCATTTATATCATTGTTTAAGAATCCACATATAAGCTGTATCACATAATATTTGTCTTCATCTGACTTACTTCTCTTAGTAGGATAATCTCTAGGTCAATCCATGCTTCTGCAAATGGCATCATTTCATTCTTTTTCATGGCTGAGTAATAGAGAATAACTTTTCCAAACCAATGACCCTCAAGCTTCTTCGATCACTGCCTACTTTGGTCACACTATGCCCCACCTACACCTTTCCCTTCTGGCAATTCCAACTATCTACATGGATGCTGCATTATAGGAGTTTTGTTACTGAATAGCAGCTAGACCTTCTAGTAGAACTAATTAGAGTCTCTGACGCTTCAGAGTCCATGGTAACATGCCAACTTAAGTTCATAAAGTCTCTTGACAATCCACTTAGTAGGTTACTCTAGCAACTCTCAGTCATGCGTAAAAACTGGTATTTTATGGGACTGTTCACTCATTAAAGAACTTATATTGTGATCTTAGTTCATAACCAATTAGAAGGACTGTATTTTGAGAATTGCTGACCTAGAAAACAATCATGTGTTCAGTCAATTACACCCACTTTCTGAGTTCCCATTACAGCTCAGTGGTTAAGGAACCCAACTAGTATTCATGAGGATGCAGGTTTGATACCTGGCCTTGCTCAGTGGGTTAAGGATCCAGCGTTGCTGTGAGCTGTGGTGTAGGTCACAGATGAAGCTCAGATCCTGCAGTGCTGTGGCTGTGGCATAGGCCAGCAGCTTCACCTCTGATTAGACCCCTAGCCTGGGAATTTCCACATGCCTCAGGTGCAGACCTAAAAAGTGGATATATATATATATCCACTTAATTGAAGATGTGAAAAGCTATATGGCCTCAACTTCAATTATCCCCAATAGCAAGTCTTACCAGATACATCCACCCTCCACTCCCCACCCCATTCGCATCCTCAGGCCATCTTTCTCACAGATAGTCACATTTTCTTTAGCTTTCTCCTCAGTCCCCCTTTCTGCCAGTTCTTACCCAACTAGTTCAGAGAAGTTTCTTTCCCTATCTTCCTTGTGCAAGGTAAAAAATATCTAAATAACGTAAACACAAGTAATTATTACCAAGTCAAAAATGTGCTTTACACTATAATTATACATAATACCCGTGTCATTATCTTTTAAACTCTTGAAAGACCCAAGAATCCCTTTGAGAATCTTCATGAGAGATTTCATCTGCCCCCTTCAGTCCCTTAGATTAAA
Organism: Phacochoerus africanus; assembly: GCF_016906955.1. Taxonomy (NCBI): domain Eukaryota; kingdom Metazoa; phylum Chordata; class Mammalia; order Artiodactyla; family Suidae; genus Phacochoerus; species Phacochoerus africanus. The sequence continues at coordinate 252,848,065 of NC_062545.1, read as the reverse complement.
TATACTTAGCCTCAATCACCAACATTCATGATAAAAAAGTAAACTTTTTGAAAATTCAACATTGGAGTTCTATTTTATTTCACTGCTAGTCTTGGAAGGCTTATTTCTTTGCCAAGTTCTCTGGAAATATGTACTAATTTGGGTACATTATATGTTAAAACTAATGACTGTGGAGTAGCCTGGGATGGTAACTATTTTTATACTTAAATATTGTTACACCTTATCTCAGAGCACATTCTCTCTATATGTTGGCAATTCCTACAGTCATATCGAAACCTTCTTCCCTTGCTTAAAAAAGACATCATTAACAGCAATAGTAAGAAAAGAGAAACATAAAACAAGATGCTCAAGAGATATGACCTTACACTTTTTTTTTTTTTTTTTAGGGCCACACCCATGGCATATGGAGGTTTCCAGGCCAGGGGTTGAATCGGAGCTACAGCTGCTGACCTGTACTACAGCCACAGCAACGCCAGATCCAAGCGGTATCTGCGACCTACACCACAGCTCATGACAATGCTGGATCCTTAACCCACTGAGTAAGCCCAGGGATTGACCCCGCATCCTCATGGATCCTGGTCGGGTTTGTTAACCACTACACCACGAAGGGAACTCCCAACCATATACTTTTACATAAGTATACATATATATAGAGAGAATATATATACATATATATGTAAAATTACATTTATTACACATATATGTGTACATATATCTATATATTATTTTTTATGGCTGCAATCATGTCATACAGAAGTTCCTGGGCTAGGGATGGAATATGAGCCACAGCTGTGACCTACACTGACCAACGCTGGATCCTGCACCAGGTGGGGGATTGAATCTGTACCTCCACAGTGACTTGAGTTGCTGCAGTTGGATTCTTAACCCACTGCGCCACAGCAGGAACTCCTACCTTATATTTTATAGTAATTGTATAGCAGATATAGCTGTTAAAGTCTCTTCATAGGCAAAGCTATTTAAATATTCCTAGGTTTTATTATGGCTCAAATATGTATCTATACCTGCTTCTGAATGACACAACAGCTCCATTTAGCAGCAATGAAAACCAACCAGAGGTTGGTAAAAATAGAAGGCCATGTAAAGATCAAAGCAACTGGAAGAGATTTAACAAAAGGGTCCATCTGAAGGGAGTATTGGGGCCCCAAAGATGGAAAGAGCCATGAAGGCCTCACATAGGGAATGTGGTTAATGTGCCCTGTCAAAGCAGAACTGCCCCATTGTCTCAGCTCTTCAAACTCCAGCCAAGACTTTGCAGAAGGGAAGCAATAATAGCAGAGGTCATGGTGATAGTGGCAGGGATGATCAAACAACAGCAGTAGCAACACAGAGCCAAGAACTAGAAGGGGCATCTGATCAACAGACCTGCATGTAGGACACAGGGTTAAAGGTAGATTTCAAATATCTGCTCGCACCCCTTTTCCTACCTCCACCCTGCTAGTCCAATAGGGGGCAGAAGGGACACAGGAGTGAAGGAAGGGAGAAAGAATTCCAGAAACTACAGTGATGGGGCTAAGAGCAACAACCAGCCTCGTTTTCATGAAGAGAAGGTGCATGTCACTTACATCCCCGCCTGTCCTTCTTCAGGTCAGTGGCCTTGGGAAATCTTGTGACACAAGCACTAAAAACTATGCTTTGAAGGTTTTAAAGAATGTACAAAGTAGAGCAAAAATTACTTCTTTCCCTTTGTTAAGACCATAACACAAAGACATACATTTGTATATAGCATTGAAAACTCTCATCCTTCCCCCTACACACACACACATAAGTCTTTTAGGAAATAGACTGACATCTTCATTTTGTAGATAATTTTTTAACTTCCTTTGAATTTCTAATGATGACAGAGAGGGCCAACTCCACAAAACAGCCAGTTCTATGGTCTATGCAGCCTGATGGTGAGAAAGTTCTTTGGGATTTTCAGCCACTGTTACCATTCAGTGGTTTTCCCAGTGGTTTCACCCTCTAGAACCAGATAGATAACACACTTGTTCCTTCTCCAGCATGATGGCCCTTCGTGGCATTGAAAGCTATCTCTGTGACTCCAAATTTAAAGAGAAAATGAAGGTTTAGCCAGGGGAAGGAATTACCCAAGATCTCAGAGTTATTTATCGGCAGGTCCTTGATTGGAATCCATGCATTCTGGCTCAGGCCCAGGGCTATTCCCAGAACCTCCACAAGAACCCTGTGAGTCCTGAAGTTCAAGTCAGAACCACATGGGTTCAGGGCAGAGTCCATCTGACCATCTCGCCTTAAACATGTAGCGATCATGAAAGGGGTTTTGGTACATGGGCTACACGTAGTCTCTGTGTGTAGACTCACATGTGCTGGATACTTTGGGGCATGCCTGTCTTGCTCAAAATGTGTCCCCCTTCTCTAGAAGTCAAATCACTTCCCAAAGCATGACTTCCAGGAGCTACTTTTGAACAATACAACCCTGGCCCCTGGCCACACCTGGTTTGAAGGAAGTCTCTGTGAGGTGGTTGGGCCTGTGACACACAAACTTAAAAACTGTTGGGCAGCCAAATTTGATTGACCACATGCACCAGAAAAAGAGGGGAAGTCAGGTGGAGAGAGAAATACTGAGCAGGAGAAGGGAGAAAGAGGGAGAAGGGAAGGGAAAGGAACGAGATGGATGGACAGATGATACACGGATGGATGGATAGATAAGATGGGAAGACAGATAAGACAAATAAAGATTCCAGTGACTTCCTCTTTCTTGGATTTTATGTTCTCCTTTGGCCCAGACACACTTCTGATCCTGTAAGATGCCCCTGCATCCTTAGAATAACCCACCCCTTTTCCCTTGGGCGAGCTCAGTCTGCTCTCTATTTCCTAGAACTCCAGGTTCCAACTCACACATTTTTCTTGTCACATGCAGTAATGAATCTGGTATTATTTTACCCTTCCAATCTGACTACTGCACAAGCAGAGAATAAAAAAAGAGAAGGGTACCCATGTCTAGAAGGAAAAACATTCACTTATGAAAAACTATATTTGTGTTTAGGAAAAAATCAACTGCCTTTGGTCCTAAAGTGCCTATTATAGGCAATGTAATCTGATGCATTTTTTTTTTTTTTTACACAAGATGAGCTTAAAAAGGTAGCTAAGTGAATGGGCTCCCCACAAAGTAGAGTAATGTCAGGGAGAAGATGAAGATGGTGCAGGTCTTGAACAGGTGGCAATAGTCCTTTGCTAATCAGTGACCACAGGGGAAGCATTAGAATCAATTTGGGGACACACAATACACTACTATTACCTCAAGATATCTTTTCTGTTAGACTGTGAAGTCCTTAATGGCAGGGACCATGCCCTTTTCACCACCATGTCCCCACCTCTCCAGAATGATATATGACACAGAGTAGGTACTTAATCAACACTTCTTGAAAAAATGCATGAATAGATGGATGACCCTAGATGATTCCAAATGAGGTGGACCCCAGCAGCTTGGTGAAAAAGGCTCTGTGGTGGGGAAGGGATCCACTCATGATTCCAGATTATGGGAATGTCTGTTCATTCAGCCATTCCAGGACTATTATTCAGAACCTACTCTGGAGACCCAGACATTAGATGGCCCCTACTTGGGGTTGTTCCTGGTCCCTCCCAGCAGCTCCCAAGGTGGCCACCTCCCCTGGCCATGACAGGAGTTGGAAGTGGTATCTGCGTCTGGTGCAGCAATGGAGGAACACTTTAAAAATGATCTGAGGAGTTCCCCTTGTGGCTCAGCAATAAAGAATCCAACTAGTATCCATGAGGACATGGATTCAATCCCTGGCCTTGCTCAGTGGGTTAAAAGATCTGGCGTTGCCATGAGCTGTGGTGTAGGTTGCAGACATGGCTCAGATCTAGTGTTTCTGTGGCTGTGCTGTAGGCCAGCCGCTGTAGCTCTGATTTGACCCCTAGCCTGGGAACCTCCATATGCTGTGGGTGCGGCCCTAAAAAGCAAAAACAGACAAACAAAAATGATCTGAAATCAAGGAGGCTGAAATAGACTGACTTCTTAGAATGAAATCAGGAGGCTGTGTTAGAGCTAAGAGTTCCTATGATAGTTAGGAGCCCAGCTGGGACAAACTTGGGACAGCAACCAGAAGTCCATGAGTCCAGCATGCTGCACCAACTGAAGTGTCCAGGGGATGTCCTTGGCTGCCCCCAGTTAGAATGTGTCAGTTATGAAAACCAGGTCTAAATGCTACTGGTACACGTTGTGCAGAGTGCTGTTCAAAGGAAGAGTCTGAATCCATTTTCTCCAGTCACTCCGAGGATCCCCCTAAAGACGAAAACTGAGAAGAAGTGAGGTTTCCTTTATCCTGGGCCTAAGATCTGCTCACAAGCCAGAATTCAAATGACAAAGCAGTTAGCATCACTGGCATTTTTGTTGAGTCCTTTCCATTGATTGTCTGGGGCTGGTGAGATCTCAAATAAGAAATATTGGAGTAAGGAGTTCCCTTCATGGCTCAGCAGTTAACAAACCCGACTAGGATTCATGAAGATGCAGGTTTGATCCCTGGCCTCACTCAGTGGGTTAAGGATCCAGCATGGCTGTGAGCTGTGGTGTAGGTCACAGATACGGTTCGGATCTGGTGTTGCTGTGGCTGTGGTGTAGGCCAGCAGCTACAGTTCGGATTTGACCCTTAGCCTGGGAACTTACATATGCTGCAGGTATGGCCCTAAAAAGACAAAAAAAAGAAAAAGAAAAAAAGAAAAAGAAATACTGGAGAAGACAGTACTTGCTTTTGAGCTCCCAGGAAGCTCTGAGATCACTTCGCCCTTAATGATTTCACCTCTTTGCCCCTTGAGGGCTTGAGCTAACGACAGGCAGAAGAGGGATGGATACTGAGCCCATCACCATGGCAATCATCCATCACAGGGGACTGAGGTGACAACATCCCACTTCGAGAGCACCCCAGACAGACACACAGGGAGATTTCCTCCCAAGTCCTCCTTTGAAAAAGTCTTTAGATGAAAAAGCCCAACAAGACCGAGGATTCAGGTTACCATCAAAACTTCAACCACACAGCTGAGTTGATCCCCAGACGGTGTAAGATAACTCTTAAAAAGTAGATTCCTGGAATTCCCATCGTGGCTCAGTGGTTAACAAATCCAACTAGGAACCATGAGGTTGCAGGTTCGATCCCTGGCCTCGATCAGTGGGTTAAGGATCCAGTGTTGCCATGAGCTATGGTGTATGTTGCAGACGCAGTTTGGATTCTGAGTTGCTGTGGCTCTGGTGTAGGCCAGCAGCTACAGCTCCGATTAGACCCCTAGCCTGGGAACCTCCATATGCCGCAAGTACAGCCCTAGAAAAGACCAAAAAAAAAAAAAAGTAGATGCCCAAGAGGTTTAAATTTGACCAACCTGGAGTTTCCATCATGGTTCAGCAGTTAATGAATCTGACTAGCATCCATGAGGATTCAGGTTCAATCCCTGGCCTTGCTCAATGGGGTAAGAATCCGGGATTGCAGTGAGCTGTGATGTAGGTCAGTGGCATTGCTATGGCTACAGCTCCGGCTCAACCCCTAGCCTAGGAACCTCCATATGCTGTGGGTACATCTGTAAAAAGTGCAAAAAAAAAAAAAAAAGTGGGACTCTGCGGAGGGTTTTTCTAATGGACAAGTGCCTTCCTAAGTAATTCTTAGTTCTGCTCTCTAACTGGTCAAAAAAAAATTAACTTGTAGCCTAAATGGTCATTTCCATGGCAACCAGATGTTCCATGTGCACTACTCAATTTGGTTTCTCTGAAGAGCTGAGAAGAAAAACTGTGCCACAGAGAACATAAAATCTCACATTCAAATACACAATAGGAGAAAAATACACTGTCTAGAAAAACACATGATGTGTCTATTGACATATCAATAGCCAACTTAAGTTTGAATGATGCTACAGACCTGTCAATGCAGATGTTCATGGGTCCCTAAGCCTTATTTAGAAAGTCTGATGAAGTAAAGTGTCAAAACTATATATGCCTTAGCATTTATGATATTTCTATGAAAAGGGCTATAAATTTAGGAGGTGGTGTATTTGTTCAAAAATTTCCATAGTCGGGCCATTTTATTCCCTACAGATACAGAAAATGCTGAGAAATCAATGTTTAGCTAAATGGGTTCTTTCAAGGCAAATACCCTTCTAATCACAACTCAGTTCGAAATAAACAGAACTCCATCAGCCACTCAAGAAGTCTCTCCATGTGCCCTGCCCCAATTTAAATCCCGCTCCCTTCAGGCAAAACTAATCACAACTTTAGTTTCCATGTTATTAATCCTCATAGCCCCTATAGTTATGAGAGGCTGTGGTTCAGAGTCATTTTTTTCACCATCAAAAGATTGAATATAACGTTAAAATGTTCCAAAGGTTTATTTACACCTTCCTATTTTACTGCTACTCACATTTAATAAGTATGTTCACTGGTGTATTTGTTAACATCTTGCCTTATTCCAAAAAAAAAAAAAAAGAAAGTCGGGCTAAAGAGATGCCATGAAATTGCCTCCACTAGGAGGCGCTACATCCTTTTATGTTCCCAGACACTGGAAAGACCATGTTTCTATGAATGAAGTCACAGATGAACAGGTGGGAAATCCACTGAATGACTTCTTAACCTTGCCACATATCACAAACAAGATTCACTATCTTAAATTCAATACACACAGGTCCTCGGAGGTCCTGGTGCCTGGCAGCCTCAGCAAGACTGAACCTGTACAACTGCTTTTCCCCTCACAACCCAAATCCCTGATATTAAGGGAGGGGGCCAAGAATATATGTAACAGACAAAAGGGCCCTGTTTCTGAGCATCGGTGAAATACAGCTGGTTTACAGTGGTGCTACCTTCCTCACTGTAAGTCGAGTCACAAAACAATGAAACTTTCAGTGCTCACGCCTATGATGCTAAGGAATTCTGAGCACCCTTATGGGCTCTGAGGCGACCAACTATTTGCTCTCTGGATTCTATTTTTCAACCCACCTACATTGCACAGCTCATATACTGAGAGGCAAATCTCCACTGTAAATGTACACAAGCCTGTATCATCTACTTTTGTCCCAGTGTTTGGTTTTTGTTTTGTTTTTCAGATTAAAAAAAAAAATCTGAGTCATAGAGCTATGAACTCTTTAATTATAGAGGTTTAAGGTTTTTTAAAAGACTCAGTTTGCTGCTCTTGTGACTCACAGCTATTTACATTTCTCTGGTCCGATAGTTCTCAACATAAGAGGTAGGTTCCGATGCCAAGCCTGTGTTAGAAATAGTAGGATATCATGTACATGCAAGGGGTATTCCTAGTTCAACACTGACCTCAAATCAGACCAAAAGGCCAGCAACTGTGCCCAAGCCATAAAAGTGCCAGATGGAATGTTTTCACATTTTAAATGTCCACTGCAGTCTAAATTTTAACCAGAGATTTATAAGATTGGGTTGATTGATTTAAGGAGTTCTGGGGTGCATGTCATTTTATTTCCATCACTTCTTTGGTCCCTAAGATTGTTTTTTAAAATACGGCATCACTAATTGGAAAATTCAGTAGAGATGAATAAATCTGGTTGAATAAAGCTGAGAATGAGCTTCCTAGAGTTTTTTTTTTTTTTTTTGACAGGTATTAGTAGTTCCTTCAGGCAAACTGGAAGTTATCGTTCAGCTTCATATTCAGTGAACAGTAGAGGATAGTTTTAAGAACATTTAGGGGAGTTCCTACTGTGCTACAGCAGAAACGAATCCAACTAGTATCCATGAGGATGCAGGTTCGATCCCTGGCATCGCTCAGTGGGTTAAGGACCCGGCATTGCCATGCGCTGTGATGTAGGTCACAGACATAGCTCGGATCTGGTGTTGCTGTGGCTGTGGTGTAGGCTGGCAGCTGTAGCTCTGATTCAACCCCTAGCCTGGGAACTTACATATGCCACAGGTGCAGCCCTAAAAAGAAAAAAAAAAGAATATTTAGGGTTAGTAGATACAAACTATTACATTTAGAACAGATAAGCAATGTGAGCAATGTGGTCCTGCTATATAGCACAAGGAACTATGTCCAATCACTTGTGACCGAACATGATAAAAGATAATATGAGAAGAAGAATGTATATCTATGCACAACTTGGTAACCCTGCTGTACAGCAGAAACTGACAGAACACTGTAAATCAACTATAATTAAAAACTTTTTAAAATAAAAATTGTTGTAAAAGAATATAGCCTTTTAATCCAGGCTGTATTAGAATCAGAAGTGAGTTTGATAATTTTTTTTTCCACTCCCTAGTGTTGCTTCCAGATCATGACTGTCCTCCTAGAAAGTCTTGCTTGTTCCCTTTTTCCAACCATCCTCATCTCTGTCACCAAGTGATCTTCCGGTTACTTCCTCCCATCTACTGATGACTGCATTCCTTGGCTCACGGTCTCCGTGGCAAATCCCACCATCATCCTGGTGACCTCAGTGTTTGTGTGCCTGACTCATCCAGCCGTTATTCCCACAGTTCCCTGACAATCTCATCTCAGACAAGCCTTGCTCTTCCCCCTCCTCAACCACCCCTCCCCAGGGCTGACATCTGGCCTCATCACCAAAGAGGAAGCCTTAGGTGCAAAGGCCCAGATTCCAACCCCAGCTGCTTATCCTTCCCTCTCTCTCCTGGGCTTGTCCTCACCACATGTGCTCTTCTCAAGCTCTCTCATCTCCGACTTTATCTTCTCTCCTCTCATCGCAATTTTATCTTCTCCTCTCTCATCACAGCAGGCTCTTCCCCTTCATCTCTGTTCAGCTAAAGCCCCATGAACAATCATGTCCAATCATTGTCTTCCTGTATCCTCAACCTCCTTGCCTCCTCATCCTTTGGCTATATCCATCTGGCAAAATTCCAAAGCAGGAATCAGTGCCCATCCTGAGGTCCCAGGATAAAACCCCCACATAGGGTAACAGACCCTGGTGGAGGACATTCATAACACTGCAGGAGATTGCCACTACAAATCTATGGTCTTCCACCTCAGGCAGGCTCTCAACAGTGTCTGGGAATCCTTGTACATGCTTTTTGTCAACTCTGTAACTTCAGTAGAAGATGCTTCCTGCCCATGCTTAGCAAAAGCAGGAACTCCTTACATTGTTTGGGTTTTTTTTTTTTTTTTTGTATATAAAAGGCTCATCTCAGAGTTCCCGACATGGCTCAGTGGTTAACAAATCCGACTAAGAACCATGGGGTTGTGGGTTCGATCCCTGGCCTTGCTCATTGGGTTAAGGATCTGGCGTTGCCATGAGCTGTGGTGTAGATTGCAGATGCGGCTCGGATCCTCCATTGCTATGGCTCTGGCGTAGGCCAGTGGCTGCAGCTCTAATTCGACCCCTAGCCTGGGAACCTCCATATGCCATGGGAGTGGCACTAGAAATGGCAAAAAGACAAAAAAAAAAAAAAGGGCTCATTCCCAGTGCCTTGAATTCCATCATTTTATCATCTCTCAAAGATCTCAGGCCATCAATTATCCTTCCACTCGTCTTTAGCTTTCACCTCTTTCTCTATTTTCAATTAGCTCTTTCATCTCAGAATTTAGATTTATCTTTTTTAAAAAATGGGGTATTTCCCATTGTGGCTTAGTGGGTTATGAATATGACTAGTATCCATGAGGATGCGGGTTCGATCTCTGACCTCACTCAGTGGGTTAAGGATCCCTTGCACACAGTAGGCCATCAATACCCATTCTGCACATCAGTAAATGAGGAGAATGAATCCTTCCAGTCTTGGCAAGCTCACATCTTCCATCTTATCTTTGCATCCGATTGTTACAAAGTTCTTCCAAGAGGGCATCCTTAGGTTTAGAATCCTTCCACAATCAGATTCAGACTCATAGAGGGTTTCTAAGCCTGCACTTTGATATTTCTAGATTTTTTTCTCTTGAAAACTCCATCACTGACACTCGTACATCAAGTGTACCTTTAGATACATAGGCATTTACACGTCCACATGTACAGGAGTGAAAAAGCACAATGGGACCACGCAGACCTTAGGTGATGGTACGAGTATGTACTGTGTGTCTGTCTTCATGTGAAGGATACTCGCCTCTCACACCCTAATGTGGAACTGGGCACCTCCTAATGTCATCCTGAGGGACATGCCAAACTCCTCCTATACCTCAGAGTATGAGAGCCAGGGAGTGTCAATCAGTCCAGTCACCATATTTACACAAACCCAAAGGGCAAAGGAGGGGTCAAAGTCAGCCGCAGGGACAGGAGTTCAGGATGTGGGAGTGATAAGGTTGACACAAGAGCAGGTGGGAAACCAGTGAGGACAGTCCTGGGGCAATGTCACAAACCATCTTGTGGTGACTGTGTCTGACTTTTATCAGTTGGGGCTCAGGGTGTGGTATGTTATATGCTTTGTAGTCCTAACAGAAGGTAAGAAGAGTTTGGCTCTTGGGTCCTCCCAGGAGTCTGGGGGGGTCCCTTTGAAAGCCCAGGATGCCCCGGTAATAGCTCCCATGTCCCTGGATCACTTGTATTGGCCTCATGCCCAGGTCTCTTCTTCAGGACTAGCCCTCTGGGTCTCCCAGGGCATGGCCCACAAAAAGCCCTCTCCTTCTGTCATTTCTCATCCCTACCTCTTTAAAGGGAGGCAGAAAATGGGGAAAACACTGACCTCAACCATGCGAGGCATTGAAAAGTAGCAGCTTCAGCAACAAGCCAAGCATTTACTAGCTAAAGGAGGAACCAGGCAACCAGAGACTGTTACAGATCCCTGACACCTGGGATCGAAATCTAGCCATTTTCTTCCATAGATGTGATCTACACATCTCACTGGCTTTGAAATAAAGGAGCCCCTATTCATTAGGGCAAGCTGAGAGATGGGCAACCTTTTGATGCCACGCAGATCTCACAGCTCTGGATAAATCAAGCTTCGGCAGCCACACAGTGGTTTTTCTTTCACTTCCTGTGGGAAAACTTTGGGAGAAATCTAGGTCACTGATAGTCTAGCACTTGATTTACAGCAACAACCGATTGCTAACTTGGCTTTATCGGATCCGCTCTGGAAAATGTTTTCAGCTGCTATGGGCAGTCCTGTTAAATTGTGCAGACCTGCAATCGTTTTTAAAAATCACTCAACCATCAAAGATGTGATTTGGTCTGCTTAATCTGTGCTGACCTTGCTTCATTTTGCAAGGCTAGGGTCTCTATCCCAACCTCCAGCAGAAGCCTTCCAGCTGCGTCTTACATTACACTTTCCCAAGCCCTTCAAATCTCTTATCGCAGGCTACTGAGAAAACAGCTATTGCCATTTCCTCATCAGGGATGAAGGGGCTCAAACACGGGAAGGTCTTGTGACAAAGCCATGATGCTGCTGGATTAGCGTCGGGACTCACACCAGGTAGAGTCACTCCACTTCACGACCCTAACACACCCTACACACCTGCCCTAGGCAAGAACAAGGTCAGAGAGGCCAGGAGGAGGATTTGTGGTTTCTCTCTACCCTGTCCTGATTTATCTTAAATATGGACCATGGGGCCATGGATGAACTAAACATGGATTTTGCCGGGATGCTATAAATGGTATGCTGGTATGTAGGCCTTCCATCTGCGCCGGGGGAAGGAAGCAGCCGTTTCTCGTCAGCCCCCCCTTGCTTCCTCGGCACCTGCCCTTCCCAGATTCTGCAGCTGGTCCATGCTTCCACCCTCAGGCTCAGCCCTACTCAGTGCCTGAGCCAGCTCAGACCATGGTGGGAAGGGAGTCTGAAGCTAAAGGGCGCACCCCCAGGTTCCTCCCTTTCTTCTGTATGTGTATTTTTTTTTTGTCTTTTTGTCTTTTTAGGGCTGCACCTGTGACATATGGCGGTTCCCAGGCTAGGGGTCGAATTAGAGCTACAGCCGCCAGCCTACATCACAGCCACAGCAACACAGGGTCCAAGCTGCATCTGTGACCTACACCATAGCTCACGGCAACACTGGATCTTTAACCCACTGTGCAAGGCCAAGGATCAAACCCGAGTCCTCATGGATAGTAGTCGGGTTTGTAACCCACTGAGCCACCAAGGGAACTCCTTCCCCTTCTTCTGAGCTACCTGTGTGTCGATGTGATTCCACCAACAAGCCCAGTCCCCACACCCAGTCCTGACAACTCAGGAGGAATGGTTAGAATTCCATATGCTGTCCTTCCTCTGTGCTTCTGTTACACTGCCTACTACTCTCCTCCCTCTCAGACGGGTGTTCCTGTTGCCGGCTGTCCTCAACTCTTCCCAGTTATCTTTTCCTGAATTGGACAGATCCCGGCTACAAGGTAGCCAGGGGCCCTCTCTCTATGTGTCTCCATGCCTCTTACCAGATATATCACCGATCACCAGTTCTGTTATGTGACAAAGATTGTTACTGCCTTGGCCAGTGGGGCACCAGCTGCATATGTAAATCCAGCCCTAGACCCTGGACCCCTGTTTCACATGTGGCTTCCACTCAGATCCCTCCCAGTTGGCCAACAGCATTGAGATTTATCCAGAATGGCTTACATTTTGTTTCTTCCAGATATACTTACTTTTTGGGGGGAGAGGCTGCACCCTCAGCATACCAATGTTCTTTGAGATCGAGCCCACCCCACAGCCACAGCAGTGACCTGAACCACAGCAATGACAATGCTGGATCTTTAACTGCGAGGCCACCAGGGAACTCCCCATATATACTTAAAGAAAAATGCAATACAAACAGCAACACCAGCAGCTAATTATTACAATCATTATTATTCCTAGAAGATGTTTCATATACAAAAACTCACTACAGATTGTTTTAAACATGGTAACTTTCCATCATGCGTTGGAAATAAGATTTAATTTATAAAAAGGAATCCAATTTAGAACACATAATACTCTTTTCATAATGTTTTGATCCTACCACCCTTTCACTGCCCTTGATCCACCTCACAGCCTCACTTCCCTCTTTGGCCAGCTTGTAGGTTCCACCATCAATAATTATAATCACACTCTTCCAAAAGTCCAACTCACATGAAATCCAACACTTTGCCTCTTTGTACCTGTACATATTCAGTTAAATATGCAAGAGAAAAACACAGGACCATGGTGTCAGTCTTGCTTTATTTTTTTAAATTTTACTGGGTGTGGTTGATTTACAATGTTGTGTTCATTTCTGATGTAAACAAAGTGATTCAGATATAGATATATATATATATGAATACATACATAGTGATTCAGATAGATAGGTAGATATAGATATTCATGCATATATATTTTTTTCTTTTCCATTACGGTTTATCACAGGGCATTGAATATGGTTCCCTGTGCTGTACAGTAGGACAACCTAGTATATCCATCCTATATATACCAGTTTGCTGGGTTTGCTTTCAGTTCATAACCTTAAATCACAGAAAGTCCTTGGAGTTATCCAGAAATCTGTTTCCCTAGACTGATTCCTCTCAAACTGAGAGGATTATATTATACTTCCCATCTCCTCAACTTCCAACACCTCTTCCCCCATCCTCACTGCCATTGGATGACCTTGCTTTCCACTTCATTGAGAAAACAGAAGCACTTAGTCAGGAAGGCTCAGCCACACCTTCCATCACAGGCACCAGTCTTCTCATTGGCCCTGTAGGCTCTGCCATTCATTCCTCTCGTAGGAGGACAACCTGCCATTTGTGCTCTCGATGACATCCTCACTCCCCAACTCAAGGATTCCTTCAGGCATTGGCTCTCTCTCTCCTGCCTCATCAAAGGTCCCCAGTCTGTGGGTCATTCTCAACAGAACTCAAACATGCTCTAATTATCTCTAAAAGCAGCCTCCTCTGAACCCACATTCCCCTTCATCTACCGCTCCTCTTTTCTTTTTCCCTTTATAACAAAACTCCTTCAAAGAGTCAACACTCTTGCTGTCTCCAGTTCCTCTCATGTCTCTCCCCCAAATCTCCCCCATCCAGTGCTTCCCTTCACCTCTCATCACCAGTCCAGGGCACCAGTAACCTTGACACTGCTACATCCAACAACCAGTCCTCAGCCTTCAAATTTCTTGGCATCTCAGCAACCTTTGACAAAGATGATCACTCTTTCTAGAAATATTTGCTTAAATTCCAAGCCATCCCTTCTCTTAGTTTTCGTCCTAATTCACCAGCCATCCTTTCTTAGTTTCATTTGCTGGTTCCTCATCTCCTGCAAACTCAGACTCTTGTCCAGTGACTTCCACCCCCTTGGGGATGTCATCCAACCTCCTAGCTTGAGAGACCAAGCCAATGCTGATGATTCCCACATTCATGTCACCAGCCCAGACCTCTCTTCTGAACTGCAGACTCATACACCTAACTACTCCCTCAACATTTCCACTTGCGTGTCAAATAGGCATCTCTAATGTAGCATTTCTAAGACTGAACTCCTATTTTCCCTCCAAAACAGACTGGGAGGAAGCATCCTTGACTTCTCTCACATTCTACTCAGCGAGAAAATCCCTTGAGCTGTCCATCAAAGTGTATCCATCATTCACTCGGCTACTGTCTTGGTCCAAGTAGGTTTCATCTGTGTCTTGAATTACTGCAGTATCCTCTCAACTGGTCTCCCTGCTTTCTCCCTTGCCTCCCTCACTAACTAGTCTCACCACAGCAGAGAGTACGCCTTTAAAAAAAAAACAAAAACAGTTCACATGGTGTTCCAAACCTTCCAGTGGATCCTCATTTTACCTCAAGGGAAAGCCAAAGTCTATAACCTAGTATCTAAATGCATGTCATCTCTTCCTGGCCACCACCTCTTTGGTCATATCTCCTAGCACTTTCCTTCACCACTCTGCTCCTGCCACACTGGCTTTCCTGCTGCTTTTAATTATTATTATTATTATTATTATTATTTTGTCTTTGCTATTTCTTTGGGCCACTCCCGCGGCATATGGAGGTTCCCAGCCTACGCCAGAGCCACAGCAACGCGGGATCTGAGCCGCGTCTGCAACCTACACCACAGCTCACGGCAACGCAGGATCGTTAACCCACTGAGCAAGGGCAGGGACCAAACCCGCAACCTCATGGTTCCTAGTCGGATTCGTTAACCATTGCGCCACAACGGGAACTCCCTGCTTTTAATTATTATTCTCATCATCGATATTATATAAGTTCCAGGTGTACAGAGTTATACATCAGCACATACCATAAAACAATCACAACCATAAGTCTAGTTTTTACCATCTTTCATCCACTTAACCCTTTACCCACCCATCAATTCCCTTCCCATCTGGCAACTAACCTGATCTTTGTATTTATGTGTTTTTGCTTCTTGAACACACCAAGGATGTTCTCACTGTGCCTTCTGCCAGGGGTGTACTTCCCCGAGCTGCCCACGTGGCTCACTCCTCCATTATATGTCACAGTTCTAACATCATCTTGTTGGGAAAGGGTTCCTTGACCATCAATAAAGGCATTCCCACCTAGTCCCCTAGTCCCCATACTGCAAACCAACACAGCACATGCTACTCATTTGTCTATTTGTAGCTGTTCCTCTTTCAATTTCTATTCATCTAATTGTAAATTGTCTCACCCTCCCCACCCACCACCACCACCACAAATGCAAGCCCCATGAGGTCAGAGACCATGTTGTATTTACTCTGGCATCTTGAGCACCCACAAATGTGTCTACCACGTAGGAGATGCTAAAAAAAAATCTATGCTGCCTGAATCACATAAACTTAGACTCACTTGTTGATAGATCATACCTGACTTTATAGCTTTAAATTGTTCACAGAAAATGAGTTGAATTAATGAAACTTTCCATTTAGCAGGCTCATTTCGCAAATACATCAAAGGGATGATGGTTTTTATGTTTCTCCTTGTTTTATTATTGAGTAATGTCAAGATCATGTCCACACTGTTTTCCCCACGAGGAACATGACACATTTTGTGGGCACACAAAAGGGAATGCCATGGCCTTGAGAAAAATAATTGTCATGTTACCAGGCAGTGAGGCAAAAAAGTTGTGTAACTTTGGATGAGGCTGCTTTAGGGGCCAGGCAATGGCTGGCCCCGAACCTAAGACAGGGCTTTCCTACAGCACTAGAGCCTGGAGCCTCAGAGATAAATGGCTCCATGTCAGGCAATCAATCACTCTACCAGCTACACTTCCAGTAACTAACAAGCAACACTGGAGCAAGGCTCAAACAGCCAATACCCTAAGTGCTTTGGGAAGCAGTTCAGCAAACGTACCCTAACCTTTTGATCATGGAGATGTACAGATGTTAGAGGTCACCTGGTCCACTTCACTTGATCCATAAATTACCTCTTCTGCCCACATACCAACTATCTGTCCAGTCTCTGCATTTTGGGGCAAGCTACTCACCATCCCATGAGGCAGTTCATTCCAAACTGGGCCAGCGCTAAACGCTGAGGAATTTCTCCTTATCTTGTGTTGACAGCTGCCTCCCTGAAACTGATATCCACTGGTCTTGGTTTTGATGCAACTTTCATGACTGGTTGTACATTTGTGCTCCAGCACCAAATTAGATGGTCATAAACAGAGCAGAGCCTTTTAAATCCTGTCACTTGCCAGGTAAGCAATCAAACTGGAATTTTGAAAGAAAAAAAAAAAATCCATTGCCCTTTGATACAGTAATTCGAATTCTGACCACTTTAAGAAACCTGCATTTCTCCACTACAGAGGCTGGAAAAGTTAGCAACTCACCTTCCCAGACTTTTTTTTTTTTTTTTTTGAGTGAGGGCAGTCATATGACCCAGGCTCCCCAAAGAGCACGAGAGCATCAACAGTTCCCTTAACCCAAGAGCTCCCTTAATTGTCCCAATTTCTTCTTTGAAACTAAAATACTTCTTAAGCTATTGTTTCTCAGCTTTTCTGGTACTCACAGCCAAATGTACTCCTAACTAATGATTACACAGTCAATTAAAACTGTATTTATGAAGAGTTTATAACAGCATGAGAACACATTCATGCAAATGGTTTTTTGTTGGTTGGTTTTTGTTTTTTTTGGCTCTACCCACAGCATATGGAAATTCCCAGGTCAAGGACTGAATCCATAACATGGCAGTTACCCAAGCCATGGCAGTGACACCACCAGGTCCTTTAATCACTAGGCCACCAGGGAACTCCCATGCAAATGGCAAGTGAAAAAGCTCAAAGGGAAATTTAAATGGAGTCTAATTATACCTACATAAAAGTGATGTCAAGAAAATCCCACAAATTTGTTAGCTGTTGAGATTATAGACATTTTTTCCCCTATTAGAAGGTTAAAATATTCAGCCCGCACAGCAGGTACTTTTAGATGATTTCATTCTCTTCACTTCTTTGCACATTTCACATTTTGTTTAGGTTAAAAAAAAGATGTTAATAAAAATAAAAAATCCTTTGTCCTGGAAAATCTAAAGGAAAAAAATCAACCAATTATGATTTGGGGAAAAATCCACAGAAATAAACTTTGCCAAGGCCTCTTGGCACTGTCATCATTAGAATTTTGATTTGTCAGCTAACCAGGAAAATGCGTACTCGAGGTAACGGAAGGCTGGCAGGAAATTGACAAATTAACCTCAACGGCAAAAAAAAGTCAAATGATCACTGCTTGATTCCATTACTACTGCATAAATAATCATGATTGTTCAAAAGTGAGGGAGAAACTACCAAGTTCTATGATTTCACCTCTAGGATGATAGGCTGTTTATGCGGCATCTAAATATTATCTTGGAGGAAGAAGCTAATGAAATGCAGATCCATTCCAATCCAGACTGAGATTCCATTCCAGCTTGGAGTTAATTAACTGAACTCCAATTGCATGTAAGCTGAATTTTAAAATATAATCAAAATATGTAGATGATACTCCTTCTGACCCGCTGTGATGCCAAGCTGATTCTCTCAATTCCTTGACGCCCTGCTCCATCTCATGAAAGACAATGCAAGAGGCTGTAACGCATTCTCTCAGTGATGAGGTGATGCAGACGTAACAACACTCAGCCAGGTGAAGATTTCTGCTTAACTCAGGGTAAAGCAGGAAACTTGGCTGCATCCTTAAGCCCCCCTGGGGAAACTATCCAAGTGGCTTTGGCAACAGCGGTGCCACAACTCAGCCACCTAATTCAGCTGTCAGAGCTGGGCTGGGAGTTGTCTTTTTCTGGAGCTGCCTGGAAAAGGGTGGGGCTTCAAGGGTGGCCAGACAGTTTTATTATGTGCGAGTCTTTGATTTCCTTTGGGCTCTATGGGCCTGGTCTGGGACACTGCCATGGGGCTTCCAAGCTCTAAAGAGTGTGAGTAGGTTGTTGGCTTCATTTAGACATCCAGTCATCTCATCTGCTTCTTAACTGTCAAAGTGCACATACCCATCAGATGCAGACACGAACCCCAAGCCTCTGTCTGCATCTTCATACAATGTCTACTAGGGAAGCACACAGCAGGGTAAGGGCTGGGGGATTAGGCCTGTGGTGCTTCCTCCTTCTTGCTGATATGAAGTTGCCATCATGTCTTCTGCATTCTTCCCACACAGCTCACAGACACACCTGGCTCCATCGGCACATACACCAAATTGTTGAGCACATGAGAACTTGAGGGGCTGTGTCTAGTCCCAGAGGTTTGTGAAGGTTTCCAGGTCTCTGATCCCTGCTTGGCCAATCACCAACCAAGTGATGGAGGTGAAGTAAAACCATCTCCAAGGTAGCCTCCTTTCTGGCTGGCATCCAAATGATCTTGAGGGTCCCCCCAACCCCCGCAACCACCCGGACCTTGCACAACAGACACACCAGAAAATAAGGCTCAACAAGACGAAATCAGCAGGCAGGGAGTGTGGTTTGCCAGCAAGGATTCTGTCTGGGCAATGAGATTTTGATTCCAGTTCTGCCCTAACCTCCCGCCTCTGTTCTGATAAGCAGATTCCAGATGAGTCTTGCCACCTCTTACCAATCACATGCCTGGGGCCTAGAGGCTGCAGGCCTGAGCTGGACTCTTTTCTCTTTCTTTCTTTCTTTCTTTCTTTCTTTCTTTCTTTCTTTCTTTCTTTCTTTCTTTCTTTCTTTCTTTCTTTCTCTTTTCTTTCTTTCTTTCTCTTTCTTTCTTTCTTTCTCTCTCTCTCTCTCTCTTTCTTTCTTTCATAAAGTGCAAAGGCTTTAATTCTATTGAACATACCCTGCAGTGATGATCTGTATGTGCTACTTTCCAACTGTTTCAACTATTCAACCCTGTTCCAGCTCCATCATCTGGAATCTTGAAGAAATAATGACAGCCTCCATGTTTCTAAGCAGTAAGTCTCTAGCCCTATTTCTCAATGTTCCATTTTTTTTTTTTTTTATCTTGACCAAGAACTTCCTCCTGGATGGACTGCTATCTCATTTCACCACATGGCTGGGACCTAGATACCCCCTTTGCCACCATCCTGGGGATTCTTTTTCTCTTGTCTGAGGTTGTTTTTTTTTTTTTTTTTTTTTTTTGGCCACCCCCTGCAACATATGGAAGTTCTCAGGCCAGGGATCAAACCTGTACAACAGCAGTGACAACACCAGATCCTTAACCCACTGAGCCACCAGGGAACTCTGAGTATGCTCTTAAGGAGTCCCTCTCTCCTCATTGGGACCTTGAGTTCCAACTGGTGCTATACTTTTAGGACAAGAGGCTTGCCAGCTGAGGTGACATTTATCACAGCTGAAGGGGAGAAAGCTTCCCCAGAGTTGACCCCATCATCTGGCTTTCATAGCCTGGCCTTGACACCCGCCCAGCCCACTTCACCATCCTGCTGTAATTAATCAGACTGGGCTATTTGAATGGTTTACTGCTACAAATGGCCTGAGTTCTTTAGGTTTGTTCTCCATCTCCCACTCATCACCGCAGACACCCACACATAAGCCAATTGTCTAATCAAGGCTTGGGGTTCTAAAATGTCATTCTTCCCTCCAAGGCAGTTAGAAGCCCCTATTTAAGACTACAGAGTCTCCACTGACTGTAACAGGAAACTGTAATGAATGCTCCATGGATTCCAAGTGTTTAGGAAATAAAAGCTATAAATAGAGCTGTATAAATCAACAATAATAAACACATCTTCCAGACTTAAAGACTCCATTTTGAGCAAAAACAAAATATAAAACTAAGATGACAGATGGGCTTTATCCCCAGTCCTAATGCTGTGCAATAGAGCACAGTAGCTACCTACAGGACTGTGCTGAGAAGGATGCTGAGGCCACATCTGAGCTGAGCATCCAATAATTCCATGATTAATTAGAGATAGACGGGACCAAAGACAGGCAGCATGCAAGCCATTTATTTGCCAAACCTGCAGTGGTCATTTGCATAGGCTTTGAAGCCAGGTCCAAATTCAAATTCAAACTCAGCTCCCTTGTCCTAGGATGATGTTTAACCTCCTTAAGTTAACATTTCCTCACCTATTAATACATTGACAATGCCATACCTCCAACAGAATACTGATATTCCCATTAAATTTTGGCAAAGCAAAATATGTTGTACATATTCAATGCCTAATAAACAGGAACCCTTCTAATATTAGTTCTTTAGTTCTAAAATCAGTTCTCAAAAGTAAATGTCCTGAAATAGGCTCCTCTGACTCAAAGATTTGTTTACGTTGATTCCCATCTTGTTTTCAAATCAATAAACCTCACACTGGTGTGTAGGAGGCAGGCGCTGGGTTGATGATAAATACAGCATTTCTGCTCAGCATCCTCTCCACCAATAGCCCCTCTGCAGTGGCAGGCACTAAAGACTCTGAGTGGCTCCAGACTGAATTCTTGGCTTCCCCTAAAAATAAGCTCACAGACTGAGTCACCCCTTTATTCCCAGGCTTCTCTGAAAGTTGAACAGGATGTCACAGTGTCCAGAAATAGCCTCCACATTCCATCTCTAAATTGGCTTCCATCAGCAATAAGGCTCTCAGCTGAAGTTGGTTAAGATGATGCTTCTGGGTTTTAGGAGAAAGGATTTTAGGTGACTATAAAAGTTAAAGGTGACCTCTGCACCAAGGTGAACAGACAGGCCACCTCAGAAGCCTCTGGGAAGTTACTAGCTCTGACAATGTTGGGGCTCAGGGAGCAGTTCAGTGCCTCATCTTGCCTCCACTCTAACTCCAGGGCAGTCTAGGATAAACCACGCATCTTCAGTGGCTCTGCCAACCATGGGACCAAATCCTGGCCCCCATACCTGCCACACCTGGCCTTCCGTGACCCAGCAGCCCCTGCCCTTTTGGCCTCATTTCTTGGCCTATTTCAGCTACACCCAACTCCTGGTCAATTCCTGATGCTGCTGCCCAAGCCTTGTGCCTTTGGCCTAGAACTTGAAACAAAGAATAGTTCACCTTGGCCACCTTCACCAGGCCTAGACTACTTTTTGTCCTAGGATGGGAGGGCCTGATGGTCCATGGGGCCAAGAAAGGGAATTGGTGAGTCTATGAGACTTGGGTCATGGGGACCACACTGTGGGGACTCAGAGGAGAGATGGAGGGTGACAGGGCAGGTGTGTGGCAAGTAGTGGGAACATCTGGCCTAGGGATGTGGATGATGTAGCCCTATATGACCCTGGACAGACTGCTTCCCTGAGCTGCTCTTTTCCCTGAAATGAAATACAGAAAATAACCCTCATCCTGCAATTTGATGCTGCAACAAGACAATGGAAGTAAGAGAATTCTGCAAATTCTAAATAGGCACGAATCCACCAGGAATGTTTTGATCATTATCGGTGGTGAGGAGGGGGACCCTTCAGGGTCCTGAACGAAACATGGATGGCCCTGATGGTGGCCGAGTTGACACGCGAGCTCCAGGATTCAGTCTTACATTCTGCCCTCTGTTTTTCACCGGCTTTCAGGGGAGGGGATGTTTAAGCTTTCTTCATTCCATCTTAGTGTGAAATGCTGTTCTGGCCCTTTCCAGATAAAAGGCTTTTGATCTGAGACAGAGGATAAGGAGACACTGCGGGTCCCAGCCACTAAAAGGAAGTCATGAATGTGACAGATGGCAGTGACTTGAGGCATTCATGGCACCTACTACTTTTGAACCCCTGGGTCATTTCCCTTGGGACACAACTTCTACTTTCATAGCCAGAGGCAGATTAGGGTCTGAATGGCCATCTCTGTAAGATACGGATATCATTTGGAAACAAGAAGGGACCCTGCGATGGACTGAACTGTGTCCCTCCATAAAAGATACAGTCCTGACCCTGAGTGCCTCAGAATGTGACCCTAGTGAAACACGGTCTTTACAGAAGTTCAAATTATGTCATTAGACTGGGGCCTGGTCCAATATTGTCTGGTGTCCTTAGGAAAAGGGGGAATTTGGACACAGACAGGCACATGCAGAAGACCATGTGAAGAGCCACAAGGTCAAGAACTCCAGCTCTAAGTCAAGGACAGAGACCAAGGGCAGACCCTGCCCTCATGGCCCTCAGATGAAACCCATCCTGCTGACACCTTTAAAACTTTTTTTATTATACTTGATTTACAATGTTCTGTCAGTTTCTACTGTACAGCAAAGTGACTCAGTCATATATATATACACACACACATTCTTTTTCACATATTATCTTCCATCATGTTCTAATACGAGTGATTGGATATATAGTTCCCTGTGCTATACAACAGGATCTCCCTGCTTATCTATCTTGAATGTAATACTTTGTATCTATTAACCCCAAACTCCCTGTCCATCCCACTCCCTCCCACTCCCTCCCACTCCCCCTTGGCAACCACAAGTCTGCTCTCCACGTCTGTGAGTTTGTTTTTGTTCTATAGATAGATGCATCTGTGACATATTTTAGATTCCACATATAAGTGATATCATATGGTATTTGTCTTTCTCTTTCTGACTTATATCACTTAGGATGAGAATCTCTAATTCCATCCATGTTGCTCCCAATGGCATTATTTTGTTCTTTTTTATGGCTGAGTAGTATTCCATGTGTACCATATCTTCTTAATCCATTTCTCCGTCAATGGACATTTAGGGAGAGAGGATTAAGATGGCAGGAATAGAAGGACTGGAGCTCAACTTCTCTCCTAAAAACAACAAAATTCACAGCTAAAGGCTGAACATTCTTCACCCAAATGGACCAAAAACCTTAAAAAAGATACCCTACTCCAGAAGAAAAAGAGGAAGCCACATCAAGAGGCAGGAGGGGCAATTTTGCGATATAAACAACCCCATACCTCCTGGGTGGGAAGCCCCACAGATTTGAAACTATCTGGTTCACAGAGACTCACCTACAGGAGTGAGAGTTCTGAGCCTGTGCGGGGATCAAACCCTCACGTGCGGGGATCTGGCACTGGGAGAAAGAGCCCCTGGAGCATCTGGCATTGAAGGCCAGTGGGGCTTGCGAGCAGGAGCTCCACAGGACTGGGGGAAACAGAGACCCCATTCTTAAAAGGCGCACACAGACTTTCACATGCACTGGGTCCCAGGGCAAAGCAAAGTCTCCATAGGAATCTGGGTCAAACCTGACTGCAGTTCTTGGAGGACATCCTGGGAAAACAGGGGGGAATGTGGCTTGTTGTGAGGAATGGGCAAAGCTCTCGGGAATATTCAGCAGCCATGCCATTCTCTGGAGGTGGTCATTTTGGGAAAATCTGGCCCCACCCTCAGTCAGAGAGCTCAGAGGCCCCAGGCCAAACAACAACTCAGGTGGGATCACAGCCCTGCCCCTCAGTAAACAGGCTACCTAAAGACCCCTCAGGCACAAAGCTGCCTCTAATCCCATCCAGAGACTAAGCCCCACCCACGAGAGGGATTAGAATCAGCTCCACCTACCAGTGGGCAGGCATCAGCCTCTCCCATCAGGAAGCCTACAGCAAGCCCCCCATACCAAATTCAGCCACAAGGGGGGCAGACACCAGAAGGAAGAGAGGCTACAACGCTATTATCTGTCAAAAGGTCTCCACACCAAAAACCTATCAAAATGAAAAGACAGAGAACTATAACCCAGATGAGGGAGAAAGGAAAACCCCCAGAAAATCAGCTAAGTGATGAGGAGATTCTCAGCCTCCAGGAAAAAGACTTTAGACTGTTGATGCTGAAGAAGATGCAAGACATTGAAAATAAACTGGAGGCAAAGATGGATAACTTACAGGAAACACTGAGCAAAGAGATACAAGATATAAAACTGAAACAAGCAGAGATGCAAAATACAATAACTGAACTAAAAAATTCACTAGAAGCAGCTAACAGCAGAATACAGGAGGCAGAAGAACGAATAAGCGAAGTGGAGGACAGATTCGTGGAAATTACAGTTGCAGAACAGAAAAGAGAAAAAAGATTGAAAAGAAATGAAGAGAGTCTCAGGGAACTCTGGGATGATGTTAAACACACCAACATCCGGATTATGGGGTGCCAGAAGGAGAAGAGAGAGAGAAGGGGACAGAAAAAATATTCCAAGAGATAATAGCTAAAAACTTCCCTAACATGGGAAAGGAATCACTCACTCAAATCCAGGAAGCACAACGAGTACCATATAAAATAAACCCAAGGAGGAACACCCTGAGACACATACTAATCAAAACTAACCAAAAATAAAGACAGAGAAAATCTTGAAAGCAGCTAAGGAAAAGAAACAAGTAACAGACAAGGGAACCCGAATAACGAATAACGTTATTGGCAGATTTTTCAGCAGAAACTCTGCAGGCCAGAAGGGAGTGGCATGATGTGATGAAAGGAAAAAACCTCCAACCAAGATTACTCTGCCCAGCAAGGCTCTCATTCAGATTTGAAGGAGAAATAAAAAACTTCACAGATAAGCAAAAGTTGAGAGAATTCAGCAACACTAAACCAGCCTTACAAATACTAAAGGCACTTCTCTAGGCAGAAAAGAGAAGACAGCAACAAGAAACAAAGATGCCACAAATGACAAGGTTCACCAGTAAAGGTAAAGATACAAAAGTAAAAAAGTAAAGGTAAAGATACAGTAAAGATACGAAATCATCCATGCACAATTATACCACCAAAATCAGAAATCATGAGAAGAGGTGGGTACAAATGCAGGACACTGCAGATGAACTTGCAATTAAGAGAACAACAACTTAAAACAATCTCATATACATATAGACTCTTATTTCAAAATTTCAGAATAACTGCAAACCAAAAATCTACAATTGATGCACAAACAAGGAATCTCTGGAGAATAAATATATCTCATAGTAAATAAGTGCATAATCCACCATGAAGGGGGTCATTTGACATCATTCTTGGAATGCTGAGGTCTTCTTAGATCTGATTCTGATTTCCTCTCCATCAAAGAATTTATGATAATTATAATAATGCAGCTGTACAATTAAATAATATAGTTCTACAATTGTATTATTAATAACCATTTCTCTCCATGGTACAATGTAAGGTCTATAATGTCTTGTTTATCACATCACCTAGAATGGTGTAATGTCTATATTGAAGAATCAATAAGATGTAACAAATGGTGAGGACATATTTATATAGTTACACTGTTTTTTAACCAATTTATGCATTTTATATTTTACTTATTTTCAGAGGGTGTAGTGTATTATTTTTGCTATTCTTACCAGTTAAGTTATTCTTTTTACTATGCTATATAAAATATTTAATGGTATATAAGGCTTTCTTTATAAATTTTAGTTGAATAATATACACAATTTTAATATAATGCTAATTTTTAAAGAAATGTAATAGATAATACTAAATAGTAAGGATGAAAGCCATACAAAGTGGTATAAAGTATAGAATAAATTTCCTATTTGTCTCAGCATATTTTCCATTCATTTCTCCAGAGGGAGTCACTTAATCTCTTTCTTAAGATCCATGATATAATAATCTGTGTGTGTCACTAAATCCCTTTCTTAAGATCCATGATATAATAATCTGTGTAAAATATACGTATTTTATTCTGTTAAAAAAATTCAAAAAAAATGGACATTTAGGTTGTTTCCATATCTTGGCTATTGTGAATAGTGCTTTGATGAACATAGGTGTGCACGTATCTTTTTGAATGAAAGTTTTGTCTGGATATATGCCCAGGAGTGGGACTGCTGGATCATATGGTAGTTCTATATTTAGTCCATCCTGCTGACACCTTGATCTCAATTTATTTCCAGCCTCCAGAATGGTGAGACCACATATTTCTATTGTTTAAGGCACCCAGTCTGTGGCACTTTGGACAACAGCCCTAAGAAATTAACAGAGACTCTTTATAACAATCCAGTGAGAAAAAGAACTTCAGAAACCCCAAGAGTCCAAATTGGGTAGAACACTAATGCATCCATTTGGTGAAAAACAAAGGTGCTAATCCCACATAGAACATTTTGGAATGCGCTGACCTTTCTGTCAGAGAAAACTGATTAGAGATAGCCCACTTTTAATTATTTTGAAATTCCTCTGTAGCCATTATGAATCTCCATGTGCCTGGCTTACATGCATGGCCCCTACTCTGGTGGTCCACTGCAAGGTAGGCAATGAGGACCGCAATGGCTTCTCCCCAGCTGTTCATGGCAGATGCATGCAGCAAGGTCACTGTAGGTCAAGAGTCCTACCCCTCACACTGCTCACTGCTGCATCTGGGGTCACAATGCGGGTCCAGCCCTCTCTCTTCCCCAGGGGATAAGATGTGGAAATCTCCCTCAGCAGACCTTCAGGAATGGGACAAACCAGACTGAAAACTGATTTCCATGCAGAAGGGAGGTATCAAGAGTGGGCTGAGCTCAAACACATTTATGAACCAAAAAAATGTTGCCTGCCATCCCAGCAAACAATGATGTTGCTGGCCATCAAGCCATCAGCCACTGCAGATGCCCAGACAGTGTGTCCTGAGGTGAATTTAGGAAGGAAAAAAACAGGATGGTGGCCTTAGATAGTTTAGATGCATATCAAGAGAATAATCTCAATGAGTCTAGACTCTCGCATCTTCCCATACATAAAAAAGCACAAAAATCATTAACTTGCAATGTCTGTTTTCTGTGATTGGCAGTAATCTTTTGTTGTGGGACTACATGCTTTTGTTTTGGTCTTTTTTTTTCCCCAGCAAAACCTCCCATATATCCTGGCTCTCCCCTTACCTCTTCTGAACAGTCCCTCAGAGCTATCTGAGAGGCTGCCACCCCAGGCTGTAGTCCACAGTAAGGCCACTAAATAAAACATAATTCTCAGCTTTTAGGTTGTGCAATTTTTTTTTTTTTTTTTTGGTCGACACAGTCCAAGCATCCCATAGCAGTCCCAGAGAAAAAGAGTAAAGATGGCAAAATGACCATTTCATCTGAACAAGCCTTCCTTGGGCATTTAGGATGTACCTTCTTCTCTCTCTCCCAAGCTTGGGAACCCCAAGCTGGGGCTGGATGCTTCCCTTCCCTTGTGAACTTGGATAGGAGACCAAAGACACAACCCAACTGGGAGGGTTTACATGAAAAGGAGACTGGAGGAGGGAACCTGGAGAAATTTGCTAGGGAAGAGCCTCGAGCAGGTGGCTGGGGTAGCCTCAAGTGAGGGGATGGAGGGAGCTTGAAAGCGGAAGCCTGGTTAAAGAATTCAGGGAGTCCAGGGATGGGCCAGAACTCAGGGCAGTCGGTTC
This sequence comes from Phacochoerus africanus, assembly GCF_016906955.1. Lineage (NCBI taxonomy): Eukaryota > Metazoa > Chordata > Mammalia > Artiodactyla > Suidae > Phacochoerus > Phacochoerus africanus. The sequence continues at coordinate 252,820,629 of NC_062545.1, read as the reverse complement.
AAGGCTATTTTCACCAATCTCTACCTGAAATGCAGCATCATCTTCAGTTACAGACATAAGCACAAGCCTTGGAAATATCAATATCTATGACTTTGTCACCAGTAGAAATCACAGGTATTTTCATTCCTCATTATGGTTGTCGGAGATAACCCAAAACATCACTTATGTTCATCAATAATTTGAAATTGGAGTATATATTAGCACTGCCACTAGATTTTACTTGATACAATATAAAAGCACAGCTGCAATCTATTGCAATCTTCTAATATTATGCTGCCTGGATTTCCATGTAATTGGTCCTCTTTTTAATCTTGTGTTTTATTTTGTGCATTTAAGCATTAGTCTGAGTCCACAAAACTGCGGAGGGGCCCAACTCTGCTCAAAGTGATGGCAGGCTTGGGACCTAGGTGAAATGTACCACGGAAGGCAGCAAAGGGGGCATGTGAAAATGACATTGTCCTTGTCCTCCAGGAGCTTATAATCAAGTGACGGGAGAGAGACAGGAATGCTCCTCTTTGCTCCTTTCCTCTTGCTTCCTGCTTCTAATCCCCATCAAGCTGACTATAGCACCTCCACTAGGCCACATGGTGGATCTAGAGAAGACACCTCTTCCTCAAGACACCTTTCTGGCACATGCTGGAAAACTGCCCTAACACATATACAAAGCCACAGTGATCACATGTGAACAGTGCTCCCAGGGGCAGTGACGACCACAGACAAGGGCCCAGCTGATGAATCACTGAAGAGATACTAGGTAAGAAGCCTCCTTACACAGGCAGGGCAGCTCCCCCACCTCCTAGACATAAAAGACAACTCTGGTCTATCATGTTGTTCTTTCCCCTAAACCCACATGCAGTCTCAGACATCCTCCTAAGACAGTCAGAGTTGACACAGGAGATGAAAACCATTTGTCTCCCTCTGTGAGAAACTTATATTTTCATGAGAGATTCTGGAAAGTAACAAAGCCTTCAAAGCTTAAAGGCATGAATCCCTAGGGGTGAAAGTTTAAGCTAAAGCAATGAATCTCTAATGCTGAAAGTATGGGAAATACATTTGCTCAGGTATACTACATCAGTGGTTATAAAGGGATGTATTTTGTCCTCCAGGGGACATTTGGCAAGGTCAAGAGACACTTTTTATTGTCATGCCAGGGCATAGGCGATGCTACTAGCATTTACTGGATAGAGACCAGGGATACTGCTCAACGTCATACAGGACAGCACCCAGAACAAAGAATTAGCTGGTCCAAATTGTCAATAGTGCCACAGTTGAGGCAACCCTACAGTAACCCCATACTAGACTTCCTTTTCTCCCAGCAGCTGCTCAGAAGTTGTCCAGATAATTTCAGGGTCTGGCACATGTCTGACCAGAAAGACAAAAGCCATCCACTGGCAGACAAATGCCATCCACCGTAAGTGTCCACACCGCTGCAGGTCCCAGCACGTTCACACAGCCAGCTCAAGTACTGCAGTCACAGCTTTCTAAATCTGATTTCACAATTATGGCTCTGCTATCTTCCCAAACCTTGGGCAATTTGAAAATATTTACTAAGACACCAAAGTCCCTCTGGAAATTTCCAGGCAGACAAGACTCAAAATTGTAGCTGGCCCTTTGGGACAAGAAAAGGATGGGGGCAGAAAGGACACATTGGATGATTCAGGGAGGCCAGAGTGGACTCCACTACCCGAGACCACCAGCAGCTTTTACCTGCTGGTCACTTCATTTGCAAAATGCAGCCACTGGCCTCTATAGCTTCCATGAGGTAGCCGACCCTCAGCAAAAGGCTAGTGAATGACAGGGCAGCTGCTCAAAAGCCACCTTCCATTGGCTTCCTGCTCAGACTCAGAGCATGTGGTGGCTGTGGTCTCTGACTCCCCTTCTGACACTTCCCCCTGAAAATCCCCAGGGAGCACAGAATGAGGTTTCTGGCAATTTCTGGGGAGGAAGAAAAATGATCTGGAGAATCACCAGTGCTTTGCCTCTCCCCTCCCAGCCCCTGGCGATGGGAAAAAAGAAATGGTTTGGAATGTAATCATTTATTTTTTGATGGGCCAACCGTTGCCTCTAAGAGATCAGATTTTCTGTTTTTTCAAAAGAAAACACGTGGTTGGCTTAGGCAGCGGGATGTAACAAGAAAATTCGAGAGTAGCAAAACAACATGGGAGCACTTCAGTAAATGCAAGCCTCTCATCAGAGTCGCCCAGAGTAGAGTAAAAAGGATCAGTAAAGTCTAATGCTTTATTGTTCTGAACCGCCAGCTACCCGACAACAGTTACCTCTTCAGCTAAAAGAGTCCTGGAGCCTCCATGGCAAGTGTGACCATGGGAGATAACAGAGTTTAAGAGCAGGAGTCGGCCAAGTTTCTCTACAAAGGGTCAGACAGTAAATAGTTTAGGCTTTGCAGGCCCTATGGTCTCTGGTGCAACTAAACAACTTTGCTGCTATGAAATCAGCACAGACTACGCATAAACGAATGGCAATGGCTGTGTTCCGATAAAACATTATGCGTAGACCCTGAAATCCGAACTTCCTATAATTTCCACATGTCATGAAATATTTTTTCAAACATTTTCCAACCAGTGGCAGATGTAATAACAACGTATTGCTCACAGGCCTTCTGAAAAGAGGTTGCAGGCTTGATTGGGTCCACTATATCTGCGTACCCTTGGTCTAGACAGAAAATTGGAATTTCCACTCATTCTGCATTCTGAAGGTACTAAGGAAAATTGATGTTCCTTCTTGCCTCATTGTGATTCAGAAATCACACACGTAAAATTGATAAAGGAAAAAACAAACAAACAAACAAGAGAAATCAATCCTCCATCAGAGCATTCTCTACCACAATATCCCGGCGGGGACGAGCTGGTTGTGACCACTGCATGACTCGCTGGCAACACACCACAAGGCCTCATCTTGGTCAACACAGGATAAAATGTATGACCTGCTAAAGGCCAGCATTCCAGTGATATTTTCAAAATCACCCAGTATGAACAATCTTCTTGTTTAGTCTTCGCAGTTTCATATCATTCAAAGGTTGGGTCAAGCAAGGGGGCTGGGAAATGTACCGATTTCTGAAATCCAATTGTCCTCTGCCCTCCAGCACACATTAATCCATTTCTTTTTTTTTTTAATTTTTAAAGTATAATTGATTTACTAGTCCATTTCTTTTTTCTTTATTATTATTATTATTATTTTTAATAGTTATTTCCCCAAAACATTTTTTTTCTGCTGTACAGCACGGTGACTCCGTTACACATACATGTACACATTCTATTTTCACACATGATCATGCTCCATCATAAGCGACTAGCCCATTTCTTATCCTCCAGAAAGGATATGTCTAGAGGGTTTCTTGAAAATTCACTAAGTCTGGAAGAGGCCCTGTTAGCCTTCCAATACATGACCTATCTTCTTATAAACATATTCCTATTTAAAACCAATGAGTATTTTCCACACTTATGATGGAAGAATGAGACACAGACCTAGAAAAAGTGGCTTCTGAACTCGTTTGTGAATGCAGCATATATGGGAAGGGGATGAGTTTAATGGATAAAATACTGGATGCCCAGTTACATCTGAATTTCAGATAAATAGCACATCATTTTTTAATATAACAGTCTATCCCATGCAATAACTGGACAGCCTCTATTTTTAGTTGCTAAATATGATAACTGTAGGAGGGGATAGTGCAAAAAGAGATAGGCTGGAGTGGAGGGCATTTATTGGGGAAAAGAAAGAATTTGTTACAGATACGGCAGGGGCGTTCATTATGAAAGAGTTACCCACCAAAGACTGGGAACCTCAGTTTCCTGTTCTGGTTAACTGGACCCAGTCCTAAGTAGTTTTCAGAATCCTTAAAGCCAGGATGCAAGGTGAGACCAAGGAGAAATACTTATATTCCAGTGTGTAGAGAGTTTAAAAAACAGTGCTTCCTGGGGGAGTTCTGGGGGCTGACGGACTGTTCTGTTTTTTGGGGTTTTTTGTTTTGTTTTGTTTTTCCCTGGCTGTACTTGTGGCATACAGAGATTCCCAGACCAGGGACTGAACCCACACCACAGCAGCGATCCAAGCCACAGCCATGACCATGCTGGATCCATAACCTGCTGAGCCAGCAAGGAACTCCTTTTCTATATGCTGAGTGTGCTGGTGTTTACACAAATCTACATGTAACAAGATTCAGAGAAGTGGACATCAAAAAAGTCACTTTTGTTCTGGGTTAATTATTATTTTACAGAGTGATTTCAGTTCTTAGTTCTTACAGAGAGTTCATTCAGCATGGTGGATAAGGAACTGATTTAAGCAGCAGTCCTGACTATACCCCAAGATCATGGTTTTCATGTAATGTCCCCATCCGGGCTCCGGCTTCCGGCAGGCCCTCCACCAATTTGCCCAACTTGCCTAAACATACCTACATCTGACTTGGCATCAAGCTGTAACACGACCACCCTATCACCTCCACATACCACTGGCTTTGCAATTAAATAAAATATGCTGTGAAAGGCAGAAGTGGGAACCTGGGGGGGCCCAGGGTGGGGGTTGGGGGCAGGGCAGGATGGGGAATGAATCCAGCCCACTCTGTGTTAAAAAATCTCACTCTGTTTGGTTTGGCCCTCACAGTGTTTCCATGGTTGTGACTCTTTAAATATCAACAGACTTTCTTCCAAAGCTGGATTTCCAGGTGCTCTTGAAGAAGTGGAATATCCTGAACTCACATTCACACCAAGCACCCATCAGCTGGAGGTGCGCGCTGCCTGTCCCCGGGGCGCCCATTCTCGCCCCTGTCACCACCACCATCCCACATCAACCTGCCACCCCACCGGTGCACAGCAGGGTTTTGTTGTTGTTGTTTGTTTTGGGGGTTTTTTTTGTCTTTTTTTTTTGCCTTTTCTAGGGCCACACTCGTGGCATATAAAGGTTCCCAGGCTAGGGGTCGAATCAGAGTTGTAGCCACCAGCCTACGCCAGAGCCACAGCAACTCGGGATCCGAGCCGCGTCTGCAACCTGCACCACAGCTCACGGCAACACCAGATCCTTAACCCGCTGAGCAAGGCCAGGGATCGAACCCGCAACCTCATGGTTCCTAGTCGGATTCATTAACCACTGAGCCATGATGGGAACTCCACAGCAGCGTTTTTAACACCCAAGAGCAGGCACTCAGCAGGGGGTCTGGCACAGGGGAAGCTCTCAGGAACCACAAGATCCTTCCTCTCTCCCCTGAAAAGAAAGGTACGGGATGAAGCTGCCATTGTTGGCTTGTTTTCTGAGCCCTGGGGTGCCCTGTCTCCCTCTAGGGGAGATGTTCCCTTCCTGCTAAGCCATTCTGCCTCTGGCTTTTCTCTGTGGCTGCAGGCTCAGGGCATATTCTCCAGAGGCACCGGCAGTGACATATCAAGATGGAGAGAGATGAGGATGGGAAAGGGAGAGGGAGGGTAATTGACCAGGGGAAATTACTTTCACCTTCGCCTCCTGGTCTGTGTGTTGTCAGGGCCAGCGCTCTCTCTTCATCATGGCCATCAGATCCAATGCTATTTGGCTATCAATCATTCTCATTGTAGTGTGAATAAGGATGGGGCGTGATCAGGCCGCCAGAGTCTTACTTCTAGTAGTTGGGAGAAAGCATATATTCTACAGCCAGCCTTCAGGCCTTCTTCTGACCCTTCTCCACAGACCTAGCCCAGCTAGTATGCAATATCCTTTGGGTTTTGCGGCGAGTTTTATTTGATGGACAGCACTAAATTCTGAACACATATGCTCAGACTTCACTATTCAGGAACAAGGCTGCCTACATACCACCTGGAAAGAAAAATGGGCAGTCAAGTGACGGGCTCATCATTACCTATAGTGTGTTTTTGCTTGCCTGATGTCCTTTCATGGTCACTCATGTTGACGTCAGGCTTTCCAGATCTTTTTTTCTTTTTCCCTTTTTTTTTTTTTTTTTTTTTTTTTTGCTTTTCAGGGCCACACTTGTGGCATGTGGAAGTTCCAGGCTAGGGGTGGAATCGGAGCCACAGCTGCTAGGCTACGCCATGGCTAGAGCAACGCCAGATCTGAGCTGCATCTGTGACTGCAGGTTGTGGCAATGCCAGATTCTTAACCACTGAGTAGGGCCAGGGATCAAACCCACGTCCTCATGGATACTAGTCAGATTCATTACTGCTGAGCCGCAGTGGGAACTCCCAGATCCTTTTTTCAATTGAACATTTTTTTCCCCAGCTTTGAGGTTTGATTGACAAATAAAAATTGTATAGATCTACGGTATACAATATGATGTTTTACTGGGAAGTAATGACCGCAATCAAGCTCATTTCGTACATCTATCACTTCACACAGTTACCATTTGCATGCAACGATGACACACGAGACCTAACCTTGGCATATATGATTACATATATCATGTATGTCATATATATATATATTTCAAGCATATATGATTATGAACAATAGTCATCATGCTGTCTCTTAGGTCTCCAGAACTTTTTCAGCTTATAACAGGAAGTTATCTCCTTTGATCAATTACTTCCCCTTCTCCCCCAGCCTCCAGTATCCACCAGTCTCCTCTGTTACTACAAGTTCAATGCTTTTTTTTTTTTTTTTTTTAGTTTCCATATATAAATGAGATAATGGGTATTTATCTTTCTGTGTCTGGCTTTTTCTCACTTAGCATAACACCCTCAAGTTTCCCCATCCATGTCGTCACAAGTGGCTGTATTTCCGTCTTTTTAAAGGCTGAATAATATTCCATTCTATGTGTCCCACATTTTCTTTATCCATTTATCTGGGCAACTATGAATAATGAAGCAATAAACATGGGAGTGTACATATCTCTCCCAAACAGTGATTTTTTTTCTTTTCTTCTTAAAGTTGATTTACAATGGTGTGCCAATTTCTGCTGTACAGCAAGGTGGCCCAGTCATACATATATATATATGCATTTCCTTTCTTATATTATCTTCCATCATGTTCTATCACAAGAGATTAGATACAGTTCCCTGTGCTATACAGCGGGACCTCATTGCTTATCCATTCTAAATACAACAGTTTGCCTCTACTAACCCCCAAATTTCTGTCCATCTCACTCCCTCCCCCCCCCCCCCCGCCCTTGGCAACCACAAGTCTGTTCTCCATGTCTTTGAGTCTGTTTCTATTTTGTAGATAGATTCAGTTGTGTCATACAAGATAGTGACTTAACTTCCTTTGGATATATACCCAGAAGTGGGATGACTAGATCACATGGCAGTTCTATTTTTAATTTCTTCAGGAACCTCTCCACTCTTTTCCACTTTTCTGATCTTCTGTGACTCACCATTGCACAGGGGCAAGGAAATTTTTGAACCATTTTCCAACCTATTAGAGGAGGCAAGTATTACCAACCCAAGCAGACAAGTCAGGCCACAGAAACTCTATTTAAGAATGAACCAGGAGCCCAGAGGGAGCCACTGGATTGATGCCATGCTTCTCGGCCAAGAGGGGCCTCTTCCAGGTGCTGGCTTCTCTATCCATCACATGCGGGACATGTGTCTATCACAGTCACCCCAATCCTGAACCCCTGAGTGGTATTTGTTGGTCTCAGAACTGCTCAAACTCAGAGGAAGGGGATCCCCTGCTACCACCAAAGGGGTTAAGTTTTCCAAGCATGTGTTTTTCTCTTAAGAATAACATTTTTTTTTTAAATATCCCTCAAAGTTTTAAGTTTCAGCCCTGAATTTAAAAATAAAGTGAATCCTCAGATGACTGGTTATAATTTAGAAAAAAGGGGGGAAAAATTCCCACCCACCTAGAATAGTAAGTCAATCAGTATAATTCAGCAAAAAAGTAGTAAGGGCAGGTTTTACAAATGCCTTGGAGACATTTTGCTAGTGCACAGACTGTCTAGAGCTTGGAAGCCGGAGGGGGAGTGAAATAGGCTGCCAGAGGGGAAATGATGAGTAGGGAAGATGAGTTCTGAGGTCTGGCTTGCAGCCTTTGCTTCTCCAGCTAGGGCTTTTATCTTGGGGCCCCGTGCGGTTTTTCGTTCCCCTTCCATTTTAAGCAGGGGAAAGGGGTCAATTTCCCTATTCCTTTCTTCTAGCTAAGCTCAGAGGATGCTATCAAAGCACTGATACCAGAGTCAAAGACTACCCCCAAGTATTTTTAATATATGTTCAAGCATTATGCGAATAGGCTACAGGCTTGTCTCTGTCTATATATTACTGAATAATCGCCTTTCGAGGATTATACTTCAACAGGAGAGTCATGGAAAAGACTGTCATACCAATTAACCAAGAGCACATGTAGCTCCAACATGCACCCCACACACAAACCTCTGCTTCAGGCGGCATTTCCTGCCAGAAATAGGTCTCAGCTGTGCGGTCTTCGCCCAAACCCACAGCGCTCGTGTGCAAACTTTCTTCCACGAAGCACTCGTGCTGGGCGGCCCCCTTCCAACAGTCCCTCCATGTTCTCTGAGATCTCTTCCTGCACAGTGTGGCCTCTGTGCTTTGTGTTTTAAGACAAATACGAGTCTGGGGGAGGCTGAATCCATCTGAATATGAAGGGTTGATTCAAACAATGGATGCTACAATTAGCAGGAGGGAAGCCCTTAGGACAACTTGGCAAGAATAAACTCCTCTTTGATATGTCCCTGACAAGCCAGGCTTGTGCACACACAGACTGGCTTAGGAGAGTCACTAACCACCCTTAAGCAAATGAGCCTCAGTTGCTGCCCACCCTCACCCAGGCCTCCTACTAGAGTTGCCCAAGTGAGAAGCAGCTGCTTTGAGCATCAGGCCTGAGGGTGGGAGGGGCTGCCGCAAGACCTGATTGGCTGATCTGCTGTGGGACTTCTTCATCCACAGCATTGTGATATGTTTCATGTGACTTTCTCAAAGGGGCTCCAGCTGTACTGCTGGCTATCTGCTCTACTGCATGACTTCTTGTCTCACTGAGAGGCCCTCTAGGGCCTCCCCAGGTGAATTTTGGAATGGCCAATGCCCATCCCAAGTATTTTTTCCCTTCAAAAAGGGGTCTTCAGGTGACCGACTGACAGAAATTGCACTTGATTTAAATAGATTAAAATAAGTACCCAAGACAAACAAGACCATTTCTTGATCAGCCACTTGATGGAAGATGAGCAAAACCACATCATTTTGTGTGTGTGTGTGTCTTTATCTTTTTAGGGCCACACCTGTGGCATATGGAGGTTCCCAGGCTAGGGGTCTAATCCGAGCTGTTGCTGCCAGCCTACACCACAGCCACAGCAACGCCAGATCTGAGCCACGTCTGCGGCCTACATCACAGCTCACAGCAACGCCAGATCCTTAACCGACTGAGCGATGCCAGAGATCGAACCCGCAACCTCATGGTTCCACATTTCCACTGTGCCACGACGGGAACTCCAACCACCACATCATTTTCAAACTGAGCTAGGTTTAGGCTCTCATGAATTAAGACTGAATTTGGTCTTTTATTCCATTTCACCTCTTTAAAATAGACACACTTCACAAGCTCCTGGGCATGGCACATTGGGCGTGGGACACGAATACAGACCCCAGCCATCGTCTTCCTTTGCTACTGGCCTTCTACCACTTCACCAGGGCTTCTCCACTTGTATTCTCCAGAACGGCCACTGCAGCTGGGCACAGAAAACCCTGGGAGCTTGTGAGAAATGCAAATGCTCGGGCCCCACCCCTGATCTACTGTATCAAACATTCTGGGAGCAGGGCTCAGCAATTTGTCTTTTGAGGAACACTGCAGGTGATCCTAATCCACCTAAGTCTTGTTTTGTTTTGTTTTGGCTGTGGCATGTGGACGTTCCAGGGTCAGGGATCAAACCTGCGCCACAGCCGCGACCTGAGCCACTGCAATGACAATGCCAGATCCTTAACCCACTGTGCCACAAGGGAACTCCCGAATGCACTAAAATTTGAGAATCACAGTACTACAGCATTTCTGGCCAAAAGTCTATGTCCAGTGGCAGCTGCTGCTATTATTAGCAGTCCTAAGCCCAACTGGGTCTCCCTATATTGTCTATGATTTGAGACTGATAATAAATCAAAATCATCTCAAACACTGGGGTGACATGTGCGGGCTCGTATCTGCATACCTTGCTCTTAAGAATTCTTCTGTGGTAGCAGGAATTTCCCACATCAGGGTACAGCCTTTTTGATTTCTCTGTTAATTCTGACAGAGCAATCACCTACCTAGATATGAATAATGAGTTACCAATAATATCAGCAGTTGCAAGGAGCTCATTTAAGATCAAAATATACAGTAACCATGTGCTATTTTCCCCACGATCCAAACACATCTTAACACCAAAATCACCAAGGTCTAGTTGAAAACACACCCTTATTTGGTAATATTATGAAAGATTTTGTGGGGGGTGGTGGGAGCTGGTAGTACTACTTCACAGCCTCCTGATGAAACCCAAATAAGTCCATGCAAAAGGAAAGCACACTGTAAAGTTCAAAGCTCTACCTACATCTGGAGGTCACAAAAGGTCGACCTGTTGACTGAAAGGAATTTGGTTGTGTCCACAAATTTTTTAAAGGCTTTTAAACTCATTGATACTCTTCTCTTTTGAAACGGGAACATTCACAAAGGAAGATTCTTGGCTCCTCTTGCGAATCAGTGGATGTGACAACATAGGAATCACATTCTCATCTGGGATGAATTAACTGTATCTTAACTGAGAAATGGTATCTGCTCTCCAGGTGCTCACAATTTCCCACTCAACCTGTGTCCCTCATTTTTGTCGCATGCTGACTCCTGGATCCTTTGGGGTTTGTAACTCCTGTCCACTATAAATGATCCTTTTCATTGTTATCATTAGTGGCCGCCTGCACTGCAAACCCTCAGGTGTTACTATACTCACTGAAAATTTCCCAGTTTGGCAATTCACCCACTGAGACGAATAGGCTTCATCTTTCACACTTGGTGTCCATCTTCTGCTTAAAGATGCATGAGTTATGGTTTGTCGATTTGCTGACTATAAACAGAAAACTTTTGTTGAGTGTCTTCTGTACCCTCATTCTGAGGATTTCCCATGAAATCTCTCAACTAATCTTCATAACAATTCCATGAGGTGGATATGACCATTATTCTGATCTCACAGATGAGGAAGACAAAGGACAGCCAGGTCACAGGGTTACTAAGAGAAAAGTGGGGATGTGAACCAAAGCTTTCAGACACCAGAATCCATGCTTCTTAGTCACCAGACTGTGAAGCACTGACAGCCCTGGGGACCACTGTCTCTGTGCATCAATGCATTTGCTGTCATTCAATGTCACACCACATGATGAGCAACTCTTACTGCCAAGGAGGCTGATCAACATCCCCAGAAGGAATCAGTGATGAAGCCTGGGTAGTTCAAAGGACAAACAGGAGTGGTCCCCAAAACCCTGGGCAACCCCAAAGAAATAGAGAGGGGCCTCTATTGAGCCTTGCTTTCTTCTAAATATTGACCATTCATAACCCACGGGCCCCCTGCTTGGCTTGTTAAATGATGACTTGCTCTATTTCATAGGGCACTTGCCAAAGCAACTGCTCTTTGTCCCAAGAGGCTAAAGCCTGAAATACTCAGAGGTACAAATAAATGGTCAGCGAGGTGCATGACCCCTGTGCATGTTTGTGTAAGGCCTGCCTCGGCCCTCCCAGACCTGGCAGTGACCCTGCAAAGGCCCAAAGTGGCACCTATCTGCTGGCAAACTCTTCCTCAGCACCAATGTCTGAGCAGACCATTTTTTTAGGCCTCCACTTGGACTTTTGGAAGCAAGGTATCATTTATGTAGCAGATAACAAATGAGTGGCTGGGAACTTCAATTTCCCAGCCCTTTCCCCAGCTGCCTGCCAGTAACAGAGGTTCACAAGGGGCATGTACAGGGCTAGGCCCCCCCAAGAATCAGAGTTTTGTAATTATAGGGCTCGGGCTTGGGTCACCAGACCCTCTGAGGGAATCCCTGACCTGGGAAGCTGGCCTGGGCTGGATCACATGCAAATGGCAGTCAGAATTTTTGCCTGGGGCCTGCAGGCCAACTAAGTCAGGATCAAAGTGGGTGGATTGGCCTCCCTTAGCCTTCAGTCCACACTCCAACTCTGGCACTCAAGGCCTTATTGCTCTAAGGCAAGAAGAGGCAATGAGCGATGAAGCCAAGGAAATGCCAAGAGTGTTTCTTTGCAAGTATGGGGCAGAGCCATCCTAGGCCACCCACCCACATCTGGGCCTTCTCAGGGCAGAGAATGAAGCCAGGTGGGAGACTTACACCCCTAACTGCACCCTCTGGGGGAGATTTTTAAGGGGGAAAGGGGCCCAAAGTGAAATCTGCCACAGGGCAGATTCCACAGAGGCACATCCACGCCCCACTCCCACCCCCCAAGCTCATGCCTCTCCTCACTACCCCAGCACAGAAGGGTCCTAGGCGAGGCTGCCACCCATAGCCAATCACCCTTCCCCCTCAGCTAGACATGCCAGTAACACAATCGGGGATCAGGAGACACTGGACTTAGCACAACTCTTCCACATCTCACTGTATGAGCCCAAATGCTTTTTGCCAACTTGACTGTAAAGAGGAGATAATGAGACCCACACAGAACAGCTCAGCACTGAGGTAACAGACATAGGATTTTGAACACTGTAAAGTGCTGTGCAAATACCAAAGATTGCTTTTAGTATTGCACAGAGTCTGTGTTCCCACTAAGCAACCACATCCCCTAAAGAGCCAGGCGGGTTGAACGGACATCTCATAACACAGCACAGAGAGACATACTGGAGTTGGACCCTGATGCCACCTGAGGCCTTGTCACTATGGATGCTGAGGACTTTTGCCCAAAATGACCTGTACAACATTCCGCTAGCTTCCCACATACCCAAGGAAGACTCTCTTCCTCTCAGCTGTGCAGACATAAAAACATCCTCGCCCAAAGCTGGCTTCCACTGAGACATTGGTTTCTTCCCCAAGGCAATGTTACTCATTTGATTAGAACTTCCATTGGGTATTTCCATGCACTGAAACCCAGCTTGGAAGGCTCTCAAAAGGATGTGGCCTCCTGGATCACAACCAGATCAGTCCGTTTCTCCCTCACCCACTCACATGGAAGCTGCTGGAACCACCTGCACAGCAGGCTGACAGGAAGCGCAGGGGATGCTGTCACCATTTGCGGGGGAGCAGTTGTAGGCAGGAGTCAACAAAGGGGCTCCTGTGCCCTGCAGGGTGGGGTTCCCATCCTGGCCTCGACACTCTCTGATAATGTTGGGCTCTTTATCTATAAAACATGGATAAGACAGAAGTTCCTCCCCCATCAGCTTCTTAGGATTAAATGACATCATTGAAGTTAAAATGCCCTTGAGTCCTATTACTGAGTTTGTGCCTTTTAGCTACTGACTTAACTTCTTCATGTGTTTGGCTTTCCCTTTTTTTATACTAGCCATTCCAAATAAATAATAAACAAACTAACCACAAATAAATAGATACCTTCTGCTGATGGGGAGGTTGCTATGTTATTTTATATCTTGCTTTACCCACTCTTCAAGACTTGCCCCAACATCTCTCTGGGAATGTGTTCCTTAACCTCTTTGGAGGTTCTGTAACCTGGAGAAGGTTGGCTTAGCTTGGACCCTGGAGTTGGACCCTGATGCCACCTGAGGCCTTGTCACTATAGATGCTGAGGACTTTTGCCCAAAATGACCTGTACAACATTCCATTAGCTTCACACATACCCAAGGAAGACTCCACGTGTATGCTCATTTGCATAAGTACTCCTACCACTGTCTAGTAATTGTTTATGTTAGACTATTAACGTATAAAAAATTTGTAAAAAAATGCATGTCACAAGGTTCACTGCTGAATAGAAAATGGTCAATAAATGACAACTGTATCATTCTTCCCCAGAATGATTAGTCACATTCATTCTGCCACAGAGGCATTTTGCTATCTTCTAAAACGACAGCTTTGGGAGTGTCCCCACAGACAAAAGGAGCACCCGGGAGTAGAGACACTTGTCGAGAATGGATTTGCTCCTCTTTTGGCAGGAAATAGGATGACATTCATCTTTTCTCATTGATTAGTCTCTAGAATCAACTGGAAGATTCCACTAAAGCACTCTAGTTTCTGAGTGTTTCACTCTCTTGGGGAAGAAATATCCCACAGATGTGACAAGTAGGTCGCAGGACATCTGTCCTTTCAGAACTCAAGTGTGCAAAGGGTGAAATCTTCTCTCTGACGGCCGAAACTTGGGGACACTTTTTGGTGTTGCCAGTACCTTCCCAGATGTGACACTCTGGGAATGTCAACTGCTGGATGACTGGACAGACGAATCCTCCAGACACAGCTCCACACTTGGTCTGAGCTGCTAGCAGAAGGGACACTTGGCAGAACCCTGGCCTTTGGTCGGAGTTAAAGGAAAGGATAAAGAAGGCTCAGAGTTCCCGTTGTGGCTCAGCGGGTTACAAACCCAACCAGTATCCATGAGGATGCAGGTTCGATCCCTGGCTTAAGGATCTGGCATTGCTGTGGCTGTGGCTATGGCTGGCAGCTGCAGCTTCAATTGGACCCCTAGCCTGGGAACTTCCATATGCCGCAGGTGCAGCCCTAAAAAAAAAAAAAAAAAAAAGAAGAAGAAGAAGGCGGCTGAAGAAGGCTGGTCACACTCTGCTTCAGAGACATTGCCTCTCACCTTCATTGGACAAGGCAACAGTACAGACGGGAACTGGGGGTTCTACCTCAAGACCACTTACTGGCCCCCACATCACCTGCACCACGTCTAAACCTGACAACCAGCCCTGGAGGTAGAACTCAGGAGCCCACCCAACAGATGAAGGGACCAAGCTCCAGACTAAAGAGTCCCCAAGGGTCCGCCGACTAGAATCCCCATTTATCTGCTTGGCCTCTTGGAGAGGAGCCCACGTTGGTGAGGAGGTAAGGAATCATTCTCTTCCTCCTTCACATCTCCAGAGAGGGCTAGGCTCTTGGGGCCAGGCCCCAGGGCTCCTGAGGGTCCCCTAAGAACCCTAGAAAGGTGACAGAGTGGGGCGGGGTTTGCCAAATTTGGAGAATATGCATTAGGCCGAAGCACGGTGTAGAACCCTTTACTGATGCGGTCACAAGTCTCCCCACCTCCTTCCTTCCTTCCTTTCTTTCTCCCCCCGCCCCCGGCACACACACAGTTCATTTGCTCTTGGAAAATCTGCCCTAATAACAATATGTTCACTGAGGACGGAATCGTTCATGAGAATCAGCAACAGCTTCCCAGGTACAGGACAAACACAATTCCACAATGGAACAGGCATGAATATGTGTGTTTATTCTTCTCACATGCACAAGAGGATTCCAAAAGAGGGGCTAGACCTTTCTTAAAAAAATCCATTTAGCCCCTGTGGGATCACCCAAGCCCACTTGGAAAAGGTTGGCCCCAGTGTAAGCTGCTACTGGATCCCCATTCAGAAAGCACACCCTTTCATTGGGCTCAGCTGTTCTTCAGGCATCCAGTAAAGCTGGCCATGCAAAGGCAGAAACTGTGACAACTGTTGGAAGCC
Source organism: Phacochoerus africanus (assembly GCF_016906955.1). Lineage (NCBI taxonomy): Eukaryota > Metazoa > Chordata > Mammalia > Artiodactyla > Suidae > Phacochoerus > Phacochoerus africanus. The sequence continues at coordinate 252,805,121 of NC_062545.1, read as the reverse complement.
GTCAGCAGCAGCCGATGGAAGCAAATGAATGTTCTCTGGGGCAGGCACTTCATGGACAGCTAAAGCAGCCTATTATTCAGTTTATAGAAAACACCCACCAGCTAGATGGCACCAAGAACTGAATATCTCCATTCTTACCAAGTTCATGACATACCGGCCATGCTGCCCGGCCACTAATTCTAGAAACCAGAAACAACTTCAATAACCCTCAAAATCCACATGTACAGAGTGAAAGGGAAAGAAAAGAAAAGAAGGAAAAAAAAAACATAAAAAACACCAACCTTTCTGAGTTCTGAGCACCAAGTTCAAAGATTGCCCAATAGGCAAAAAAAAAAAAAAAAAAAAGTCATAGCATTCACCATTGCCAGCAAACATCTCTCTCACTTCAGCTGTAAAATCTCCAAGACATTTAAGATTTGAAGACTTTGATAAAGAGGGTCTCAGAGCCACAGAGACCACATCAAACGCTTCTTTAAAAAAGAAGAGCCTGTGTGCATTTTCCCAATGAAGAATCCATCCAAAGGATTCTGAAAACACTTCAATATATTTGGCCTCCAAAACATGATACACTATTTCTCCAACAAATTTATATGTGTTTCCAGGGAACTCCTGGATCCCCCAAAATAAAAATAAAGGTACTTAGGTCGAAGAATGCCTGGAGATTCTTCGGTGCCAATATGCTAACAGACCTTTCTCTTTTAATTGCTATTATTTCATATAGCAGCAATAATCATTCCCTCATCTGCAAAGGAAATATATAACCCAGCTGTGGTGGCTCCAGTAAAAATACCACATCTGTGGCTCATTGGCAACACTGGCAGGATTGCTCAAATTTGGGCAGCTTTAGGGAGTTCTCTTTTATACCCAAGACGCACAAGGGTAGACTTTTCTGAAAGTGCACATAAACTTTGCCGAAACCCGTTGCTCCACTGCATGCTGGAAATGAGGATGCCATAAGATTAGCCACAGCCATAAAAAGGAGGCTCTCTTGGAATATTATTCCCAGGACCCAGTCGTTCTAAGAAGTCCCCAGACCCCCTCCAGGATGGTGGCTTGCGCCAGCGCCCTGGTCAATATCAAACAGAACGGGGAAAATGAACCCTCCCGGTTTCAGGAAGGAGGTTGTACCGTGTGGCTGGCAGGGGAGCTGACTGCTGGTTTTCCACTTAGCAGACCAACAGCTTCCAAAGAGAGGATGGCAGCCACCGTTCTGGTGACCGTTCCCGCCATTTGCCAGTGTCTCAAGTCAAGAGTAATACTGAGCACTGGGTGGTAATATTCCAGGAACCGGCCCCCATGCTTCTGTTTAGTCTTTCCCCAAAGCCCAGTAGCAAGCGTCTTATTTCTAAGCCAGTCTTCCAACATTCAAATCCCCGGCCCAAAGCGCGCCCTGGGGGTTTCCACCTACAGACTGTAAACGAAAAAGCAGCGTAGCTGAGCCTTGACAGACTTTTATCCCCAAAACACATGTCCTGCGGCTACTGTGCTGGAATGTCGACGGCCCCAAAGCACCCGGGGTCCTTTTGCGTACCAGACAATAGAGCAAGAAAATAAAATGAAAGTGGACTTACTGCTATGGCTTGCAGCCTTTCCTTGTGCAATTCCGCCTCTGCCATCCTGGAGAAGGGCACACGGGGAGAGAAAGAAGAAAGAAAAACAAAACACACGCTGTAGTCACCCAAGGAAATTGATGGGCACCCCGGGGTGGGGGGTGGGGGCTCTGCTAGAACCCTGTGGAGAGCCGAGGGGCGGCCAGGGATCCGCTCCGGGGGTGGCGGGCAGAGCTGTGCGCGCGGCTGGCTCCCCGAGCTCAGCCTCTGGCCCCCGTCCGCGCGGCCGCCTGGCTGCGCCCCAGCGCCGCCGCTCCCTGCATCTCCCGGCTGCGGGCCGCGCCAGTCGGAGACGTGGGCCGCGGGCAGCCGCCGGGAGGGCGCGCTCGCCCAGCGCTTGATCTCCGCCCTGACGTCTCCGCGTCTCGCTCCGCCCCTGGGGTGTGAGGGACCCACGGCCGCGGCCCCGGGCGGCCTAGGCGAGGGGTAGACTCCGGAGCTGTCTTCGCCGGAGGTGGGGCGTCCCCAAGGCGCAGCCGGGCAGCGCGCGTACTAGCGGGTACCAGGGGCGCCGCGAGGGCGCACGCTTGGTGCGCCCAGGTGGACACGTGCTTACTGGGGATGAAGAGACGCCAGCCAAGGCGCCTCTGGAAGAAAGCGGGGTGTGCGTGGGGGGGGTGATGGGCAGCACGCCCCACCTTCCAGCTTGTGCCAAACGCTTGGGCTCCACATGGAGACATTTCCAATAGGGAAGGGCCGCCTTGCCCACATGCCTTAGATGGCAGGGTCCTCAGACATCATGTTGGCCAAGGGCAAGGCCGAACACAGGCCACACCTCTGTGAGGCCAATGTGGGTTAGAAAGACAGCTGCGAGTTTGCAGTCCTAAGTGCTCGGCTAGGCCAGGCTTGACCATTTATTAGTGAAACCTTGGGCAAGTCACTTAACCACTCTGAGCCTCAGTTTCCTCATCTGAAAAATGGGGTGCTGTCAGTGCTGGATGAGATAACATAGATAAAGGTATTTTGTAAAGGGCAGTCTGTTCCTCACATTATCCTGTGACTTTCTGGGCTGAAACTCTGAGGCTTTTCTGTATTATTCAGTCTCTGAAAGGAAAAGTAGGTGCTGGTCACTAAAATACTTCACCTATTTTTTTACTAAAGCAAGAGATGGTACTAAAGTGCATCTTTTATGATAGGCCCAGGGGTGGATATGAGAAATGGGTAAGATCCAGTCCAAAAGGAAATGAAAGCTAAAAACAAGCAGAATTCCTCTTATCCTCCAGAAGGGGCCTGCCTAGAACTCCCAAATTCATGAGCAAACTTTCCTCCATAAAATGAAATAAACATGTGGGGGGTGGGGAGGAACCACTGTGACCTCTTAAATCCTTGATGATTCAATAAATGTGAGACTTAAGAAGGCATGTTAAAAGGTATGCACATCAAATTTCTCCAAATCACCTCTTTCCTGAGCACATTCTTGCAAATTCTACTAAATCACCTTTTCAACGCTCAGGGAGGTTTCACCTGTCATTTGATGAGCAATTACTACTCTGCCTGAAGACTGAAGCAGTCACCAAAACCATTTTACTGATTGATTGTCTTCCCTTTCTTTTCATAACAGGCGTAGGTGGAGCTGTTTGTGTCATAAATCTGAGCCAACACCAGCTTTGACATCCCACTCCGGTATATCCAGAATTTCTACTTTCTGGCTAAGACCCATCACTTTCTTCAAACGCTTCATTTTCTCTTCACGTCCAGCACCAGCTTCAGAAGACAAGCCTGTTGAGGGGTGTTTGCTCACAAGTAAACAGCACAACAATGTGGATGAACTTAGCATTACTGAACTGTACACTTAAAAGTGGTTAAAAGGGCAAATTGCATGCTATGCATATTTTACTACAATAAAATTTTAAAGGCAGGATGGAAGATGAGATGGGATGGGAGATGGGCTTAGGCCCCTCCTGGAAGTGACTGGCTGGAAAGCTTTGAATCTCAAGATAGAAAAATCAGGACTGGGGACACATATCTGGGTATCATCTACTTTATGATTATACCTCAAGAAATGAGAATGGCCAGGGTGAGAAAACAGAAGAAGAGGAGAAAGCCCAGCAAAGGAGGCTGAGGAAGTGTCACCTGAGGATTAGAAGGAAAATTCAAGAGGGATGTTTCTACAAAAAGCACGATAGGAGGAAAAGGGTTTTCAACAGAGTCAGATGGTTAGGGGAGGTCAAAAAAGATGCAAACTAAGAAGAAGCTTGGGCAGTCAGGAAGCCATGGGTGACTTTGAGAGAGTTGTGTGTGTTTAAAGGTTGAGTATGTAAGCAATTATAGAGAACTGAGAATGAGTGAGGGGTGGGGAAGGAGCATCCTGGAATACAAACCACTCCTTTCAATGGTTTGCATGTGAAAGATGAAGGTGGTGGGGAAAACAGGAAGGTGGTAGATAGGAAGCAGAGTCAAGTTGAAGGGTCGTTAGGCCAGGGGAGACATGAATGTTTCAGGCTGTCAGGGAAGTAAGATGAAAGACATAGTCCAAAGGGAACATAAGTATTAGTTTTCAGATTAGATTAGAAGACATCCAGACAAGCACTGGTGACTAGGTTAACCTTGGAAAGAAAGGAAAATGAAAGATGAAATGGGTAAAGATGAAGACATTTTAGTTGAAGGAGAGAGAAGTTGAGTGTGCATACATCAGAAGCCTAGTTTTCCCAGCTGATGGAAGTGTCATTGGTTGAGGCTGGTGGGGTGGGGGTTAGGGGACTTCAGACAAATAGAAATGGTTTGTAAAGAAACTGTAAGAAATGGAAAAAAATAAGACATGGTTCCCAATCAGTAGTGGTCATCAGAATCTCCTGAGTCACATTTCTCTGAATACATGTACAGAATTAAATATATATGGAGTGAGGTAGGGGTTAAGGATGGATTTTGCACCATTGCACTAATTGGGTTTACTAGGAATAGACAGAAGACTTATGACAATTTGTGTGTACTTCCTCAGTGGCTGTTAACAGCCTGAGACCCATGATAGGCAGTGGTTGTATTTACTCAATGTTGAGTATTGTCAGAGCAGGCATGGCAAAAAGTCAAAGGAGAGGAGAAATTCGGAATGCTGGACTTCTGAATTTGGGGATTTGTCCAGGTGGAAATATAACAGACTCTTCCATATTTCTTTGGCTGCCCAGTGTGTTTGGCCCTTTCCATCTTTGGGGAATTTCCCATATTGTGAGCCATAGAGCAAGTCATAGAAGCTGGGAAATACCAGACACCTGTTTCCCAGGTCCCCAGAAGCTATGATGTGGTGGGCAACCTGGGTTCAGTCAGACATGTGCATTGGATTGGCCAAGGACCTTGAAGACATAGCATCAGAGAAGTCTTTCAGGCTGGTTGCTCATCTTTGGTCCTGCCCCTTGTTCAAGCCTCCTTCTTTAGCTTTTCCAGCTATTCTGCAAGCTCCTTAATACATGCCTTCTCTGTATCAACTAGAATCACTTTCTACTGCTTGTGACTAAGAACCCTAAATGAAACCAGAAGGCACATAAAGGGCAGAGGGAAAACATTTTCTCCTCTTCCACACTTCTCCCCTCATATCTGTAAATGTTAGCATTTTAAAATCACCTAACCCATTACAAACACAGACACTTCTACCCCACATTATTCCCTTTCTTTCATAAACTTTCATTATGTAGCTATTCTATACTAGACATCAGGCTATGGCTTGGTATTTCAAAGAATTCATAGCCTAGTGCTAACATTGGTGACTTTTTGCACTACGCATTTGAAATCTCGAAAGGTCTATTACAATGGTGCATAATATGTGTAACAAATCACTCGTTCTTGCTGGTACATTAAACTGTGTTGCATAGGTACTACCCATATTGTTTAATGGGTTTTTCTGATAGATGCTGTATTGCGAGGCATAATATGGCAAGACTACAGAATGCTAGGTTTGCAAATAGATGTTTTGGTAATAAAAATTCAGAATCTCTTTTAGAGCATGAGTTCTTTGGGAACCACAGATGATCACAAGCTATTCCCTTGTGGGGAAAACGGAAGCTCTATAAACTGAGAGGGAATTGACTCACCAAGGCCCATTGAGTAAGTCAAAGTTAAAACTCTTGTCAAACAGGAGACTTCCTGTCGTGGCTCAGCAGTAATGAACCCGGCTGGAATCCATGAGGAGGCAGGTTCCATCCCTGGCCTCGCTCAGTGGGTTGAGGATCCAGTGTTGCCATGATCTGTGGTGTAAGTCGCAGACACGGCTCGGATCCTGTGTGGCTGAGGCAGTGGTGTAGGCCAGCAGCTACAGCTCCAATTCGACCCCTAGCCTGGGAACTTTCATATGCTGCGAGTGCAGCTAAAAAGACACACACACACACACACACACATCTTGCTGAACAGAAGCTAAGAGTGTGAAATTTCATAGTAACATAAAGTTTTCCTTTGACAAAAGTCATTTTAAAAGAAAATGCCAGGACTCCCAAATGTCTGTATTTGTATTAGCTCTCTTTTGCTAGGTTCTTTTAGAATTCATAGTCATTCAAAACATATGTGGTGACTGCACAGAATCAAAAGGAGGGAAACAGTGCTTGGAGCCCTTTTGGCTCCTATGGTTGTGAGTAATTTGGGAAAGTTGATGGGATTTCAAGTATGTGCTGTTTCTCTTGATGGGATTCAAATGACAGATCCATAGAGAGAGTCCCCCGGGGTGCAAGAAAAAGAAATAAACTAGGCTGGATGTCGCTTAAGGTGTAGATTGACTAGGCTCTCTACATAGAAGATTCAAAATGAGCAATTGGAAATCCATCTAGAAAGGAACTGTAGAATTTCCATTTGATGGCTTCATTTTCTCTTGGCTAGTCTTGGCAGTGTCAGCTGACCAAAGTTGTGAGTTGCTGGAAAAAAACTAGGGATCATGAGGAGACTATACAGGAATTAGATCTGCATGGTTTGGGATCATTCTGCATTCACCTCACTGGGATATTCAGATGCAGGTTCGTAATAGTCTTGTTACTGATAAGAATTTTGAAAAATGGGATTGGGAAGTAGGAGAAGGATATGACACAGAGAAAAGGCATCAGCTGTAAGGACAAGTTAGAATCCCAGCCCTCAGATTCACCAACTGCACAAACTTGAATTCCTTTAGCTCATCTTTAATGGGGGATAAGAACCCTAACCTCATAGCAATATTGTGGGAAATCAGGATAACAGACAGATAGTGCTTGAGAGTGACCACAGTCAGTGCTCCAGAAATGATAGGTCCTAATTACCCAACCCAATTATTGATTCATTAAAACTGTCATAGAGCAGGAGTTCCCATTGTGGCTCAGTAGGTTAAGGACCTGACATTGTCTTTATGAGGATGAGGATTCTATTCCTGGCCTCTCCCGGGGAGTTAAGGATCCGTTATTGCTGTGACTGCGGTGTAGGCCTCAACTGCATCTCCGATTTGACCCCTAGCCCGAGAACTTCCATATGCCACAGGTGCAGCCATAAAAAGAAAAAAGAAAAAAGAAAAAAAATCACAGACCAAATAGAATGACTTGATTTTTATCTACCCTTTTATGAAGGCTATTTTCTTTTTAAGAAAATGGCTGAACTATTGATATTCTTAAAGTTCCCCACATTAGTAGGTATTTCTCCTTTTTTCACTTTTAAAAAGGATGATTCTGCTCAGTGTCATTTATGGTCTAGAAATTTCATTACCGGTGTCTTCCTTTAATGATTCATAGACACCTATATAGGAGTCAGGTTAATAAACAAGAAGGGATGAGAATGGAATGCTTTAGAGGACATAGACTGAGTCCTAAGAAAAGATGGAAGGTAAAGCTCAATTGTGGAGTGTTTAGGAAGAGAGCTAGATGCCTACACAGTAAAGGTGCCCTTGGAGTTCCCACTGTGGCTCAGCAGTAATGACCCTGACTAGCATCCGTGAGGACACAGGTTCAATCCCTGGCCTCACTCAGTGGGTTAAGAATCCGGCGTTGCCATAAGCTGTGGTGTAGGTCGCAGATGCAGCTCAGATCCTGCATTGCTGTGGCTGTGGTATAGGCCGGCAGCCGTAGCTTCGATTTGACCCCTAGCCTGGGAACTTCCATGTGCCGTGGGCGCGGCCCTAAGAAGACAAAAATAAAAAATAAAAAAGGTGCTCCTTGATGGAGCTCGTACAAGGTTTAGATGTGAGTGATCCACAAAGTAGAAAAGTCTTTGGAAAGACCAGTCCCGTTGTCTGACGCCGGTAGATATAACTGGGTCATTGGCCTCTCAGAGAGCTTAGGGGCCAGTCTAGTTTGCCCCTTAGTACAATGGCCACGATGTGCTCCGTCAGCTTGGATCCCTTTTTTGCTGTGTGGCCATCAACACTTTCATTGTTAGCCGTGATTTGATAATGCTGTACACATTCTGCAAGTCAGCACTGCAGACAAGAGAGAGATTTCCTGTGGGTTTGGTGGTACAGGGACAGCAACCTACCAGTTAAATCCTGTGGGCCCCCTGGCTGGGGAATGAATAATGGAAATGGGAAAGCCTAGCTTCAGTTCCTTCCACCTATGGATGCTAAGCCCTTCCAATGCCCCTTAGAGTTTTCCAGAGTCTCAATCCTGCATGCCCACCCATTGCCCACCCTCCACACACTGGCAACTTGTGCTGGGCCCCTTAGAGCCAGTCTCACTGAGAGGTAATAGCCAGCCAGTCTCAAAAATTGCTCCTTATCAAGAACAGTATGGAGGCTCCTTAACGAACTAAAAATAGAGTTACCACATGATCCACCTCTTGGGCATATATCTGGAAAAGATGAAAACTTTGATTTGAAAAGATATATGCACCCCAATGTTCATGGCAGCAGTATTTACAATAGCCAAGACTTGGAAGCAACCTAAGTGTTTATAGACAGATGAATGGATAAAGAAAATGTGGTGTGTGTGTGTGTATGTATATATATATATATACATATATATATATATAATGGAATATTACTCAGCCATAAAAAATAATAAAATAATGTCATTTGCAGCAACATGGATTGACCTAGACAATATCATTCCAAGTGAAGTAAGTCAGAGAAAGGCAAATATCATATCATTTATATGTGGAATCTAAGAAATGATATAAATGAACTTATTTACAAAACAGAAACAGACTCACAGACATGGACTACAAAACTCATGGTTACCAAGGGGAAAGAGGAAGGGAGGAATGAGTTAGGAATTTGGGATTAACAGATACACACTACTATATATACAAATAACAAGGGCCTGTAATATAGCACAGGGAACTGTATTCAATATCTTGTAACAAACTATAATGGAAAAAAAATCTAAAAAAGGGTATATATATACACTCACACATACACACACTGTGTATATGTATACCTGAATTGCTTTGCTATTATACTTCAATTAAAAAAAGGAATGGGATGTACAGATTGTCACTTCTATTTGAACCCATAAAGATTACTCTCATTCCCGAATGGAATATTACTCAGCCATGAAGAGGAATGAAGATCTGACACCTGCTATAGCATGGATGAATGCTGAGGACATGGTGCTTATTGAGAGAAGACAGTCAAGAAAAATCAAAAATACATTTTATTGATTCAATTTATATGCAATGTTCACAGCAGACAAATCCATGGACACAGACATAACCTGGTGTTCTCAGGGGAAGAGGAGGGGATACGAGTGACTGATTAGTGGGATGAGGTTTCCTTTGGGGGGATGAAGGTTTGCTGGCACCAGACAGAGGTGGTGCTTACACAACACTGTGATTGTGATAAATGTCACTGAATTGTTCCCTTACAAACAAAATAATATTTAATAATAACCCCCCTACACCTCAACACACAAAATTGCTCCCTACTAAATGGGCCTCATGGAGAGATGGCCTTTCCTTAAAGCATCTCAAGATAGAATGGAAAGAGCACAAGACCAAAATATCAATCCTAGGTCCTAATCCTACCTCTGCCACTTACTGTGTGACCTCAGACAAGTCACTAAATTGCTCTGAGCTGAGGTTTTCTGTTTGTAAACTGGGAATAGAGATAACTCACTACCCCCACAAGGTTCTTGTAAGGTTGAAAGGAACTCATGAATGAGAAAGTGTTTTGAGAACTATAAATGCTCTCAGAGTGGGAAGGACTACAGTGAAAGGGATGACTTCCAAGTTAGGGACTCAGGGAGGTAAGGACTGGTCAGAGCAAGGGGGCAGGAGGAGGAGTGTGATGTTTCTATGACTACAAAACATGCTGTAGCAGCCACCGGCTCCGCCCACCAGGAGCAAAGACTCAGCAAATAGGTAAGATGAAAGAGGCTTCCAGGTGTCTGTGGGGTGTCTAAGACAATCAAACCAATACATGAAAATGATCAACATCACCTAGGGCTCTTTTTGACTCCATAAAGTTTTTCACTCCCTGCTTTATCCAGCCAAACAGTTGCATATTCCGATCTACATAATAAAGAGCTTCACCAAATGCAGATTAACATGCAGGGTCCGAGAATGCTGTGGAAGCAGCAGAGAGAAGCAGGAGAGGAGATGGGAAGACTTGGATCTTTTCTGCCAACAGCGTGTGTGTCAAACTTAGATTTGAAAGCTATCTGGGCCTTGTTTACATGAAGGTGCCCTCCTTTCTGCATTCATTCAGAGCTAAATTTATTCCCCTGGAGGGAAAGGCATGCTTGGTGGGGGTGGAAAAAGAGTCGACACAGAGGCGTCTGCTTGACTGGGAGCCAGGAGCACTGATGGGAGGGGGGAGTCCCACCCCACACAGGGCAGCCCTCCTCAGGAGGCTCCCAGGATGGAACCTGTGCTGCCTCGACAAAGGAACGTGAGTCCCTTTGAGTGGCTGCACCCATCACTACTGAGGAAGGAATGCACGAACGAACAAGACTCCGGATCCTGTGTGTTAGAGAAAGCAGCTCCCTGGCTCCCCTGAACCCCCAAGTTTGGCTCAACCCTTGGGGAAACAGACACTCAGACACTCAGCCTCTCGCCCAGTCTCTCTAGTGAGCATAGTGTCTGTTCCCTGGGGAAAAAGCAGTTGATGGGGCCACTTTCGAGGCACAGTTGAGCTTGCCTGCCTTCTGTGCTGGTATCACTCCATGGCTTCCTCATCGGGGACAGCTTTTCTGGGGTGGGGGTGGAGGACACAGGTTGTTGCCTGCTGTGATCTGGGTTGGATTAAGTGCTTGCACCAACATCTGGACGTCAGACTGTTGACGCCTAGGCTGGGACCCAGGTGTCTCCTGCTGGTCTTTTATGATTTGCCCTCTTCCCATTCAGTTCCTCTCTTTTCTCCTCTAGTCCTTATCTTTCATCCTTCCCTAAGCCAAGCCCCTTGTTACGCCATCTTTCGCAAGTGGACAAGCCATGGTGATGGAGTTAGACTTTCCTATGACCGGAGAGCTCTTGGCTAGAATTGCTCTCCCTCTAGATACACAGTCCTTTTCCAGCTGAGGCTCAGTCCCCTTGTTCTGTGGAACATCCCTTTGGGGTGGGGGAGGGGAGGCTCCTAGGATTCTGAGATGGTTCTCCTTTGTTACAGGCTCAGAGGTCACCACAGCGTCTTGCTAGAGCTTTACCCTGTTTTTAGCCTCCAGTCCCCTTCACTCCTCCCCAGAGAACTTGACACCTTCTTCATCTGTTTGTCCCACTCCAAATTTGGTGCTTTCTCATACCAAGAGCTATGCCTGGAATGCAGCCTCCCCCTCCCTTTTCTAACGTTCCAAGTCTCCTCTTGTTAACTCCACAGAGTTCCAGAAATCCCACCCCCTCAGGGCATGCATGGTGGTCCCTTTGGGAAGGAAAAGTGGTTATCCCTCCCAATTCCTGACAGAGTGTGTGACTTATAAATTATTTGCTTGACCTGTCACTCTTTCAGTTAACTCCAAAAATCGTAAAGCCAGAACCCTGAAGGAGATCTCAAATTTCATCAGCATCTCACAAGCCACCATGATGGTTGTCTGCATGTAATAAAGCTACCTAGGTTGGCAGGAAGCATGGACTGGACAAACCGGTCTTTCAGTTTCAATTCTACCACTAAATGACCTTGAGAAACGTACTTGACTCCTTTATGTTACTGTCTGTAAAATGGGAAAGATATCACTATCCATTTTATAGGATTATTGTGGCAATCAAATGATGTGATATATCCCAAACTCCTGACATACTGAAGGTGGTCAGTGAAAACCCTTTTTATCATTAAGAGCATAATCTTATTTATTCATTGATATCTGTATCACTCTGGATGTGTTTCTGCATGGACATGCCTCTGTTTCTGAGTCATTTGTTTAGCACAGCACCAAGTGCTATGGACTGCATGTGTGTGCCCCAGCCAAAATTCAAATGTTGAGACCCAAATCTCCAAAGTGATATAGAGGAGGCCTTTAAGAGGCAATTAGATCGTGAGAATGGAGCCCTCATGATGGGATTATAAAAAGAGACAGTAGAGAGCTTGCTTTTCTCTCTGCCCCAGCATGAGGACACAGCAAGCAGCCAGCCATCTACAGACCAGGAAGAGGGCTCTCACGAGGAACCCAATCCATTGGCACCCTGATCTTGGACTTCCCAGTCTTTGGAACTGCAAAAAGAAAATCATTGTTTAAGCTGCCCCATCTATGGCAATTTGTTCTAGCAGCCCAATGTGGCCCTTAGCCTAGACCAGCACTTAACTCATGAATGCTCCTGACTCTTGCTTCTTACTGCGAAAGCTTGCTCTCCAGGGTTTTCTGATACTGTGAAAATCTTTTTGTAACATGTTGGCTTTGCCAAATTCTGCGCATATCATGAGAATGAAGAAAGTAAAAGTGCAGCGCTTCTTTGGTGTGCTTTATCTAGAACAGTGATTTGAAGCTTCTCAGGAAGGCAGATCACAGAATACTTTTGAGAACCTGGTAAGAACTCCAGACTTCTGGGCAATGCACGTGCCTACCACATTTTGCACACAATTTCTGAGCTTCCAGGAACCCCTAGAATCCTGCCACAGACACTCTTAGAGGACCCATGGACCTCTGGCTTAAAAAGAAAAACAACAACCTAGAATATCAGAGTTGAGAGTGATGAGGGAGAGTGGATTTATGAGCTGGGGAGCTCAAGCTGGTTATCAGTGTAAGAGCACCAGAAATGTGGGTCTCTTCTGCTCAGCTCCGTTGCCACCCCCCACCAACCTGGCCAATGGCTGCCCAAGCTGCCCGCTCTTCACACTGAGAGCCAGTAGTTCCCTCTCGCAGCTGCTGGCAAAGAAAAGGCGCAGGGGCCAGAGAAGCCCCTCCCTGGGCATAAGCTACAGTAGACTGTGTTTCTCTCAACCCAAGGATTCCTCTGACCAATGCCTATCCAGCCTTTCATCCTTCTAGAGTGGCCCTCACTGGTCTCCCGCAGAATGGACCTGTCTTGTATCTGTATACAGTAGGTATCTTATCAATCCATTTTTGCCTCCCAGGATTAGGTTGAAACCGCCTTCTATTCTAGGCAGAAATAATAAAACAAAACAAGGTATCAGGACCTTGAGTTTGAACAGAATAACAAAATGGTTTGTCCACATCACCCTCATATCGCAGTAGGTACCATTTATGAAGAGCCTCCAATATTCCAAATCCACTTTCCAAAGGCCTGTCCCACTTTCCTGCCTGCATCACTGCTGGCTGAAGTCATCTGACTTCCATATTGGAACTTCAGAGAGAATGAAAGCTTGATCCAAAACCATTGGACCCTCCAGCTTCCAAGGAAAACAGACTGTTGCTGAATTAAAGATGCTGTTAGGTTGGTTGGAGCCAAAATAAATGGAGCTGGCTTTTCCTTAATAAGAGGGAAGCAGCCTTTCCAAGGTGGTGACCTAATGAGGCCAGTGACAAATGAGTGTCAGGTTTCAAACCTCAGCATCCTGGAGAGCCAGGCAAATGATACTGTCTTTCAGAATGAACATCAGCAGACTTCAGGGCAGCCTTGAGATTTCACACTTGCCTTCAGAGTAAATGAAGTCCTAAATTTGATAATCCTATTGTTTAAAAAAGCAGTGTAACAGCCCTAGTCCTAGTCCAGAGAGGATTTTTTTTTTTTTTTTTTGGTAAGAATACGACCCATGATGGGAAAAAATGGGCAGAGAGAGATACACTTGGCCATGTTACTCTAATAGGCCTAGTATTTTCCTGAGTTTTAATAAAGCAGAAACAAATTGATTTAAGTAAAAAGCTGAAAGCTTCCAAATTTCTTTCTATGTTAAATAAAGGTTTGGATTGAATTCTGGAGGGAATAGTTTGAATTTGAGCATGAAAGTTTTATTGATTTATTTTTTTTATCTTTCATAAACACCGACATGATGCTTACTCTATCGCTGGATCCCTTCTAAATGCTTTGCGAACATTACTAGATGTAATCTTCACAACAGCTCTGCGAGGGCAGCACTATTATCATACCCGTTTTACAGATGATGACTCTGAGTCACAGAGCTTCCTGTCACACAGCTTCTCAACAGCAGGTATAATAACATCACGTAACCTGCTCGTGCTGTTGTAAGTGTGGGACTACTTAAATGTTTGGAGGATTTATCTGAATAAATAACATGCATTTGAAAGAGGTGAACGTGATTTCTTTCCTTTTGAGGTACTTGGAATATCATCCTCTCCAAGGGATAAGACCTCTCAGATAACAACCAGAAAAGAGGGAGTCGGCTAAGCTGACTTCTTCCGTCATTTCTTTCTTTCTTTTCCTTTCCTTTTTTGTTGCACCCATGGCTTATAAGCATCTCTTCGGGGCTGGAGGAAAGGAGTGGCGGGGGCAAGAATCCAAGGTCAGTTAAGGGGAGGGGACACAGACCCCTCGGCTTCAATCCCCAGCTTACAGAAATCACCATTTCTCTAAGATCAGCTCCCTCAATCAGAAAATGAAATTAGTAGTACCTAACCCACATAGGTGTTTTGAAGACAAAAGGAGATAATCCTTATCAAGCCCTGTGCCTGGCAGGTACTAAGAGCTCTTGTAAACGCTGAGTGGCGATATTCTTACAAGAGACGTTGAGTGTCTTGGTAAGAGCAGTGGTGCCAGGATGCTCTGGGTTCAGATACCAGCTCCATACTTATTAGATGGGGGACTCTGGACAAGGCACTTAACATCCCTCAATTTCATCCTCAGATAACTGAGGTTAACAACATCTACCTTGTGGGGTACATGGGGAGGTCTGTGTTGGCTTTTATTATTCTGGTAATGCGGGTGATAAATAATGCACGCCTTCTAAAAAAATGTAATTGATGTTGACTTAGGAATCAGAACATAGGAAATGAAAGTCCAAAGGATAAGTTTGCTAGTTAAAAAGGAAGAGTCTTTGTCATCAGATATTTCAGTGACTCACAATTGCACCTAATCAGCATGCAGCAAGAAGATGCTGTAACATTAAACACATGCACGCTACGTGAAGATGCTCTCTGCTTTGCTTCAGCCCGATTCCACGATGCTGCGAGTTCCAAGCTGTACACGCCGGCAGCAAGAACCTCTGCCTCCAGCTTAAACCTCAGAGAGGGCTGCTTCGAGGAAATCGTAATGAGTTTGCAGGAAGATGCAGAAGCAGTCTTGGAGGATTAACATCCTCTGCCTGTGAGCCAGCTCTGACTTTCACCTCCCACCCATTCCCTTGCCTGGTTTGACGGAATCATTACACTGTTACACTTGGGCCATCTTGAGAGCCAGGGACTTTGGCATTTACCGATGGTTGACAATCCTTCAAGTCATTTGTGTCCAAACCAGAGGCCATACTCCTATCCTTATTTGGCAGGGTAATTGACTCAGCAGTTTAAACACACACACACACACACACACACACACACACACACACACACACACGGCCCTTTTAGGGGCAAAATGATAACCCTGAACTCTGCAACCTGAAGAGCTAAGTGCTAAGTGTGCAGCATTCCCTTAAATGTTTCTGAAAGGACTCTGGCGACGGTAATGAATGTTCCTTTGACATGTGTCTTATTGAGGGAGTCAGAGAGCCCACCTGCCTCTACTTCCAGGGTTTGACTAAGCTAGTGAGGGAGGGAGGGAGTAGTGTGTGGCACTAGGAGGTGTCAGACCTGGGTGGTACCAGGGACCACATGGCCTCTGTCACAATCTGTCCCTGTGTAGACATCAAACCCCCAACTAAGCTGTGGGTGGTGTCTGCTTGGGCTCAGGGTTTGTATTCGAAAGCCTCGCTACTCCTAGTGTGCTCTGTGGACAGCCACATCCCTCTCACTGAAATGCAAGGTTGAAATACAGTTTCTTGCTGGCCTGAAATCTACTGAACAAAATCTGCATTTTTATAAGCTCCCCTGGTGATGTGCAGGCAGATTCAAGTTGAACAAGCACTGATCTAGGGCCTGCTGGGTCTCAACTGTGATAGCACATTAGCCCTGGGATGCTTTAAAGTATTCTTCACCCCTGGGCACCCATTCCAGACCAACTATATCAGGATCGGTCTTCAAATTTCTCAGGTGATTTTATTATGCAGCCAATACGAAGAGCCATTGAGCTAGAATGTCATTGATGGTGACGATGATGATAGCAGTGATTGCAGGTAAACTTACCAAGCATTTATATATGTCAAACTTTTATTATCACTGCATTAACTCATCACAGCCCTACAAAGAGGCACTACTATTTTCTCCACTTCGGAGATGAAGAATTAAGGAAACATCTAAGGTCATATAGGGTAGATGGGGCAGAGATGAAATTTGTACCTGTAACCTCTTCACAAATTACGGAGCCTGCGCCAGACTGACTTTATCAGAATCTCTGGGGGTGGATCTCCAGGGACTCACCTTACAAACTTAAGCACCAGGTAAATCATTTTCATACTAAAGTGTAATACCTGAGAACTATGTTTAACCTGTTCACAAAGGGGCTTCATCAATTTAGGGCTTGGAAAATTGAGAAGAATCAGAGCACTCTGGGCAGCTATGATGAATTTGCTCAGTAGATACTTTGTATACCATGCATGGGAATGTTTATACACATACCTGTTCATAATTTACACCGCACAGATACAAGCCTGGAGTAGTCACACTCCACGCTCTAAACACTGGTTAGATCTTCTAACCACAGAAGGTCCCAGCTTTAGTCTAGATTCCACAGGATCCTTACTTCAGAGTTTTCCTTTCCCCAGTTATTATCCATCTATCCACCCATTCATTCATCCACAGCCATCCATCCATTCTCCCAGTGATTCATCTATCCATCCATAAATCCATCCATTCACTCATCTGTCTATACATCTGACCATCCACCCACTCATTCATCTATTTATACACCCAAATACTCATCCATCCATCCATCCAGTCATCTATTTATACATCTAACAGTCCATCCATCCATCCAAACATCCATGCATTATTCAACACCTTCCTTTACTCCCCTGGCATTGGGGTAGAGAGCTGAGTAAGGTACAACCCTCAAAGAGTAACAGAAATATAAACAGACCTTTACAGAACAATGAGTAAAGTTTGGGGACAAGGATAAGTCCAAGATGCATTGGGAGTAAAGAGGAGGAAGCCAATGCCTGGTGTCTGAGGGTGTTGCCTGAGGAGGGTCCAGGAAGGCTTCCCAAAGGACAGAAAATGAGAACTGAATTTCAAAGGATGCACAGGCCCTCAGTAGGGAGAATGGTACATAGGGAGAGAGGACAAGCTGTGCAAGGGCCAGAAGGCATGAAAGAGTGTGGGGTGCTTGGGACACTAGAAGCCATCGTATTTTGAAAATGGATGTGCAGAATGGAGAACTGTGGGAGATGGTACTGCTAAGAAGAGGCAGGAGCCAGGTCACAACTCTGCTCAGCACATCACAGATCCTCCTGCAGGGGATGGGGAGCTACCGAAGTGCATAAGCAGGTAAGTTACTTTCGAAAAATCACTGGAGCTCCTTATTGAGAATAGATTGTTGTATGAAGGCTGGAGGCAGGGAGACTATTTTCAGAGTCTAAAATAGAGACAAGAAACTTCTGAATGGAAGAGAATAATTACCACGGCAGTGGGCTGAATAGTCCCCAAAAGATAATTCCAAGTTTTAACCTTTGGTTCCTGTTCGCATGACCTTATTTGGAAATAGAGTCTTACACAGATGCAGTTAAATTAAGAAGCTTGCTATGAGAGCATCCTGGATTGAGGGCAGGTCCAGTAACTGGTGACTCCAAAAGAGAAAGGAGAAGGGGATTTGAGACACACAGACCCAGAGGGGAAGGCCAATTAAAGACAGAGGCAGAGTTAGACAGCAACAAACCAAGGAATGGGCAAAGGTTCAGGCAGCCACCAGAAAATAGCAGGAAGGCATGGAACCAATTCATCCTCAGCGCCTCCAGAAGGAATCAACCCTGCTGGCACCTTAATTCAGACTTCTGACCTCCAGAACTGTGAGAGAATACACAGTTCTGTTGTTTTAAGCTCCCCCCACCTCCAGCTGGGTAATTTGTTATGTTAGCCCTTGGAGATTAATACAGCAACTGCTGATATTGACATGCTCTATGCCAGGCACTCTGATGCATTTAGCACTCCCCCCATTGCATAAGATAAGTACCAGCATTGTCATTCCCATCCATTGGATCAAAACACCAAGGCAGCGGAGGGCTTAGTCATTTACCCGGGGTTACAAAACCAGTAGGTGGCAGAGCGGGTTCTTTCTGCCTGCACTTTCAGCTCCCCATGGTAATGTCAGAGAGGTGGAGAGGAAGGAGCAGACTTGAATAGGTGGGGAGAACTACCAGGCCCTGGCAATTCACTGGGCATCTAGAGGGTGGGCAGGAAGAACTGAGCCCTCTAGATTTCAGGTGGTGTGGTACCTCCATCCTCTGGTTTACAGCAGCCTCTATTTTCCATGCCCCATCTCCCCCCCAGGATGTGCTAACCTGTCCAACTCTCTCATCCTGCTCTGTGCATCTGCTTCTCCAAGAGTCCTCCTTGCCTCTCCCCAAAGATGCCCTCAAAATGGTCCTATTTATTGATTCACCTGACAGTTGACTTGATGCTTTTTTCTCCCTCTTGAATCTGGCTGTTCTTACATCTTTAGGCTCTACCCTGGCACTCAAACCTCCCCTGACCCTAGAGTTCTCATGTTTAGTCTGGTCTCTGCTCTCAGCACCCTTGTCTCTTTCCTCCCAGTGTCCCCATCTCCTTATAAAATGAGGAGGTGAAGCATCCAGGTAGAGGGCTGGGAGGAAAACTATGCCTTCAAAGGGAAAAGTATATATACTTCTTCTATACGGTTTGCTTCTTTCCCTTTTAAAAATTTCCATTCTCTGAAGTTCCTGTTGTGGCTCAGTGGTAACAAGCCTGACTAGTATTCATGAGGATGTGGGTTTGATCCCTGGCCTTGCTCAGTGGTTTGATCCAGCATGGCCATGAGATGTGGTGTAGGTCACAGATATGGCTAGGATCAAGTGTTGCTGTGGCTGTGATGTAGGCCAGCAGCTGTAGCTCTGGTTTGACCCCCTAGCCAGGGAACATCCATATGCTGCAAGCATGGTCCTAAAAAGAAGAAAAAAAAAAAATCCATTCTCTCAGCTCAAAGCTGAGTCCAAAACAAAACAAAACAAACAAACAAAAACCACCAAACAAACAAAAACCATGCAAAAATATTTTGCTCCTTTATAATACTTAGGGTTTTTCTGGTCCACAGTGAATGAACTGCATTTGCCTGGGTTGCAATGATAAAACACAGAGTCTACTGTGTTATTGCTGTATAGATGTGTACACTGCTGTTTCAAGACACTGACAGCTCCTCCAATTCCCTCTGTGGGTCTAGGATGGCAAATCTGCCAGTGACCATATTGATTGATTGATTTAAAGGTGGGTATGAGCACCGGTGCCACACATCTAGTCTTAAAATGGACCATTATTATACTCTGAGATGAAATTTCATTGGAAAATCCCAGGATATTAAAAAGACAAATATTTTAAATTTAAAAATGGACTCTTAGACTAACAACCCGGCTGCGACTACACTTCCCCTGCCCAAAGATCATTGCCAAAAGAGGAACCATTTTGGAGACATAATTATTTAAAGGGGTAATGAGAAACTCAAAGGCTCAAAAACTTCCCAGAGTTCCCTGAGATACTCTGGCCCCGCCTTGAGGAAGCGCACAGGCTCATAGGATAGAACGCCAGGTTCTACATCCTTTATCTTTATTCTCAGACATCATTTCACAACATTCCACGAAATGACATTATCATCACTCCTGACATTTTCATCTGTTTTCAAACGTTCAGATTGTTTTCCGAAAAGGAATCATCTTATTTGGGAAGAAATTTTCTATGTACCATACTGGTTTGTCAGCAACTTAAAATACCATAAGATTAGATTTTCCTTTCATTCCGATATTATTTATTTATTCATTCATTCATTTTTAATTTTGGCCACACCTGCAGCACATGGAAGTTCCTGGGCCAGGGAACGAACTTGAGCCACAGCAGGGACAACACTGAATCCTTTTCTTTTTTTCTTTCTTTTTATTGTTTGTTTGTTTGTTTTGTGTTTTTAGGGTCCCACCAGTGGCATTTGGAGATTCCTGGGCTAGGGGTCAAATTGGAGCTGTAGCTGCTGGCCTATACCACAGCCACAGCAGTGTGGGATCCGAGCTGTGTCTGTTACCTACACCACAGCTGATGGCAATGCCAGATCCTTAACCCACTGAATGAGGCCAGGGATCAAACCCTTGTCCTCATGGATACTAGTTAGATTCTTTATCCCCTGAGTCATGTCGGGAACTCCCCAACACCAGATCCTTAATTGTGCAAAGCCACCGGGGAACTCCTACCAATACTATTTTATTATATAACCTATTTTATATTCAAACATACCTTAGATATTAACTATTTATTAAAATGGTTTCTAAGTAGTTATGTTAAGTTCATTTAAGGTTGACTTTCACTCCTCATGGTCTAGCTATAGAACATATTAAGTAATAATTAGTTGACTATTGCCTCTGGAGCGGTCTTTAATGAACATAAACCTTCATTTAAATGACAGGCAAACCAAAAGAGGATATTTGGAACTCACTCATACTTGCTCAATCCATGTGTTGGGATGACATAACATCACAGGGATTGAGAGATAATTTCCATTTTCCTTTAAGTACCAAAAGGAAACATTAAGATAAGGAAAATGTAACAGCTGAAAAACTCCCACTGAGCTACTGGGAAGGAAAATACAGTGCATTTGCATTAGAAGAATCAGAAAGATGGATTCCTTTTTTTGTTTTTTAGGGCTGCATCCACAGCGTATAGAAGTTCCCAGGCTAGGGACTGAATTGGAGCTGTAGCTGTCAGCCTACACCACAGCCACAGCAACGCAAGACCTGAGCTGCATCTGTGACCTACACCACAGCTCACTGGTAACACTGGATCCTTAACCCTCTGAGTGAGGCCAGGGATTAAACCCCCATATTCATGGATACTAGTCAGGTTCATTTCTACTGAGCCATAATGGGAACTCCATAGATTCCTCTTTATTGGTTCAGTCAACAGTATTTAATAGGTACCTGCTGTCTAATGCACACAGTGCTAGTTTCTGGGCTTCTAGGGAGTGATTTAGAAAGAAGATATTCCTTCCAGAGCTTATGGGTCTTCTTGTTAACTCTCCTTTACTAGACTTTGGGGAAGAGGGAGCCTGGTGGAATCCATGAAATAAAGTCTTTCAAATCAGAGCTCAGTTCAGTGCTGATTTTCCACTTACTAGGGTTCTATTTGGGGACAATCCACTTAAATCATCTAAACCTCAGTGTCCTCATCTGCTGAATGGGAATGACGACAATAAGACTGTCATGTGAAGTACAGAAAACAGTAGGCACAGAGAAGGTGCTCCATACAAAGTAACAATTTTTAAACAGTAAAAAATAGTATAATAAATATTAAACTTGCCTTGTGTTTCTGTCTCTCCCCCTTTCCTTTTCGTTCCTGCCTTGCGACCATTACCTAACCAGTGGTATGACTTTGGTGAGCAGGACTATTTCACCTAAATTCCACAAAGCAATGAGGAAATTGTTTTCTCTCTGTTTAACTGCAAGGTAGTTGTTAAAACAGCCAGACACAAAAAGCTCCAGCATGTACGATTTCTTTCACATGACATTCTGGAAAAGGCAAAACTATAGGGACGGAAATCAGATGAGTGATTGACAGGGACAGAGAATGGAGAGAAGGGATAGAGGACAATGGGGTCCAAGGAAGCAAACACTTTGTGGGGATGGAAGTGTTCTGCATCTTGAATTTGCACATGATACACATCTGTATATATAACACTCATTGAACTGTACACTTGAAAAGGGTGAATTTTACTGTATGTAATTTACAGCTCAATAAGTCTGACGACAAAGAAGAAGGAGGAGGAGGACAGGAAGGGGGAAAGGAAGATGACGACAATGACAGGACAGTGGTTTGGGTTCCTAAAGGTTATCTTTAGGGAAAAAAAAAAAATCTATGATCAGTATAGGATATTAGCAGTGCTCCTAGGAATACTTTTATACAAAATGAACTATAATAAAGACAGACATTGATAATCCTCTTAAGAGAGGGACAAAGTTCTCCAGGAATTCAGAGGCAAGCAAAATATACATTCAGGAACACCAAGACGTACTTCATGGAAGAGACTGCATTTAAACTGGTTCTGAAGAGTGCAGTTAATCACTGGGGCTTTTTTCCTTCTCTACCAGCTAGGATCAATATCTTAGACTTCAGCCTCTGTTTACAAATTGCTTGCAAATTTTATTACCGGTTGGATTATTCTTCTATTCTAAAACATTGTATATTATAATGCATTTGCCAGAGATTAAATGATTAGCATTATCCTACCCATGGAAAAAACAATCATGGTTCTGAGGCAATGTTTTCTGAGTTTGGGGTCTTTAGGAAATTGTTTTTACATGTCTGCTTATAAATGTTCTTCCATTCTGTGAAATGAAGAAAAGCGGACTGTCATTAGAGGAGACAGTGTGGGTAAGGGAAAGAAGTTGGAATGGGGTCCAAAAATCTCAATTCCATAACTCACAAGGGTCTCTATAAATCAAGAAGAAAAAGATCAATAATCTAAAAGAAAAAAGGAGGGGACGGAGAGGAACTCTGTAAACAGTTCAAGAGAAAAATACAGTGGCTCTTAAACATAAGAGATTCATTCAATCTCAATATAATTAGTGAAATGGTTATTTTTCTTAACATATGCTTTTATGAATCTGTGAGACATAAGATCAACAGTGCAGTGAAAATAATGAGCAAAGTAAGTGAATAGACAGTTCACAGAGGAGAAAATACAGAAAGTCTTGAAATACATAAGATCCCTAAACTCACTCATACTAAGAGAAAGGCAAATTAAAACTATTCTCTTTTATACTCATCAGGCTGGCAAAAAAAAAGCTGATCAAGTTTGTTAACATAGTGTTAACTAGGGTGGAAGTAAATTGGCTGCTGCTGGTTCAACCTTTACAGATGTCTGTTAAAAGTACAGCTCATAATGATTTTGACCTAGCAATTCCAACTTCCATGAATTTTATCCCACAGATCATCCATGGGCAAAATGACATGTACCATGTTATTCACTGTATGTAATGCAAATGAATGCCCCTCATTGGGTTAAAAGAGGTTTTGTACATCACATAAGAGAATACTGCTCCACTGTAAGAGAGAATAAGAAGCAATTATCCAGATATGTTAGAAACTGAGACCCTCAGACTCCAGCCCAGACCTCTGGAGTCAGTATCTTCAATATAACAAGATCCCCAGATACTTTTTATGCAAGGAGACTTTTTAGAAGCCCTGATCCAGCTAGTTCTCACTCATGGTCACTTAGGGCTTGATGTCCTTCCAAAAGTCCTCTCTCACTCTGCTTTTATTCTACCTAATCTGCACGGAATGCCTTTCCCTGGTCTACTGTTATCCTCTGTGTTTCCTGCCATATTATTTGCCACATTACAATTTCCGAGACTCTTCTATTGCCCCCACCAGGAGACATTCACGGCTGTCTCACAGGACCTAGCATAGAGCCTGATAATACGTAATAGATGCTAAATAAATATCTTTTTGAATAAATAAATGGATGAACCAGGTCA
This sequence comes from Phacochoerus africanus, assembly GCF_016906955.1. Lineage (NCBI taxonomy): Eukaryota > Metazoa > Chordata > Mammalia > Artiodactyla > Suidae > Phacochoerus > Phacochoerus africanus. Next base: position 252,781,526 of record NC_062545.1, on the reverse strand, counting down.
AGTAAAAGTGGGAATGGGAAAGTTTGCTTAGAGATCGTTCTTGCCATTTACTTTTTCTGAGACGCTTCTCTTTTCTGCACAAACCGCCAACTGATCAAGAGAAAAACAGGCACCCTTGAGAATAGCTTCTCTCCCCTTCCACCCTCAGGCCAAGAGCTGCAGGCATTTGAACAAATAAGATTTCCGGCTCTTTGCTTGGCCAAGGATGCAGCTCAGAATAAAAAAGCTTTAGGTTCCGATGACATTTTCGTACAGCCAGAAATTCCCTAGAAATGAATCTTACTCTAGGAGATGAGTTTCCCGGGCTGACTCAACCTCTTTATTTGGGAGCACCTACTGCTCCCATCGCTGCCAAACTCCAACCTCAGAGAGGAAAAGGGCTCTAGGAAAAGCCCAAGCACGTGGTACGTCAGAACGGATTTAGCATCATGTGTGCACGTGACCCCAGGAGTGAAATGAAAGGGTTGCTCTCGCCAAATCACAGCATGGCTGGAGTTCCCTCCAGAGGCCAGAGGCACGATGGCAAAGGAAAGCAAACAAAAGAAACGTTCTTTCCACTTGTGAGTGAAACAAAGATCCCACTGAGAAAACTGAAGTGAGCAGGGGAGCTGTAAAAATCAACAGAAAGGGGGGCTGTCTGTGGAGGAGGCATCTGGTTTCAATGTAAACATCCTTAAAATGTTTCAAGAATGAATGTACATTTGAATAATTTATTATTAAACTGTTTCTCTTTTCCTTACCCTGGGACCTTCAGGGCAGATTCAGCCTTGAAGATAGAGATCCTTCCATATGCCCACCTCAATTGGTGTTCCCACTCCGTTTAGATGTTTTCTGAGTGGAAGGGTGAGAGGAAAACATTTGAAAGCAAACTAAACAGAATTGCCTGGGCAAATCCAGGATTGCCTGGCTGGATGCAGGTATATTTTGAAAAAGGCATGTGAACATAGCCCACTAAGATTGTACACTTTGTGCAGGAAGCCTGAAGTGGGGGTGGAGGTAAGTGCCTCTCCCTGCTCTGGTTTCTGTCCCTGGAAAAGAAATTTCGCATCTTGAATTGCCTTTGTTCCTTCCAATCATGAATCGAATACATAAAGTACTCAAAGATGCTCTAGAAAAGAGGTTGCAAATTAGTGACAGAGATATTTTGTTGGGGCCGCGTTATGTCTCTAGAAGGAATGTCTCAAATTGGCTGCCAGCATTTTTAAAATGTCTGCATGGCAGCAATTGTTTGGATCCAAGAAGAATCCATTTGCTAATGATCTTTAGAAAAGACATTCATCCCAGTTTGCCCCAACCCGACCACTACCTATTACCTGACCCAGGTCACTTACCCAGGCTAGCTGCCTAGTACACACACACACACACCCTAGAGCAGCCCTCAGGAGCAGAAGAAAATGAGTTTTGTCTTCATTGGTTGGCCAGCTTTGGCCATTCTAATTCAGGTACCTTACTTGATTACTTGGTATTGTATGTTTGGTGGGTTGTGTGTGTGTGTGTGTGTGTGTTTCATATGATAGCAGAACTTTTTCTTCTTTTTTCTTTTTGTGCTACTTTCTTTCCAAGATACTACTGCTGTAGAATTATAGGAATGATACATTTTGTATATTTTCTCTCTTTTTCCTCTTCTTTAATGAGAAACTGAATACACCAGTGTCACTGGCATCTCTGCCAGCCATCTCTGTCTCAGGGAAGACAAATGGTAGACCTTTCCCTGGCATTTCTTGTTTCATGCAGCTCCTTTGGCTTTCTGGCTTTCTGTGCTTAAATATAACCCTGTGGGGATTTACCTACATCTCGACTTCTGGCTTTGTCTTGACATGTCAGGAGGTCTGGCGGTATTGGCCACACAAATCACTGCCCCTGTTCTCCGGCAGGGTGAAGGAGAAATTTTCTCTCGTGGGAGCAATAAAGCTGTGTCTGGGGTGCCTCCCAGCCTGGAGCTGTTCAGGCTCTAAATGCTAAAGGAATGAAGGACATGGACTCCAATGTAGCTACTTTTGACATTCGCCTAGGTGTCTGAACATACAAAGAAGGAAACGAGTTGACTGGGAGTTCCTGGGAGCAGGGGACTAGGACTTATTTGCCTCTGAATGACTGTATCCTAGAGGCTGGGCTCAGCCCTGGTGCCTTGTATGGAGTTAGTGCTCAGAAAGTGTCAGATTTAGAAGATGGAGGTCATGGGTTTAATTCTAGACAAGAGCAAAATAGCTCTGCCTCATTCTATAAGATTACCTAGTACCTTAACTTTTATAATGATAATATGTTGTAAAATTGCAACTTCTTAAAACACTCGATTTAGGGTTTGTTTCCAACCTACGAAAATATGTTTGTACTTTAAAAAGCAAGTCACATATAATGGGTCTTAGAAATCATACAGAGCTCATGAGAATCCAGGTAAGGAAACCAGTTCCAAGTAAGAACAAAAACTTGTCCAAGAGCAGGCCAGGGGCAGTCTGGACAAGAATTGTCTCTTGATTTGTAGTCTAGGGATTGTTTTCCAGGACTCAGGATTTGCCCAAGCCCAGAGTGGTTCTAAGACGGCAGAGTTATGTGAGCAATATCAATAGTCTGTTTGAAGACACATGGGGATGCCCAGCTCTCTATTGCAAAAGACCTGGGCTCCTCTGTAGGGCAGCCTGACCTGTCAGGCTGATTCCTGCAAAGGCTTCTGGGTAGCCCAAGGTGGGAGGGGAGGGGCGGGGATGGCAATACAAGAGCTGCCCCTATCACCCCATGCTTAAAGCAGATGGCCCCATTGTCCCAGGGGCCCTCTGGAAGAACACTTCCCATCCCAACCTCACACTGCAATTCCCAGATCCAGAGCATAAATGTGTCACTGTCACTCATGACAAGATACCACACGACAGCCCATGAGACTAGGCATTTAACTAAGGAAACATCACTACTCTGTTTCTAATAAATTGGTATCAATATCACAAAGTATTTCATCAAGGTAGGAAAAAAGCAAAGATAAAATGGGATTGCCATCTTGTAAACCCCCATCCTTGCCTCATTTTTCTTGTTCCTCTTACAGTAGCTCATTAGCTCCAGGGTTTAGTGCCCTATTGGGAACAAGGATGTGGGCAGTTTATGTGCCCCTAGTGCAAAAGGGGCAGCTCAGCTAAAGTCAAAAAAGAAAGAAAGGGAGTTCCCATCATGGTTTAGCAGTAGTGAACCTAACTAGGATCCATGAGGATTCGGATTCAATCCCTGGGGTTTGGATCTGGCGTTGCTGTGCACTGTGGTATAGGTTGCAGATACAGCTAGGATCCTGTGTTGCTATGGCTGTGGCCGGGAGCTGTAGCTTCAATTCGACCCATAGCCTGGGAACTTAAATATGCTGTGGGTGCAGCCCTAAAAAGCAAAAAAAAAAAAAAAAAAAAAAGGGAAAGAACAGAGGGGCTGGGCACATTTGCCATGGCTCATAACCTCTCTTCCCCCTCATCTTCCTGGTCCCTCCATTCAAGTGAAAAAGCACAACCCAACTTCATTCCACATGATGAGTCAAATAAGTGCGCTAAACTTATAAATCAAGTATATAAACGAGAAGATAGTCTTGGGAGTTCCTGTTGTGGCTCAGCAGTAACGAATCCAACTACCATCCATGAGGATGTGGGTTTGATCCCTGACCTCACTCAGTGGGTTAAGGATCTGGCATTGTCTTGAGCTATTGCATAGGTCACAGGCACGGCTTGGATCCTGCATGGCTGTGGCTGTGGTGTAGGCTGGCAGCTGTAGCTCTGATTCAATCCTAGCCTGGGAACTTCCACATGCTGCAGGTGTGGCCCTCAAAAAAAAAAAAAAAAAAAAAAAGACGACGAAGAAGAAAAAGAAGACAGCCGTGTATTGTATATTGTAATAGCATAAAACTCAGTTTGGACTGGTAAATATTTTGATAAAACTGGTCAAAATAATACTTTTGGTGGCACCATCTTGTGATCTTTAAAATTATGGAGTCATAATCTCTTTTTTTTTTTCCATTTTGTAAAGTTTTATTGAACTATAGTTGAGTTACAATGCTGTGGTCATTTCTGCTGTACAACAAAGGGATTCAGTTATACACGTATACACATCCATTCTCTTTCAGATTCTTCCCACATAGATTATCACAGAATATCGGGTAGAAGTTTCTGTGCTATACAGCAGGTCCCCATTGGCCATTCATTCCATATACCTCAGTGTGCATATGCCAACCCCAAACCCCTAGTCCATCCCTTCACCCGACCCCCCCACACACACCTGTCCCCTTTGGTAACCATAAGTTTTTCAAAGTCTGTGAATCTGTTCCTGTTCTGCAAATAAGTTCATTTGTGTCCCTTCATAGGATGTCATCTTTCACTGTCTAACTTCATTTGGTATAATACTCCCTAGTTCTACCCATGTTGCTACAAATAGCATTATTTCATTCTTTTTATGGCTGAGTAATAGTCCACTATATATATGCACCACATCTTCTTTAGCCAGTCCTCTGTCGATGGACATTTAGGTTGCTAGTCTTCTAGAAATGGGAGGAACCTTACTTTTTGGTTCAATATTTGCTGCCCCCACCCACATACACAAGGCAACATTTAGTGAAATCACATTTGATGATGCCTTTTACTCAGAAAGGCTGCTCTGTGACATACAAATGACTGGCAGGAAGAACTATTTGATTCTTTGGTTCTTCTTATGATTTTGCATAATTGTGGGTGAGTTTATATCAAAGTCTACATGAAGCCCAAACATTACTACTGAGGCAGTTATGTACAGCATTACTTAGAAATGGAATCAAATAGAATTTCCAGAGTAAAGCATCCATGTAAGAAGACATTTTTAATAAAAGACCCAATACCAGAGACTTTCTAACAGTGTAGTGTTCATCAGTGTGGTGGCGTAACATCAACCAATTGTAGGTCAAGGGCAGAGAAATGAGGCTGGTGAATTTGGCAGCTGGTGACCATTTTTTAGGTGCCTGCAAAATAGAGCTCAACTACTGTGTATTTGTCTAGATACACCATAAACAATGAAAAAAAAAAAAAACCTATGAAAACAATTGGCTTGTAGCAGGAGCAGTGGTAATAATAATTACGGAGCATTCGCATCGGCATTCAAGGCTTCCGTAACACAGCAGTACCTTATGTTTCTAGTGTGGCTTCCCACCACCCTCTTACACATGCTTCAGTCCAACCAGATGCATGCCTGGTCCCTTCTCCATGCTTTTGCTCTTGTTCCTTCTGTCCCCTCTGTCATGCCCACTGCACGTCACCCAATGTGTCTGTCAAAATCCTCATGGAGCCAGAGTGCCTGGGTTTAAACTCTAGGCTTCCACTAACCAGCTGTGTGACTTTGGACAAGTTTCTTAATCTTTCTGTACCTTTGTTTCCTCATCAGCAAAATCTACGTCATCCGGTTGCTGCGATGATTAAATGAGATTCCAGTATCTGAGACACTTGCAACAGTGCCTGAACCAGACCTATACCATCCTCCCTTCAACCTCCAGGGGATATTGCTGGTGCTTTTTATCTACTGGGCTAGAACACTAGACTCTGTGCATGCGAGGTTAGTTCGATATAGCTATAATTATTCACTAATAAGAGCTGATAATTAATAAGCAGACTTGCCTCTGTTAACTCTGACCTAAAGATTGAATTAAACAATTAAATACTAGCCTATGTAAATAAGGTTCTACAGCATAGCACAGGGAACTATATTCAATATCCTGTGAGAAACCATAATAGAAGAATGGAAAAAAGAATAAATATATACATGTAACTAAGTCACTTTGCTGCACAGCAGAAATTAACACAACATTGTAAACCAAAGCTACTTCAATAAAATAAGCTCTAAAATATTAGCATATATGATCAAGCACTGACTCCATAGCTTGTATTTAGCTCCCTTTCTTCCATTTATTTGGGAGCTTCTTGTGCCCTGTGCTTATTAACTAACTTATGAGGGTGGAGGGGAAGACGTCCTTTTGTGCTTTCTAAACTAGAATTATCTGGTGAAATTTTCTAAGTGGCTCCCACTTCCCTCCAAACCCGCTGGCATTCCCAAATTCAGTATCAGAGAGCGGGCTCAAAGACCAACAGTTCAAGGCAGATAGGTCCTCCTGGGACTAAGAGCAGAGCGCATTTTTTGCTGTCAACTGCTTCTCGCTGGCTGACACTCTAAGTGGTTGTCATCCCCTCGTGCAGAAGGAAAATACCATAAAAGGCAAGGCTCAGGCCAGCCGTTCAGCAGTTTGAAGTGCTCCTCGGGACTGTGAACCCTCTTGGGAAAGACCAGCAGACCCCTGGCAAAAATTCCAGCACACGGCACGGCAAACTCGTGGAGTAACAAAGCGCGTATTGTTACCTCCTAACGCCAAGCTCCACGGGCTAGTAAAAACACGTAGTATACCTTTTTAATGGGGTGAGGGGAGTTGGCTTCCCTGGAACGTTTTGGATGGAGTCAGAGAACAAATAAACCGTATTCTGGGGTCTGAATTTATGAAGCCCAGCGCCGAGCTGCGTGGTCACAGATGGGGCAAGCCAGACCATTGTGTAAATCAAGTGCAGAGGCCAAGACGCCCTGGCAGCTGCACCTCTGCATGCTCACGTAGGGAAAAGATGCCTTTGAAACACGTCCCAGGGGGCTTTACGGTCTCTCTGCCACTTTTGTCCTAAACGTGTTTATTGTTCATAGAATTGATACTTTTCCCCTATTTTTAGTGTTGCTAAAAATATAGAAGCTGAGTGACCTTTTTTTTTTTTCCTCCCCAGTTCTATTTATTTATTTATTTATCTAGGCCATGTCTGCAGTTTGTAAAAGTTCCCAGACCAGGGACTAAACCTATGCCACAGCAGTAACAAGAGCCACAGCACTGACAACACTGGCTCTTTCACCTGCTGAACCACCAGGGAACTCCTGAGTCACATTTTATTTTACTTTATTTTATTTTATTTTATTTTATTTTATTTTATTTTATTTTATTTTATTTTATTTTATTTTATTTTACTTTTAGGGCCATACTCGCGGCATATGGATGTTCTCAGGCTAGGGGTTGAATTGGAGCTGCAGCTGCCAGCCTACACCATAGCCACAGCAACACAAGACCAAGCTGCATTTGCAACATACACCCCTAACTCAAGGCAACACCAGATCCCCAACCCACTGAGTAAGGCCAGGAATCCGAACCTGCATCCTTATGTATACTGGTCAGATTTGTTTCCACTGTGCCATTATGGGAACTCCCCTGAGTGACTTTTTAGATAACCTGGAGTGTGACTTAGCAAAACAGGAGAGGGAGTGAGAGTCTATTCTGACTGATGTGGTGCCTGTCTATTCCTTCTTGGAGCTAAGTCTGTACATGTCTGCAAATACATAGACACATACACACACACACACATACACACATGGCTCCTAGAGTTTACTGCGGAGATCAGGGAAAAGGAAAGAAGGGAGACAGCATCCACTTCAGCCAACAAATCAAGTTACAGAGGAAGTGAAAACTTTGAGCAATGAGCTCCCTCTCAAATGGAGCCCGTAGCTGTCTCTGGCAATAGAGAGGGCTTAAATAATTTGGATCTGCCTTCCTGCCATTTCACGTAAGGTAGTTCCTAAGAGCTAATTGCAGGGCTCTGAAAATGAGCAAGATGGAAACTGCGTTCCCTTCTGAGATGGCACTGAAACCCTGAATATGCTGTCGGAAAATTTGCTTGGTGCCTAGGCTTGAACGGGGGCTATGCGAGCCCAAAATGATCAGTGTGCTTAAAGGGACTAAAAGGGACACAGACTTAAAGGGACACAAGGGGAGTTCAGGGAGAAGGTGTCTTCATCGCTGACGGTTCTGGAAGAGAGGAACAGAGCAAGAAGTGAACACAGCCAGAACTGTGAGGTCTGATGTTACTATGAGAACAGTGGGGTAGAGGGTGGTGCTTAAAACATTCCTGGAACCTGCTTAACACAGGGAGCAAAAGACGTTAAGGAGAAAGAGAGCCTTGGTTGTGGGGTGACTTACAACCACTGAACGCGATTGCTTCCTTTTTCTCAAGTGTGGTGTTCAAATAGTCACTCACTGTTCTAGACCCACAAAATATTGAGATCAGAAGATAGTCACGTCTAGCAAGGACCTAGCAGCCGTCTGCCAAGCTTTTCCTTTCAAGATGAAGAAGCTGAGTGGAAAATTGCCCCCAGGCCATGAAGTTAGACAACCTCAGCTGAGATTTGCAAGATATTTTGCTTTATCCTTATGATGCAGAAATATTGTCACTCATTTTGCATGGAGTATGACAACCGTACTCTGAGTTTCAGCACAGAAAATTGCCTCTTGGAACTTTTCACAACGTTTTCTGTTCCAGCTATTCTTACTAACTTAAAAATAAACATAATTTTTAGATTGTAAATCCATTCCTGGCTTGCCATATTTAACAATATATCTCTCCTGTCATTTACAGATCTTTTTCCTTTTTCTCTGCATTTCGAGAGATGTTTCTAATTTATCTTCCCTAATAATGGCTCAATCCTGCACTGCTTCAGTTCAGTTATTTACTGTTTCTAATAAGGATTTTAATACTGCTCGGGAGATTTTTCACTTTCAGGCATATTTTTATCCCTATCTCATTTCCATTTTCATCCCATTCCAATGACTTTGTGATTTTTCTATTTCTATTTTTATTTTTTCCTTTTTATAGCCACACTTGCCGCATATGGAAGTTCCCAGGCTAGGGGTTGAGTTGGAGCTGCAGTTGCTGACCTAGCCATAGCCATGACAACACTGGATCTGAGCTGCATCTGCACCCTACAGCATAGCTTGTGGCAGTGCTGGATCCTTTATCCACTGAGCGAGGCCAGGGATCAATCCTGCATCCTCACTGACACTGTCAGGTTCTTAACCCTCTGAACCACAGTGGGAACTCTTCTATTTCTATTTTTAAAATATCTATATGGGAGTTCCCCTCGTGGCACAGTGGTTAACTAATCCGACTGGGAACCATGAGGTCGCGGGTTCAATCCCTGGCCTCGCTCAGTGGGTTAAGGGTCCGGCGTTGCCGTGAGCTGTGGTGTAGGTTGCAGACGTGGCTCGGATCCCGTGTTGCTGTGGCTCTGGTGTAGGCTAGCAGCTGCAGCTCCAATTGGACCCCTAGCCTGGGAACCTCCACATGCCACAGGAGCGGCCCAAGAAATGGCAAAAAGACAAAAAAAATAAATAAATAAAATAAAATAAAATGTCTATATGGAACATAAACAAGTGAGTACATTCACATACTAAACAAGAAAAAAGAGTGCATTTGGTCATTCATTCATTCAGAATCTATGATATACCAAGCACTGTGCTAGGTTCTAAAGCAAAGTGTGTCCCCAGTTCTCAAAATGTATTAGGAAATACACATCATAAACAACCACAATGCAAGGTAGAAAGCGTTATGGGTCTTAAGAAAGGCTTAAATGTCAAAAGATATGAATGCTGTATCGTTTTTCTTGGAAAATTTCTTCTGACTCCTACATTAGACAATTTTTAGAGGTCTTATTTTCTTCTGAATGTTTAAGGTGGACGTTCCCTTCCTTGAGGTCTACATCAATTTCATCCCCTGGGTCCAAGTAGTCTTTTATTTATTTTTTTCCGTAATGATAACAACCCGAGCTCTCTCAAGACAGGAACAGCAGCCGTACGTGGCTTAGCTTTTCCACGCCCACTCTTTGCCTGTCTGATGATCTCACAGCTACAGCTGGAGGGCAGAAGGAGGTGCAGCTTCCACCCAAACTTCAGATTCTAATTCAGATCATCTCTCCTGGGGGAGCATCCTACCCTGCCCCCTACACCCCCGCTGCCTGTTTTTTTTTTTTTTAGATTCTGACTTAATGTACGTGAGAAACTCCAACTCCAGCCTAGAGAGTGCTTCTGCCCTAAATCCTACTTCCTGGACCCACATAAGTGCCAAATTTATGGGACTACACTTTCCCAGATACAGCTAAACATCACACTTACTTCAAGAGAAGGAGAAAGGTTCCCCTCTGTGTTTTCCATCCTGTTGGTTTGGGGGAAATTGTGGAAGTTCGGTGGGAGAAAGAGAAAGAAGGAAGGGTGAATGGGAAACAGCTTTGTGGGCGCCTTAAAAGGAAACAGCCCCTCGAAAGTAGGAGGAAGGGTACTTGGCTTTCTGGGTTTTTACTTCAATGAAAAATATTTTTAAATTTCAAAATAAAACTAAACGTTTTTTAAAAATAAAAAATAATTAAAAAGGTAGACTCTGGGATAGGCCTAAAAAGACTTCTTCTACTCCTTCCTCCTCTGTTGTTCCCTCGGGGAGGTTACTCCTGGATCTTGGCAACAGGCTGCCTGACCATCATCCTTTTTCAGGGCTGTGGTGAGTGTTCTTTCTTGTTTTTGCATCTTTCTGGGCATTTTAAGAAAGTTAACAGAGCTACAATGAGGCTGCAATCCAGATGCCAGTTCTCTGCTCTCCACATCTGCTTTTTAATCTTCTCCACCCAAATATGACAAGTAGGAATGAGAACAAAAATAGAAGCTATGTTAACCATGTAAGGGGCTGGTATATGTTTACGTGGTATGGGTCAAAGAAATATATATAATCCTACACACACATGAGAAATGCCCTATAAATCTGGGACTAACGAACCTAAATGGAAATGATCATAGCTTGGGGGAAGCCATATGGAGCACAGACGAATGAGTACACCAATGTGCTAAAGGGGGGTGAGGGGGGGCTAACTGTGGCATTTGTTGGAATTCATTCATTCATTCACTGAGCACTTATGATGTGCCAAGCACTGGATGGATAGGAGAAGCCGCGGATATCAATCCAAGAAATATTGTCCCTGTTTTCAAAGTCTGTGTGGATGTCTTTCAAGATGCCCACATAAACAACTGGTTTGCAAGATAAAAAGTGTTAATTATCTTCATGGAGCACCAGAAATTCACCAGCAGCTTTCTTCTCACTTGGAGTAAAAACAAACCCCTTCTGCCGAGACAAGTCAATGGGAAAATAAAGCATTTTTAACAAACAGTGCAGAAACTGGATATCCGCATCTCATCCTACCTTACTGTATATGCAAAAATTAATTCAAGATGGATCTTGCAACCAAAGGCAAAAGCAAAAACCATAACACTTCTAGAAGAAAATATTTTCATGACTTTGGAGGAGACAAAAATGTCTTACACAGGACACAAAAAAGTAATAATCATGAGAGAAAAAAATGATAAATTTTATCCCTATTACAAGCCCCACCTAGCCAAAGATGTCATTAGAAAATAAATATGCAGCCTGAAGACTTTAATAAAATAATATACAGAGAGAGAGAGAGAGAGAGAGAGATGAGAGATTTGCTAAAGGAATCTTAGAATATATGTTTGAAAACTGCTATAAACAACAGAGAAAGACAAACAATCCAATTTTAAAAGACTAAGCAAAACATTTCCTCAGAAAAAGATATGCAGATGCCAAAAGGCTCATAAAAATGTCCTTGATATCAGCAGTCAGCAGATAAATGCAAATTAAAACCACAATTAAGTATATTTCACACTGCCTCTAGGCAGTTCTAATGGCTAGAACAAAAAAAAAAAAAACACCCACCTGACAATACCAAATACCAGTGATGGCAAAACTGGAATTTTTACACACTGCTGGTGTAAGTGTAAAGTGGCACTACCACTTGGGAATATCCTTTGGCAGTTTCATATAAAGTTAAACACATTATCAGCCCATGATCCAGGAGTTCCACTTCTGTGTATGTACCCAAGAGAAATGAAAAACGTACATCCACAAAAAGACTTGTTCAAGTATAGGCCCAAATTCATACAAACAGAAAACAGATTGGTAGTTGCCAGAGGTGGGGGATGAGGTGAGGAAATGGATCAAAAGGTACCAGAAAAAAAGAATATTCATGGCAATTTTATTCAAAATAGACAAAAACAAGAAACTTCCACTAAAGGGGATAGTGTTGGGGGGAGGGGGACATAAGTTAGGAGTTTGGGATTAATATACACACTACTGTATATAAAGTAGATAAACAGCAAGGACCTACTGCATAACACAGGGAACTCTAGTCAATATCTTCTAATAACCTATAATGGAAAAGAACCTGAAACAATTTTGTACATGTTTATGCATGTATAACCAAATTGCTTTGCTCTGCATTTGAAACTAACGTAACATTGTAAATGAACAGCACTTCAATTTTAAAAATAGTAAAAAAAAAAACAAAAAGAAACATCCGGAGTTCCCGTTGTGGAGCAGTGGTTAACGAATCCGACTAGGAACCATGAGGTTGCGGGTTCGATCCCTGCCCTTGCTCAGTGGGTTAACGATCCAGCGTTGCCGTGAGCTGTGGTGTAGGTTGCAGATGTGGCTCGGATCCCGAGTTGCTATGGCTCTGGCGTAGGCCGGTGGCTACAGCTCCGATTGGACCCCTAGCCTGGGAATCTCCATGTGCCGCGGGAGCGGCCCAAGAAATAGCAAAAAGACCAAAAAAAAAAAAAAGAAAAGAAAAGAAACATCCTGGGAGTTCCTGTCATGGCTCAGTGGTTAACGAATCCGACTAGGAACCATGAGGTTGCGGGTTCGATCCCTGGCCTTGCTCAGTGGATTGAGGATCCGGCGTTGCCGTGAGCTGTGGTGTAGGTCACAGATGCGGCTTGGATCCCGTGTTGCTGTGGCTGTGGTGTAGGCTGGCAGCTACAGCTCTGACTGGACCCCTAGCCTGGGAACCTCCATATGCCGTGGGAAGCGGCCCTAGAAAAGGCAAAAAGACAAAAAAACAAAAAAAAAGGAAAGAAAAAACATCCTAACTGTCCATAAAAACAATGGATAAAGTAATTGTGACACATTTATTTAATGGAATACTCCCCAGTGATGAATTACTAATAAAAGCACGTACATGGATGAAACTCCAAAATAGTATATTGAGTAAAAGAAAACAGACTCAGAAGCATACATACAGCATAATTCCCTTTTTATAAATTTCATTAACAGTGATTAAAAAAAAAACACTGGTTACCTCTGGGCTGAAGGGAGAATTGACTGGAAAATATGCAAATGAAACTTGAAAACTTGAAATCACAGGAAAACTCTCTGAAGTGATGGAAATGTCCTATATTTGGTTTTGCAGTGGCTGCCAAAACCCACCAAAACAAATACCTGAGATCTGTACATTTTCTCATATGTAAATTGTATCTCAATTTTTAAAACAATTTTTCAAAGGAAAAGTCCTTATAATATTTTATAAGGCCCTTCATGACCTGGACCTGCTCCTTCCCTGATCTCAGCTACTGTGACTCTCCACTTCACTCCCTTCACTGCAGCCATGCAGGCCTTTCTGTAGTTTTCTGAAGATACCAAGCAGTCTCCTAACTCAGGGACCATGCCTTGCCATTGCCTCTGTCTGGAAAGTTCTTCTCCCAGATAGCTACTTGACCTGTTTTTCCACTTCCATCAGGTCTCTGTACAAGAGCCACCTCAACAGAGCAGCCTTAGGTAACCATCCTATGTAAAACGCCAGTCATCACGGTCACCCGAGCTGCACTCTCAACTCTCCCTTACCACTTACTCATCAACAGCTGATATGTAAAGAAAAATATTTACAACTTTGTTTACTGTCCATCTCTTTCTTCTGGAATGAAAGCTTCTTGATAGCAAGGCTTTGTTTTGCTCACTCTTTCCTAAGCAGTTACTCCAAGTTCCAGCATGTGGTAAATACCCATTGAGTAGTTGATAGACAAATGAATGAATGAATGAATGAATAGAGAGGTGGTGATGGTAGAGGTGATGGCAAAAAATCATATTGGACTGATGTACTTAATTTTGACTAGACTTCTCTTTCAAACTGTGGGCCAAAGCACCCTCATTTCAAAACACAAATAAGAGGAAGAGCAGATGTGCTTCAGAAAAAATAAACAACCTACTTCAAAGAACTCTACCGTATTTTTAAGGGCCCATGTGGCCAGCTTTGACAAGCCCTGTAAGATGAGAGGTCATGGAACAAGATGACACACGAAACTGTCCTTTGGGCTCACAGTGGGAAGCTCCAGGGGATGACATGCCCCTGGGAGTGACCCATATTCTGCAGCCCTCCCTCGTGGCCCTGCAGAGGGTCCGGCATGGATGCATTCCCAAATTACAACCACTCAGAACCAGAAACATGAAAGTTAGTTTTAAAACTAATACAAACTAGCAAACTATTACATATAGAATGGATAAACAACAAGGTCCTATTACATGGCATAAGGATCTATATTTAACATCCTATAATAAATCACAATGGAAGGGAATGTGAAAGAGAATATATGTATCTATGTATAACTGAATCACTTTGCTGTACACCAGAAACTAATACAACACTGTAAATTCACTATACTTCAATTTAGACTTCGTGTTTTTTTTTTTTTTAATGACTCCACCTGTGGCATATGGAAGTTCCCAGGCCAGAGATGGAAACTGAGCCGCAGCTGTGACCTATGCTGCAGCTGTGGAAACACTAGCTCCTTTAACCCACTGCACTGATGCAGTGACCTGAGCCGCTGCAGTTGGATTCTTAACCCACAGTGCCACAGTGGGAACTCTATCAACTATGCTTCAATTTAAAAAAAGTTTTTTTAACTCATACAAACTAAAAATATGGAAATACTCCCAAGTTTGGGGTGTAGGACCACAGAAATGGACTAGTGTCTGGCTCTTGACTCTTAAGACCAAGTCTGTCACTGACTGGTAGTGTGAACATAAGCAATTGCTACAGTCTTGTAGCTTCTGCTCCCTCAACTAGGAAAGAGGGGGTTTGGCCAGAAGAATTCTATAGTCACTTCATAACTCTGAAATCTTTTGAATATGTGATCTCTATACTAATAAACCAAGTAAGAATTCAACTTTTCATGAGTAAAGCCTTCAGTCATGACATCTAGATTTTTTTTAAATAGGCTTTTTACAGATGAATTTGAGTTTGTTATTTCTTTCTATAACTGATGGCATTCTCTAAAACATGAGGCCTACCTTCCCTCCCTCCATCCTCATTGGAACCCTGGTGTTGGTAAATGTATGCAACAACTTGCATTTCTTTAAATATATTCCAGTGCTCAGCTATTGTTTAAGCAACAATTCAACTGCTTGAATTAGTGAAATCAGTCTGTCAGCCAAGACTGACGTTTTTTATGAATCAATGTTTTTTTGGTCCATTTCTGGCTCTGTTGCTTAGAAGCTACATGATGTTGGTCGAGACAAAACTACTAGGTATAAAATAAATGAGTTACAAGGATGTGATATACAGTTCAGGGACTATAGCCAGTATTTTATAATTGCGTATGGAGTATACTCTGTAAAAATATCAATCTTCCCTGTTGTACATCTGAAATCAATATAATATTGTAAGTTGAATATACTTCAACCTAAAAAACTCCATAATCTGAGACAATCTATGTATCATCTATAAAAGGAGGTCATTTCAGTCTTTCCTTACCCATAAGCTATTTTTAAGGAGCAAATGAGGCCAGACATGGGAAAACTTCATAAAAATATTATGTGGCTATGAGGAAATATTATTATAATATTGGACTTTGAAAGCCAACCTAAAACCAAGTGGAAATGCTAGGAGTTAAGGAAGAATTTTTGAAACTTTGAGTACTTGGAATACAATTTATCAGATGCTTCCCCCCCACCCCCATTTATAGTACATGTGCAGAGAACAGGGTTGAGGTCAGGGGAAAAAAAAACAACAAAAGATTTTTGATTCAGAGGTCAGAACTCACATCCCAGTTCATGGGTTTAAGAGCTGTGAGGCTTTAGGAGAGTTAATCACTCTGGGTCTGTGTAAAGGTTTGTTTGAGGAGTCTTAACTCTTTGGAGGTAAAATGTAGAACACTTTTTATTGTCTGAGTAACTGTTCTGTGTTGATTCCTCTTTTCTGCTAGATCACAAACACTTTCAAGTATAAATCCATCAGATCCTAACACTTTCTGGATATTCTATTTGTATAAGTGTAATATTTTCAAAGGTCATGTTCCAACTGTTCAATGCCAATATGTATTTGTGTGTATATATATATAATATTATATATTATAATATATGTCATGCATGTTTATATAGCAACCTTTTATCCTAAGGCCCTGCTAAATTCACTTATTAGTTTGAGCAGCTTTTTTGTAGGTTTCTTAATTTTCTAAATCAACAACAATAATTATTCTGTGAAGACGGTTTTATTCTTCTCTTCCTAGCTGTATGTCTTTTACTTCTGATCATTCTTGAAAAAATGGCAAACCCATTAGCAAGCCCTTAGGGGTAGCTGTTTTTTCTCCCAGTGTTCTCAGCAGCAGTTGTGCGAAAATGGGGAGGAAGATCCCACCTGACTCCTTATACACAGCATCCTTATCTAAAATTAGGAATAGTAATTTGACCTCCTAGGTCAAGACCAGGTAGAAATTTGTGGCCAATGCAATAGGCTGCTTGTGTTAAGTAAATGAATATTAATGAGTATTAATTTTTGGTAATATTGGTGTTAGGAATAATCTCAGTTTAGAGGTCAGCTACATAATGACTGTCTTTGCTTCCTGCCACATGGAAGACACAATCAAGATTTTCCCTGTTGAAATTAGGATATATAGAATGGATAAACAACAAGGTCCTACTGTATAGCACAAGGAAATATATTCAATATCCTGTGATAAACCATAATGGAAAAGAGCATGAAAAAGAATATATATATATATATGTATAATGAGTCACTTTACTGTACAGCAGAAATCAATACAACATTATACATCAACCATACTTCAATAACATTTTTGAAAAAAGATTTGCCATGCTTAGACACCAAGGCCATGTTAGGCAAGTTGGTGTCCATCTACCTGGTTTCAGACTTTTTGATTCCAATACCTAAAAGCTGCAAAGATTTTGAGAAAACATATGAAGAATAAAAACTTAAAACTGGATGGAGACTTCCATTTTATGTTTAATAATAACGTTTAACCAGGGTTCTTTACTTTGGTTCTTTGAAAGCACAAATTTTGGAACCCAATAGATGCATATAGATTTGCTAAACAATGCAGGGCCAAAATCCACTAATTATAGTGTTACCTAGTTATTTTCTCATTGGATTGTCAATCACTCTTACAATGAGGTCAGTAAATGCACCTAATTAAAATTAGCAAAGTTTTATCTTACCCTTGGTCCTGTTTTCCTTCAGCTTTTCATGCTTATGGCCCTGGATTCCTTCTTTTTGTCTGTGGCAGGCCCTTTGGCATGCTTCACTTCAATATACAGAGGGTGCTACTGCTGTTTCTCTCATGTTTCATCTGCTTCTGTCTCTTTTCAGATATGCACTTGGCAGAGTAAGTGACACTTCTCTGCACAATCAAGCCAGACCTCACCCTTGGCCACATGGTCATAGGAGTCAGTGAGTTTATTAGGCACTTCTTCCAGGCTTTAAAAGAGACAGTCCTAGCTGTGCTGTCACAGGACCCAGGGATCCACTGGTCACTTCTTTCTAGCTTTGACTGACCACTCAGACTGCCTGGGATGTTGGCTCTGTATGTTGAGCAGACCGACTGGTCCTTACATCTTTTCTACCACGTCTCTGTAAGCCACTCCGGTCATATGGTTCCCAGGATCCCTTTGATGTCTTCTGATCCAGAACAGTGATCCCTAACCTTCTTCTGGTTTCCCTTAGGATTTAGGATGAGAAGGAATGCTTTTGGACAAAATCCTTCCCAAGAGATATCTCCCTAGAGATTAAAGAATCTTTTGCTATGTTATCTTGCTAATCAATTTTCAAATGCTTTTTGTTTTTCCCATAATGATGTTAAAGATCAGAATGATTAAGCCTAATATACAAAAGATATGGCTAAACTGGGCAGCCATTCAGTTCTTTAAGGCAATTTAACTCTTTTCTGTGCAACATGGAGTGCACATTCATACCAGTATTTTAGTTGTGGTCGAGGGAAAAGATGCTTTCTCCAGCCTTCAGAAAAGGGCAATCAAATCTTTTCAGTCATGTAATGAAAGTAACCATGTGTCACAGCCTTTCATTAAAATTGAAGAAAGGGTAACCCATTTTGCTTGGTCTATTGTTTGGCCATGGTAACTGTTATGTAAGAGTCTCATGACACCCAGACCATTGCTTGAACATGTCTTGCAATATATCAACTCATTCAAGTTAAATTTAAATGATCAGGAGTTCTCATCATGGTGCAGTGGAAGTGAATCCGACTAGGAACCATGAGGTTGCAGGTTCGATCCCCAGCCTTGCTCAGTGGGTTAAGGATCCCACGTTGCTGTGAGCTGTGGTATAGGTCGCAGACACGGCTTGGATCTGGCATTGCTGTGGCTGTGGTGTAGGCCAGCAGCAACAGCTCAGATTAGACCCCTAGCCTGGGAACCTCCATATGCTGTGGATGCGGCCTTAAAAAGACCTAAATAAGTCAATAAATAAATTTAAATGATCAATTGCTTTCATTTTCATAGTCACTACAGAATAAAAGAGATTGCTTTTCTACAGTGTTTGGTTATACATATATACATTCACAAATACATGTGGATTTATGACTTTTTTTTTTTTTGCATAGGACTAGACCTATTGAACCTATTTTCCACATAGCTAGATGAAGACAAGTAAGAAAATATAGGGAATTTTAATTTTGCTTACACCTTGAAGAAGTCTAATCCTAGACACTGGGATGGTTGGGGATTTTCCAGACTCTAGAAATCAGTGTGAATTTGGCCCATAGCCCATGAGCAGACAACTTTCTTGCACTAGGAAATGACCTCAGCATAGACTAAAGATAACCACCGTGGGAGAAACGCCTACTTGGTTTTTTCTTTACATTTGGCCCCATTCCTCAGCATCTGAGATCCAGAAAGATGGCTAATCTTCCAAAGCCTGCTGCACACAAACAGAAGGCTAACCCAAGTCACAGCCCTAAAAGGCAGGGAAAGAATCAGTTTCTGTCCTGCTTCTCTTCTTCTCATCATCAGCATGATGACGAGATGTATGAGGTCCAATACTGATGCTTTGAACAAAATCAACCAACGTCCCAAGGAAAATCTATTAAGTGA
This sequence comes from Phacochoerus africanus, assembly GCF_016906955.1. Classification (NCBI taxonomy): domain Eukaryota; kingdom Metazoa; phylum Chordata; class Mammalia; order Artiodactyla; family Suidae; genus Phacochoerus; species Phacochoerus africanus. Next base: position 252,762,510 of record NC_062545.1, on the reverse strand, counting down.
TAACTAGCCTCTACACCATCTTTCCCTTTCCCCTAGGATGCTTTCACAAAGCATCTTTAGATAGTAGAGCAAGCATGAAGGGAACAAAGTTCATAATCATGCAACATGGATTTCAGCTTAATAAACTATGACTTCTTGACTCCATAATTAACTTGTTGTGTGACTACAGGCATTTCATTGGGCCTTTCTGTACCCAATTCTACAGTGCTAAAAATGGAACTCATTGGACTCAGGCCTCATAACTCCTTGGAGTACATGATTTGAGTTGGTATTTTTCCCCATGAAGTTGCCTTTAATTGAGGCTCACCAGATACATGAAGCCTTAGAAGCACAGCTTCCAACGATCCTCAGATAACATGTTCTCCAAGTGCACCAATGTGCACACACACAAGGTGTCCTTCCTTGCAGCATTAGGAGATCACAAAGAATGGTGGGTCCAATCTCTACTTGGCTTTGCGTTGCTGGAGACCAGGGTCAGCCAAAGCCACAAAGGAGCTTCAGGAAAATCCTGTGGATTTAGTGTTCAGGGCATCACCAGGCCCTGTGGGCAGCTTTTGCCTGAGTCAAGAGAATAGCAGAGAGAACTGGAGAACAATTCCAACTATGCTTGAAGAACAAGGTTAAGTTCTCATGCACCACATCTTGACCAAGGTAGTATATGGGAATGGAGTTGCTCTAGTATCTCTTCATGCTCTTTGACAAACAGCTTAGCCCATAAGAGAATCTCATACTTGGCAAGCTCTTCTCCACATTGACTGAGATTGGTAAATATGTTTGTCAAAATGGAAGTGAAGGTACCACCTTACACCTGTCAGAATGGCCATCATAGTAAGTCTACAATTAACAAATGCTGAAGAGAGTGTGGAGAAAAGGGAACCCTCATACATTTCTGGTGGGAATGTAAATTGATACAACCACTATGGAAAACAGTATGGAGGGATCTCATAAAACTATATATAGAACTATCCTACGACCCAGCAATCCCACTCTTGGGCATATATCCGGACAAAACTTTCCTTGAAAAAGATACATGCACCTTTGTGTTCATTGCAGCACTATTCACAACAGCCAAGACATGGAAACAACCTAAATATCCATCAACAGATGAATGGATTAAGAAGATGTGGTACACATACACAATGGAATACTACTCAGCCATTAAAAAAAAAACAAAATAATGCCATTTGCAGCAACGTGGATAGAACTAGAGACTCTCATACTAAATGATGTAAGTCAGAAAGAGAAAGACAAATTCCATATGATATCACTTATATCTGGAATCTAACATACAGCACAAATGAACCTTTCCACAGAAAAGAAATTCATGGACTGAAAGAACAGACTTGTGGTTGCTAAAGGGGAGGGGGAAGGAGTGGGATGGACTGGGAGTTTGGGGTTAATAGATGCAAACTATTGCATTTGGAGTGGGTAAGCAATGAGATCCTGCTGTATAGCAAAGAGAACTATATCTAGTCTTGTGATGGAACATGATGGAGGATAATGTGAGAAAAAGAATATCTGTGTGTGTGTATATATACATATATATATGTGTGTGTGTGTGTATGTATGACTGGTCAATTTGCTGTACAGTAGAAATTGGCAGAACACTGTAAATGAACTATAATGGAAAAAAATTAAAAAAAATTTTTTTAAAAGATAGAAGTGAAAAGGCTTCAGTCTATTTCTCCAGAGATGGGAATGGCTGAGCTCACTGCCATTGTTCAGGGCCTTGTGATGACTCGGTAGATAGGCCATCTTTCCATCTGCTGCAGATACTTTTGGCCACTTTGAAAAATGGGATCCTAGAAATACAAACATTTAGGCTATTGTAGGAAAGCTAGCTTTGTTTTTCTTCCTCTAGGGGTAATTAGTTGTGTCTAACATACAGACATATATTGCCAAAGATGTCAGTGGCAAAGGGTATGAAATTAAAATATGGAAACTGTTTGACAAGAACATCTTGCCTCTACAAACATTCTAAAGAGCTCTTCTTTTGATTCCAACAATTAAAACTCATAGATCAGGCTATCCAATAGAATAGCCTGCAATGACGGAATTTTTTTTTTTTGTCTTTTTTGCCATTTCTTGGGCCGCTCCCTAGGCATATGGAGGTTCTCAGGCTAGGGGTCTAATCGGAGCTGTAGCCGTCAGCCTATGCCAGAGCCATATCTCACGGCAGCACGGGATCCTTAACCCACTGAGCAAGGCCAGGGATTGAACCCGCAACCTCATGGTTACTAGTTGGATTCGTTAACCACTGCGCCACGATGGGAACTCCCGGAAATATTTTATATCTATGCTTTCAAGATGGTAGACACTAGTTCCATGTGGCTATTGAGCATTTGAAATGTGTCAAGTGTGACTGAGAAACTGATTCTTAGTATTATTTAATTGTAACTAACAAATATAAATAGATGTATATGTATAATGGCTATATATTAGCACAGTTCAATAAGGTTAAACATTCAATTTATAATTTATTCTCTTTGTACCAGCTGCAAGATGCCATTCCGAATGCATTATCTGTGGTCATCTAGATTGATTCCCCAGGATGAGGCTGAAAGGAAAAATTACTATATGATTCTTAAAACATTTAAAGCCACTATTTCAAAAGGAGATAATTGAGTAGAAGAGTTACCTTAAATGAAATGAAAACAAAATGGACTTTAGACTCTGCCAAGAAAAAGAGAGTTAGTTGTAATTATGGTCTCTCCCTTGGGCTTACATTAAGTCAAGGTTAAATCATCTAGAATTCATTGAGTTGTTCTTTAATCACACTATTCAAACATGACTGCATCTCCCCTATGCGATGATGCATTAACCACTGAATGCAAATCTAGGCTACCCAGGATCACCTTCTAGTCTCTTACAAGCCTTTTGTGGCCAAAAGAAATTATAATACTGACTAAGTCAACTTTCTATTTCCTGCAACATCAAAAGCAAAAATCTTTCCTTCACTTGGTTGCACAATTGCTAGCTGTGGTAGCAGTAAAAAGAAAAAAGAATTTCCCTGATGAATTCCAGATTGATTCCCAAATGATTACGTTAAATGCCATTATTAAATTTAAAGATAAATTTACATATAGCTAGTTCCCTTCTCTAGGAGGTAAAAAGCTATTGTGTTATAAATTGTCAACCCTGGAAAGGCTTCAGCCTGGTTCAATGTCACTCCACAAAGAAGGAAATGGACTAAGTCACCAACTGAAAGCAAAGCAAGGATGAGGGATGAGGGATGAGAAAGAAAGTCACCCTTAATGTGTTTCTGCTCTGTACCATGAGAGGGTATTTACTCAGGTATCACAGTCTCTGTTCCCACCCTGCTGAGCCATTAAATTAGACAAGGGTACTTCTTCACAGTCACCATGCAGGATCTACTCACCCTATAGCATTGTTGTTGACCAGTGTACAACTTCCTGAAGGTTCTCTAGGGGAGGAGAAGTGTGAGCTTCTATCACACACCACACTCTGAACCACCAAACAAATGTTCCTTGGCTATTTCTCTTCAACCCAAACTCCTCCTTCAGCCAAGCCAATGGGAAGAAGAGTGGAAGGCATGTTTCCCCTCAATTCTTTCCTAAGATGCATCCAAACCACTCTATCTGCTAACCACTCTGTCCTTAAGCTCCTTCATCCTCCCTTCCAGTCTTTTATGTCCCTTCCCCTTTCTCAAACACAGCATCAACCAATGCAATCTTTTAAAAACACTTCCATAGCTTCCCAACCCACTTAGGATAAAATTTGAACTCCTTGCCCAAGCCTCTCTCGTCTGGGCCCTACCCACCCCTCAGCCATCTTCTACTATTCGTCCCTCACTTGACTCACTCCTGGTCAGTTGATCTTTTGGGGGGAGTTCTATCAAACACAGCTGCATGGTCCTTATACTTCAGAGACCTCTGCGTGGAACAACCTTTACCCTTGGGTTTTCTATGTCTAGTTCCATTGACCCAGAGAAGAAGCCCTCTCTGAGCATTCTCTCTAGAAAGACACCTTGCTACTTCAGGCACTCTCAAACCCCTTTCCTGGCTTTGTTTTTCTCCCCAGCACTCATCATGATGCATGTATTGTTTTTCTTTTTGACTATTTTCTAATTAACTGCCTCCCTTAACTAGAAGGTAAATTTCGTATGATCCAGGTCTTTGCCTACCTCATTCATGCATGTCTCACATGTTCATTGTTGAATAAATGCATGGACCCAACTTAGCTCGGTTCCTACACTTCCAAAGTACCCACAACCAATCCCCTTGATAAGCAAACAAAAAGTCCTTCAACTACTCTCAGCTACCCACTTTAGATGACAACAATTATAATTAAAATCAAAAAATGTTCCCAAGGGGTTTCTTGTTAATCATGACAGGAATATGTTACTAGGTACCTTGAACCTGGGAGGAAATGATGAGGATCCTGGGGGCCAAGCTGCTCAGGGTCATAGAGCTGAACTTCCTTACTTTTTGCCTCTAAAGCTGATGCTGTTTCTATCTCACCAGCTGACCCTTCCAGTCTTCTAGGGCAATGTACCTGAGAGCTTTGGGGAAAACACAGAATAGGGAACACATGGAAGGATCATTGTTCTTATATGTGATCTGCCATTGATCCATACATTGCTCTTTGCCTAGTTTCCAATGCCACAATAAAGCAGGTCTCTTGAACTTGCTTGAAGAAGACTGGTCTCGTAAGGGGTCTTCTTGTCTCACTGTTCTTTGTGCCCAAGTAGCTCCTACTGAAGGCACTAAGTTTGCTGGGCTTCCCAAATCACAGAACTGGCTGGGCACCTACTCAGGATGTCATTTGTGGCACCATCTACAGGCCCCATCCAGCCCTATAGCTGAAACAAGAATCAAACCCAAGGTGATCTCATTCTTTGGCATCTCAGGTGCCAGATCTACAGGATGTAGATCTTCTCTCTTTTCTCTTCTGACATCCATGTCACACACAAGTATTGTCCCACACCAAAGCTGTTAACCACAACTTTACTCTCCTCAGACCACATATAGGAGTACAATGTGGTTAAATCTTACATCAAAAATTTTTTCACAGAGTTCCCACTGCGGCTCAGCAGGTTAACAACCCAACATAGTGTCCATAAGGATGCAGGTCTTGCTCTCGATCTTTGGCCTCACTCAGTGGGTAAGGATCCAGCATTGCCACAAACTGTGGCATAAGTTGCAGAAGCAGCTTGGATCTGGTGTTGCTGTGGCTGTGGCCTAGGCCTCAGCTGCAGCTCCAGTTCAACCCCCTAGCCCAGGAACTTCCATATGTTGCAGGTGCAGCCATAAAAATAAAATAACCTAAAATAAAATAGTAAAGTAAAATAAAATAAAAATCCTCATAATCATCGATACTTAATTACCATTAGTAATAAATTAAATGCAATGTAACTTGTCCACAAAGTTACAGGATAATCTTGGTCCACCAAGATACGGGATAATCAGGCAGTCAGATAATGGAAAGATTAAAATACCCTAATTTCCAACTTCAGTTTAATTTAAAATTCAGTTCACCATTCTTTCTATTGAATAAAATAAAGTGATTGTATTCGGGCCACAAATACTTTTTTTTCTTTATCTTTAGAAAAGAAAGATAGGACAGATAGGATAAAGGTTAGATTTGCTGACAATTAAGCTACTCCAAGATGTTTGAGAACTATATCATTTGTTACAGAAAAGAAAGGAAACATGGCCAATATAAGCCAGTTCATTCATACAGCTTTGGTGATTCCACAATTCATTGGCAGAAAGGCATAGGTGCGATCATTAGCAAAAAAATCAGGAATTAAGACACAATCTTCACTGTAATTATGTTAAAAGAGTTCAGTGTGTGTCAGTAGGTATATGCACATATGCATTAATTTTAATATACACTCTGGGTGTGGTTAGTTAACATATGCAGTGCTTGATCAGAAATTCATATTCCAGGATGATTGGTTAGCATTTGACGGTACCTAACTGGAAATCATAGGCAAACAGTTCAAGAATAGCTACCTAAATCTGCACCCAGATGGTTTGTTAATTAGCATTAGGGACATTACACTTTTTCTCTCCTACTGTTACGCAAGCTACATGGTTGATTAAAAAAACTACAGACACACCTATTCTTGCATAAGTAGGCTATAAAATCTAACTGAGTCCAGCAGACTGACCTTTGGAAATGGCTATGTCCCCATTCTCTTTTGTGAAGCACCCCACAGGGTAGAGAAAAGGGTGAATATTGTTCCTTAAGGACTTTTTGTATGCATATACCAACTCTCTGAAAAGGCGATAAATATTTTTTAAGATATAGTGACTTCAAAAAATTGTCTTAGATTTCTTAAGCCAAATCCAAAGTCTCAGAGGTACACTTTTGGTAAAAGCAAGGCAGTCTACCAAAGACCAATTATAGAAGAATTCCCCATTTTATCAAACACAGAGGTTAGTGTATTTTCCTGACCAATCCTTGATTCATTAGTACTCCTGGTGTTGCAGCCCCAGGCAACATTCCAGAATAAGTCGACATTATGCAACAGCCTTATTAAAACCGCAGGGAGGAACCTGTCAACTTCTAGAAATGGTTCATCACCTTCCAGAGATAATTGGCCTAATATAATGCTTATGCTGTGGCTAAAGTCCAATATCTGGCCAATGACCACAGGAGGACATTTACGAATTGGGGTTTTACTTGCACTTTGACTGTGGAGGATTGTCATTTATTACCTTATGAAGATTTTACTCATGGGTTTCTGCTACGAATTATTAGATGGTTGAAATTTATGTCTCCATTCCTTTGTGCATGCTGTTCCCTTTGACTATAATTCCTTGTCCCCCATCCCTCCTCCCTTCTTTGACAGAGACCTCCTAGTCAATCTTTGATAGCCAGCTCCAGAAGTCTCCTGTGCAACATGATTTCTGTCTCCTCAAGGTATCTTCTTACCACTTTAGTGCATTTATTCATCCAAGAGATAATTATTGGGTGCCTGCTGTATGCGATCACTGTGATAGACTCCAGGAACTCAGCAGTGAGCAAGACAGGTGGAGTCCATACTCTTTTAATAATTTGGAAGAAAATCAAGCTTAACATAATTTAAAATTAAATCATAACATTCTCACCCACAATCTTCCATAATACAAGCTCCTATTTTTTAGGAAACAAAGGATCCTCTGGGACAGAAGTGCATTTCCTGGTAGCCTAATTGCCTAGAAAGGTTAAAAGGTCCTCCAGTGATGCCAAACTCTAGCTGAGGGACTATCTTCCTTTCTGGGAGAATCTGCCTCCTTGCAATTTTGGCAGACTAGCCAAGATGCATGTCCTTTTAACTAATCCTTGGTTTAAGCTGAGGTCTATCATTCTGCATTGATAGCAGAATTATGATCAGTTTCCTCTGCTAAAGGGCTGACATGGTAGATTTGGTCATAATTATCCCCTCAAGCAGAAATCACCTGTGGAAGAGATCCAGTCTTCAAGATGTCTTTAGCTATACTGGCCTGCTCATGCTTGTGATCACTTGTACTGATGTTTCCAAAGGATTAAGCAGCAGTTTGAATTGTTAGAAAAGTGGATCTCCATTGTAAGTACCCAGTACCAAATTTGGGACATGCTAGGTTGGAGGAGTCTATTGGAGGTCCAGGTGGCTACCACAGGTCAGCAGGAATGCACCTAGAGTATTAATGGAACTACTCTCTGGAAGGTTTATCAACCAGCTGCCTATCACCTTTGATGAAAGGACAATTGACTAGCATGAAGTATGTCACAGTAGAAAAATCTTGAAACTAGAGACTAAAAAACCCCAACAGGATTTGAAAAAAAAAAAAGTAGCAGACAATAGAAACTAAAATAAACCCCTTCAGGCCTATCTTACTTCAACATGTTGTTAAAATATCCTAAGACCTTTCTCACCGCATTTATTATTCAAAGGTCAAACAACTCCCTGTGCAAATAACTAAAATATCTACAGGATGTTTCAGGCAAATGCCACATTAAATTATTTCTCCAGTGCAGTTCAAGGCTTAGGTTCTAGAATGAGGAAGGAGGAACAAGTCTACATGTGAACCATCACATCCAGCCAACTCTTAGAGGCCATATCGGCAATAAGGTGGTTTTTACTGGCCTGACACAGGAAAAATAATTGCATTATTTTTCTATATATTCCTTAATTAAAATTTATCCTTTGGATAAGGTTATGCATCTTTGTATTGGTGGCATTAATTAAAGCAAGTCTAGGTGTGGCCAAGATGGCAGAAAAGGAAAAACTTGAGTTCATCTCCTCCTATGGACACATCAAAATCACAAATGTTTACAAAGCAACTATCAAAGAGAATAACCTGAAGCCTAACAGGAAAAATTTTCCACAACTGAAAATATAAAGAAGGCACCACAATGAGACAGGTAGGAGGAGAGTGGAGATGCAGTACAGGAAAGACTCTCACCCCTGGGTAGGCAACTCATAAATGGGAAGATAATCACAATTGCAAATGTCTTCCCCAAGGAGCAAGGGATACAAGCTCCACATTGGACTTTGTAACCTGGGGGTCCTGAATTAGGAAGATGAGCCCCCAGAACATCTGGCTTTGAAGGACAGTAGGCCTTAATACAGAGACCCAGAGGGCAGTAGGAAAGAGATTTCATTCTTAAAGTGCACATGCAAAATCCAACACACTCTGAGATCCAGCACAGAGGCAGTAATTTGAAAGGACCCTGGGTCGGACCCATTTGCTGATCTTGGTGAGCCTCCTGGAGAGGCAGGAGGCAACTGGGACTCATCCTGAGGACAAAGATGTAGGCAGCAAACATCTGGTGGAGCTTGTTCTACTGTGAGGACACTGCTGCTAGCAAGTGCCATTTTGGAGTTTTCCCTCTAGCCTATTAGTGTTGGGGGTTTACTCACTCACCAGCTAGTGGGTTCCAGACTAGGACCCCACTAGCCATGCAGCCAGTCGTATGCAGACCCAGCCCCAACCACAAGTGAGATGGAACCTGCTCTGGGCAACCTGGGCCCCAAAGTCAGTTGCCCCAGCTCTCAGCCCTGCTCACCAGTGGGCCAGCAGCCTCCACATGAGGCAAAGCCTGGCACCCAACCAGGCTGGGGGCCAGTTCTACCTACTAGCATGCCCACAGGAGTTGGCCATGTCACAACAGAAGAGCCTATGCATCCCACATAAGGGGTACATGTAGATCATATAGATCTGGTGACCAGAGAGGAATATACTGCTGGGCCCCATAAGGCGTTTCCTAGATAAAACTGCTTCTCCAAGATGGAAAGATAACTGACCTACCTAAAACATAGAGATGAAAACAGAGGATTAGGCAAAATGAGGTGACCTAGGAATATGTTCCAAAGTGAAGGAGCAAGATAAAGTCCTAGAGGAAGAACTAAGTGAACTGGAGATAAGCAATCTACCTAATAAATACTTCAAGGTAATGATCATAAAGATGCTCAACAAACTTGGAAAAGAATGAATGAACACACTAAAATGTTTAGTGAAAAGTTAGAAGATATAAAGAAAAACCAAATAGAGCTGAAGAATACAATAATTGAAAATTTAAAAATACCCTGGAAGGAATCAACAGTAAATTAGATGATATAGAGGAACTGGAAGACAGAGTAGTGGAAATCACCCAAGCAGAACAGGAAAATTAAAAAATTATTAATGAGGATAGTTTAAGAGACTTCTGAGAAAACATCAATATTAATAGTCACATTATAGGGGTCCCAGAAGTAGAGGGGGTGCAGAGAACATGATTTGAAGAAATAATACCTGAAAACTTCCCTAATTTGGGAAAGGAAATATATATCCAAGTCCAAGAATCACAGAGAGTCCCAAACAAGATGAACTGAAAAAGATCCACGCCAAGGCACATTGTAATTAAAACAGAAAAAAAAAAAAATAAAGATAAAGAGGGAATCTTAAAACTAGAAAGGAAAAAGCAATTAGTTCTAGACAAAGAAACTCCCATAAGACTACCTACTGGCTTTTCAGCAGAAACTTTGTAAGCTAGAAGGGAGTGGCATGATATATTTAAAGCAATAAAAGGAAAATCCTACAACCAAGAATACTCAACCCAGCAAGGTTAAAATCCAGATTTGAAGTGAGAGAGTATTATAGATAAGCAAAACCTAAAAGAGTTTAGTACCACTAAACCAGCTTTACAAGAAATGTTAAAGGGACTTCTCTAAGCAGGAAAAAAACACTATTAAAAATATAAAAATCATAAAACAAAAATCTCATTGGTAAAGGCAAATATACAGTAAAGGGAGTAGATCAACTACTTACAATGCTATAGGAAGGTTAAAAGACAAAAGTAGTAAAATCATCTATATCCACAATAAGTAGTTAAGGAAGACACAAAAAAGATGTAAAATATGATGTCAAAAACAGTAAATGTGGTAGGGTAGTAAAAATGCAGGGTTGTTAGAATGTGTTCAAACTTAAGAGATCACCAAGTTAAAATAATCATATATATGTGATTTTGTGTGTGTATCTAATATACACATATTATAACTAACATATATATATATAATATATATATATTAGATACACAAAAAAAGAGAAAGGAATCCAAACATAACACTAAAGATTGTCACCAAATCACAAAGGAAGAGAGAGCAAAAGAAGAAGAAAGGAACAAAAAAGAACTAGAAGAAATAATTCTAAAATTTGTATGAAAACACAAAAGATCCTATATAGCCAAAACAATCTTGAGAAGAACAAAGCTGGAGGTAACATACTCCTTGATTTCAAACTATATTACAAATCTTCAGTATAAAAACTGTATAATAGTAGTACAAAAACAGACACATAGATCAATGGAACAAAACAGCCCAGAAACAAATCCACCTTATATAGTCAATTTATTTATGACAAAGGAGGCAAGAATACACAGTGGTGAAAAGGTAACCTCTTAATAAAAGATGTTTAGAAAACTGGAGAGCTATATGCAAAAGAATCAAATTGGACTACTTCCTCACTCTATATACAAAAATAAATGAATTAAAAACTTAAATGTAAGCCTCAAACCCTAAAACTCCTAGAAGAAAATATAGGGAATATACTCTTTGGCACTGGTCTTAGCAATATTTTTTGGATATCTATCCTTAGGCAAGGGAAATAAAAGCAAAAATAAATGGGACTACATTAAACTAAAAAGTTTTTGCAGGAGTTTCTATAATGGCTCAGTGGAAATGAATTTGACTTGTATCTGTGAGGACGCAAGTTTGATCCCTGGCCTCACTCAGTGGGTTAATGATCCAGCATTGCTGTGAGCTGCGGTGTAGGTTACAGACATGGCTTGGATCCCACATTGCTGTAGCTGTGGCATAGGTCATCAGGTATAGCTTCGATTCGACCCCTAGTCTGGAAACCTCCATATGCCACAGTTACAGCCCTAAAAAGACACACCCGCACAAAAGCTTTTGCAGTTAAAGAAACTATCAGCAAAACAAAAAGCCTACTGAATGGAATAACAATATATTTGATAAGGGGTTAATATCCAAAATATAGAAAGAACTCATACAACTCAACATCAAAAACACCCAACCCAATAAAAAAAAAAAAAAAATGGGCAGAGGACTTGAATAGACACTTTTACAAAGAAGATATGGAGGTGGCCAAGAGACAAAGTAAAAAATGCTCAACATCACTACTACCAGAGAAATGCAAATCAAAACCACAATGAGATACCATCTCACATTTGATGAATGGCTATCATCAAAAAGTCTAGAAAGGTTGTTGAGGACAAGACAAGAAATTATTGGTGAGATATGGAGAAAAAAGAACCCTTGTGCACTGTGCATGAGAATGTAAATTTGTGCAGCCACTATGGAAAACAGTATGGAGGTTCTTCAAAACCTGAAAAATAGAATTACCACATGATCTAGCAATTTCACTCCTGGGTATTCCCCCCCAAAAAAACCCCACAAATTTGAAAATATATATATGTACCCCTATGGTCACTGCAGCATTGTTTGCAAAAGCCAAGGTATGAAAACAGCCTAAGTGTTCACTGATAGATGCATGGATAAAAAAGATGTGGTATACATGTACAATGGAATATTACTCAGCCATAAAAAGAATGAAATCTTGCCAATTGCAACAATGTGGATGGACCTAACAGGAAATTATGCTAAGTGAAATAAGTCTAACAGAGAAAGACAAGTATCACATGATTTCACTAGTATCTGAAATCTAAAAAAACAAAACAAATGAACAAACATAACAAAACAAAAACATGCTCATAGATACAGAGAACAAACAGGTGGTTACAAGAGGGGAGTGGGAGGGGGGATGAGAGAAATGGGTGGGGGGATGAGAGAAGTAGGTGAGGGAGATGAAGAAGTACAAACTTACAGTTAAAAAAATAAATGAGCTAGTTCCCATCATGGCGCAGCAGAAACAAATCCAACTAGGAACAATTGTGGGTTCAATCCCTGGCCTTGCTCAGTGGGTTAAGGATCCAGTGTTGCAGTGAGCTGTGATGTAGGTCGCAGACGAGGCTTGGATCTAGTGCTGCGGTGACTGTGGCGTAGGCCTGTGGCTACAGCTCCAATTAGACCCCTAGTCTGGGAAACTCCACATGCTGCAGATGAGGCCCCAAAAAAGACAAAAGACAGAAAAATAAATAAATAAATAAATAAAATGAGTATGAGTCATGGGATGAAATTACAGCATAGGGAATACAGTTTGTTACTAGACTTACCATGATGACCATTTTATAATGTACACAAACATCAAATGCTTCTATTTGTGCACCTGGAATTCACAGACTTGTAGGTCAATTGTACCTCAAAAAATATTAGTAAAAAAAATTTAAAATTTTAAATTATAAAACCAAATCTATATCAAGTAGGATTCTTAAGAATGCAAGTGAAAGAATAACTGACACCCAAAACCTTTGCTTGAACCCTCAAAACTTCAAAGTGAAGGGCTAGAACTGGCTCAACATAACTGACTTTAGGGCTCATCTGCTGTCATCAGGACAAGATCTTTTATTTTGGCCATGATCATGGCGTGTGGAAGTTCCCAGGCCAGGGAGCAAACCCGTACCACAGCAGTGATCCAAGCTGCTGCAGTGACAATGGAAGATCCTTAACCCACTGTACCACAAGGGAACTCTTAGGACAAGGTTTTTCTTGGCTTCTTTTGTGTGCTGTGATCATTTTCCATCTGCATGTGGTAGCAAGACGGTTGTAACAACTCTTAACTTTCAAATCTTCTCAACTTTATGCCCCAGATTAATTATGAGCTATTAGGCAAGACAAGTCACTAAACTTCTGTGCCTCTTTCCACATCTGTAAAAAAGGAATGTCAATAAAGTGCTTAACACATAGAAAATGCTTGATGAGTGCTAATGACAGTTAATGCTATTGTTATAACACAATTCTTTACTGACAACAAGGAGCATCCATTTTCCTAACAGAAAGTTCTAAAAAAAAATGCTATTAAGCTAAAATCTGCAAGGCTTAATACTCTCTCACCTAGAATATCCTTGCTTCTCAAGGCTTTGGCCTAACATTTCAATCTGATAACAGCAGCTGTGGGAACAGGAGACTCAACAAATTGAGGTTGACACTGAGTGTGTTTGAACTTCTGACTAAAAAGGGGCTTGACAGTCCTTCACTGGGATGGACCAGGGGGCAGACCTCAAGGACTAATTTTGAAACATGCATTTGAACACTAGAATTTGGAACAGTATTTTGATCATATTCAGGTAGAATGTGTTCCCAGAGCAAGGAATGAGTTGCCCAGCATGACTCTGGGACACCCAAAGAGAACATGCAGATTTAAAACTTCACTTATTTGCAAGTTGCTTCTGAACATTTAAACATTAACTACAGTACAAGAAAAATATATGACCATTGGGTAATTTGAGAGATTGTAATCTCAGCTTCTCGATTTGCTTTTTACATATAGGCTTTGCCACCAGTAAAATGGGCTACTGCTTGCCAAATCTTGAATAAAGATTCATTCTAGATGGGTCTCCTGCCATCGCTGCTAGATTAGATGCTGTGTGGCACCTTTAGCTTTGAGTAGCCGGCTTCTGATTCCAAGTCTGGGGGTGGGGCAGGTAATTGAGCCTAGGCCACATGTCTGTGTTCCAGCTGCAAGGGAGGCTTAGAATAGCAGGAATCTGGCCTCTGCGGAAGGGGACAGACTCATGAGCTAAGGAGTTCCCCAAACAAAAACAGATGTTTATTACACTGCCTCCTAGGGAAGAGGGCTACTGTGCTACAGGTACCAGGTCTCCTGGGCAATAAAGGGACCTACAGAATTAAATACCTGGGGCCTAGGGGTGGGCTGGCATATCAGGCACTCTCTACTATCATTGGGGAAATAGAATATGTCAGAGAATTAGGAGGGATGGAGTAGTTTAGAAAAAAAGAAAGTTTTGAGAGAGATAGTGAAGAGTTTTAGAGTAGCTGCCATAATGAGTATAACATTTCTTTTGGCTACTTTTTTATGTGACACCAATAAAGACTTGCATTACTTTCTGAGACTTTTTGGAGTTGTGTGTTGCATAATTGAGATTATTGTACACCTGTAGTTCTATATATTCATGCTTCTTTATTTACTCCTTAATACAATAGAGATATCTTTTCCTTTAAATATGCACACCTCTATGTCACCCTTTTCAATGCCTGTATAATACTGAATTGCACAAACGTACCATACTTTATTTAATCAATTCCCTGGTGGCTAGTTTGAGTTTTCAATTTTTTCTTCTACATTGTATTACTATGAGTTGTGTAATTGTTCAGTCATAATCTTAGGTAAACTTCCTAGAAAAAGAATTGCTATATTAGTGGCTAAGCACACCTAATATGTTGATTTATGTTTGAAAATCATTATCAAAGGTAGTAATCATTTCTTTTTTCATCCAGGGCTGAAACTAGGATGAAATGTATAAGGCATTTTGCCCTAGACACAAAGTTTGAGGAGGCATTAAAAAAACTCAGTAATCAAGGCAAATAATATTCAAATGCAATACTTTAAAAATCAGAATAAATGCAAATAGGTCTATGATGAACAAAATATCAAAATTTTAAATAAGGGGAGAATCAGTATTACTGATTTTTCCTTTTATCTTGGGCTCTGATACAATATTGCTTAGCATAGCATTATTCCCACCATGTTCTTGCCAATGCTAGGCATTTATAAATCCTTTTACTCTTTGCCATTTTGATAAGAGAAACATGATATCTCATTTTAATTTCATTTATTTGATTGCTATTAATATTAAGGATCTTATCATATATTTATTGGCCATTTATATTTTTTCTTCTACGACCCAAACATGAATCAATTGTCCATGTTGATTCCTTACTTGTTCTATTAAAGTGTTCATATTTTATTGATTTTTAAGAACTCATTATATGTCAAGGATAATAGCCCTTTGTTATTATATACATATATTTTGTAAGTATTTTCCTAGGTTTGCATGTTCTTTTTTTTGGTTGTTTATTTTGTTTGTTTCTGCTCTTTAAGGCTGCATCTGCAGCATATGGAAGTTCCCGGGCTAGGAAATACTGCTGCTGGCCTACATCACAGCCACAGCAATTCCAGATCCAAGCTGTATCTGCAACCTATACCACAGTTCATGGCAATGCTGGATCATTAACCCCCTGAGCGAGGCCAGGGATTGAACCCACATCCTCATGGATACTAATCAGGTTTGTAACCTGCTTAGCCATAAGGGGAACTCCTGTTTTTTTTTTTTAATTTATTGCTTTAAATGTTGTGTAGTAAAACTGGTCAATATTCTATTTTTTAATTTCCTTGTTTTTACCTGAAGAAAATTCACTTAATTTGATTGAAAATGAAGGTTTGAGCCCTCCTGCTAAATTCTGGAACAAGATAAGGATGCCCACTCTCACCACTTTTATTCAACATGGTATTGGAAGTCCTAGCCAGAGCAATCAGACAAGAAAAAAAATAAAAGGTATCCAAATTGGAAGGGAAGAGGTAAAATTGTCATAATATGCAGATTGCCCTAAAAACTCCACACAAAAACTACTAAAAGTGATAAACTCAGCAAGCTAGCAAGATACAAGTTTAACATACAGAAATCTGTTGCATTTGTTTACACTAACAATTAAATAGTAGAAAGTAAAAAAAAAAAAACTTTTAAAATCACATTAAAAAATTAAAACAGTTAGGAATAAACCTGACCCAGGAGGTGAAAGACATATAGGCTGTGAACTCTAAAACATTGATGAAGGAAATTGAAGATGATTCAAAGAAATGTAAAAATATTCAGTGCTCTTGAATTGGAAGAATTAATATTGTTAAAATGGCTACTACCCAAAGCAATCTGCTGATTTTAATGCAATCTCTATCAAGGTACTCATGACTTTTTTCAAAGAACTAAATAAATAAGCCTAAATTTATATGAAACCACAAAAGACCCAGAATTGCCAAAACAATCCTGAGGAAAAAGAAGAAAGTTGGAGGCATAACCGTCTCAGACTTCAAACAATACTACAAAACTACAATAATCCAAACAGCATTGTATTGGCACCAAAACAGGTGTATGGATCAATAGAACAGTACAGAGAGCCCAGAAATAAATCCACACACATATAGTCAATAGATTTTCAACAAAGGAGGCAAGAATATACAATGGAGAAAAGATAGTCTCTTCAATAAGTAGTGCTGGGAAAATGGATAGTTTCATGTAAAAGAATGAAATTAGAACATTCTCTAACATCATATACAAAAATAAATTCAAAATGGATTAAAGAACTAAATGTAATACCGGATACTATAAAACTCCTAGAGGAAAACATAAGCAGAAAACATAAGCAGAACACTCTTTGATATAAATTGCAGCAACATTTTTTTGGATCCATCTACTAGAGCAATGAAAATAAAAGCAAAAATAAACAAATGGAACCTAATTAAACTTAAAAGCTTTTGTATAGCAAAGGAAAGCATAAAAAAGTTAAAAGACAATTTACAGAATGGGAGAGAACATTTGCAAATGACGCAACCAACAAGGGCTTAATCTTTAAAATATACAAACAACTAATATAACTCAACACAAAAACATATTTTAAAAAAAACCAACCCAAATGAATAATGGGCAGAAGGCCTAAACAGACATTTCTCCAGAGACAACATACAGATGGCCAGTAGGCACATAAAAAGATGCTCAAATTGTTAATTATTACAGAAATGCAAATCAAAACAACAGTGAGGTGTCACACCAGTCAGAATGGCCATCATTAGTAAGTCTACAAATAATACATGCTGGAGAGGCTGTGGAAAAAAGGGAACCCTCCTACCCTGCTGGTGGGAATACAAATGTGTGCAGCCACTATGGAGAATGGTATGGAGGTTCCTTAAAAAACTAAAAGTAGAGCTACCAAATGATGAGCAATCCCATTCCTGGGCATATATCCATACAAAACTACAATTTGAAAAAAAGATACATGTACCCCAATGTTCATAGCAGAAATATTTACAATAGTCAAAACATAGAACCAACCTAATGTCCATCAACATATGAATGGATAAAGAAGAGGTGGTACACACACACACACACAAATGGAATATTACTCCGCCATAAAAAGAATGAAATAATGTCATTTGCAACAACAAGGATGGACCCAGAGAATATCATACTAAGTGAAACGTCAAGACAGAGAAAGGCAAATATCATATGATGTCATTTATATGTGGAATCCAAAAAAAGAGAGATACAAATGAAGTCATATACAAAACAGAAACAGACTCACAGACATAGAATACAACTTACATTACCAAAGGGAAAGGTGGGGGAGGAATTAATTAGGATATTGGGATTCCCAGATATATACTACTTTATATAAAATAAACAGCAAGGTCCTACTGTATAGCACAGGGAACTATATGCAATATCTTATAATAATAAATAATGGAAAAGAATCTTAATCACTTTTATGTATGCCAGAAACTAACACAATATTGTAAATCAATTATACTTCAAAAATTTTAAAAAGTACTAAGATATCCCTACATATGCACCACAATAGCTGAAATCAAGAATTCTAACATTACAAAATGTTGGTGAGGATGTGGAACAATTGGAATTCTCATACACAGTGTTAAATCCACTTTGAAAACTTCTTGGTTTTATCTCCAATGTATAGACATACACATACTCTATGACCCAACAATTCCACTCTTAGGATTATACCCACAACAGATGTGTATGTGTGTTTGGACAAGAATGATCAGAGCAGAGTTCTTCGGAAAATCATCAAATTGGAAACAACCTAATATGCATCAGTGGTGGAATGTATAAATAAATTGGTTATATCTTTATAACTGAATACTATACAGATATAAATTCAACTACAGACACATAAAAAATAAAATTAAAATAAAATAAAATAAAATACAGAGTCATATAGTCTGAATACCACTCACTAGCTTGCATGTAGCATAATCTACACATGCTTTAGTATATGTAAAATAGTGATAATTATAGGACCTCTTTCCTAGAGTTTTGTGAGATTTAAATGAGCAATACAAAATGCTCAGAATGTGCCAAGCACAGAGTCAGGAATCAATAAATATTAGCTATCATCAGATCCGAAGCATATATGCATACATGATTCTGTTTCTGGATATTCTATTGTGTCCCATTTTTCTGTGCATTCTTACTCCCAAACATACTGCTTTAATTACCACGGATTTATATAGTGATTTTGATCTGGTTGAGCAAGCTCCCTTCTCATTTTCCTTGGTTTTTCAAGTTTTTCTTGGCTGTCCTCATTCATTCATATTCACAAATGAATTTTAAAAGCTATTTGTCAAGTACCACAAAATCCTACTGGGATTTTAACTGAAACTGTGTTAAATTTATATATTATTTTAGGGAAGCATGACATCTTCACAATATTGAGTCATCCTGTCAGAACACGGTGGTTCTCTTTATTTAGTCAAGGCTTCTTTTTATTCTTCTATTGAGTTTTACAGTTTTCTTAATGTACATCTTGCACATTCTTATTTTACTTGGTATTTTAAATTTTATTGTTTTTTATTACTGCTAATGACATGCATGTATAAATAGGTGATGTAAGCACATTTATTTTGTATCCAGACTTCATTTTGAGCCCTTTTATTTATTTTTCAGGGATTTGTATGCCTAGCCAAAATGAATTTCTTTTTTTTTTTCTTTTCCCTTTTAGAGCTGCACTTGAGACATATGGAAGTTCCCAGGCTAGGGGGTCAAATCAGAGCTGTAGCCGCCAGCCTATACCACAGTCACACAATGCCAGATCTGAGCCATGTCTGTGACTTACACCACAGCTCATGGCAACACTGGATCCTTAACCCACTGAGTGAGGCCAGGGATTGAACCCGCATCCTCATGAATACCAGTCAGGTTCGTTATCATTAAGCCACAATGGGAACTTCCCAAATGAATTTATAGTCATGTTAGTCATCTGCCTAAAATTCTTAAATAACCCTTCAGGACAAAGTCAAAATTTCTGTACCTGACATATATTATTTTTTTTTCATATATGACAGAAACATATAGTGTGCCTCCGCTCTTCCAGGCACTATGGAGCATGAGCAATCAATAAATAGACAAAACTCCCTGTCATTAAGAAGCTTACATTAAGGAGGACTATGTGCTTGGTTTTCACTAGTGCCCATGGCTCCATCCCCATCTCCTTTGCTTCTTTATAGGCTGTGAACTTTACCTAAACTGAATTAATTCCCCCCAAATGCTTTTTTGTTAGATACCTCTCTCCCTTGTTCTTTTTCCACCTGTCACCTGAAAATCCCCTTTCACTTCCTCATGACTCATGTCAAGGTCAATATTCTCTTAGCCACTGTCCCTGATCCCTTGCATAGTTAGGAGGTCTCTCTTCCATGTTCCACTCACCTCAGGGATGACTTTTTCACTTAAATACAATTGTTGGTTTAATGGTCCATGAGTCCCTAGAGGGCAGGAATGGAGTCTTGCTCATCTTTTGGCACCTGGTGACATGGTATCAAGGTGATGTTCAATAAATATTTGCCGAAAGTATAAATGTATAGAGTTGGTGGGGGGGCACAGCATCATGATGTTAATCAAGGCAAGTGGTCACACAAGGCTCTGGGTACTGCTCTGAGCAGTCACAATTAGACTTAGAGGAGTTCAGGGGAGGAGATCACCACAGCTGTGTGGGTAGGCAACATTGCCTGCAGAAAATGGACCTTTGGGTGGATATTGAAGGAACTTGAGACTTCTGTCAACTCTTCCCACCCCACGCCATCTCCTCTTCTCCACCAAAGGGCCTATGATCTGTGATAAGACCTCCCACTGATATTTCAGAAAGTAGGTGCAATGGATTTTACTGAGTTTACTGACTAGGCTATGTTTTGTAGGGATGAAGCCTTAGGACAAGGGCTATCCTCAAACCTACAGGGAAGAACCAAACTCCCGCTCTTGCCAGGCTGCTCCTCCTTATGGGGACTAATGCAGTCTATATGTACCTCTATAGTTGTGGGCTTTTGGCATAAAGGAGGCCCATCAAGATTCTTCTCAGGAAATGTGTTGTGCTCTAGAACAGCCTAGTTCATTTAAGCTCCATTTTGGGGTTTGGGTCAAGGTCTTACTGGTAATAAAGGGTTCATCACCCCAGCCTCACAGTCTAGCATATGGACCAAATTCTTGGTCTCAGTCTCAAGACTGCTTCGTTCCAAACCCTGGTCCCACCACTTACTAGCTATGCAAGACCTTGGACATTAAGTCAGGTTGACAGTGAGTGACTCCAAAGAGGGAAATCTTTGATGGAGACCAAAAAAATCATTTCAGGAAGATCACTGGATTGTTAACAGCCTGCAAGTCACCTGGTACAGCACACTTAGTGCTTAAGGGCTTGGGAGACAGACTACTTGGGTTCAAACGCCAGCTTCTCCACTTTTTAGCTGTGTGACCTCAGGCAACTGACTTGATCCCAGTTTTTGAACCTATACATTAGAGATGCTACGAGTACCTACTACATAGAATTAGTGTGCGGATTAAATGAGTTAATGCATGTTGAGTGCTTGGGCCAGCCTGAGTTTACTGACTAGGCTATGTTTCATAGGGATGAAGCCTTAGGACAAGGGCTATCCTCCAACCTTGCCTGGCAGAGAGTGAGCACTTAAATATTTGTTAGCTATCACTACATTATTATTATTCAAATATCACATTGTACCTGCTACTGTTTTGGTGGACCAAGAGAGGATGCAGACAGAGTTTTGCCATTTTAAGGGCAAAGTCCCATGTGGAAAGCATAAAACGTCTATACTGGGAAAGGCCTCTGGGATCCAGAATTTATGAAATTAGCACCACTGAAGATCTGGCAAGCAACATCACAGAGAATTGCAGGAAATGACCTTAGCTGGAAAGGGGACTCCTTTTGGGTCAAGGCAGGTTCCAAAAGGACTACAAACTACAAGGGTACCTTCAGACTTGCTGAGCAACACTTTGTCTGCAGAAATCCAGTGTTAGACAGGACAGGGATCTCTTTCTGGAGAGAATACAGCCCTTTGCATGCATGTCATCCTAGAGGGCAAGGAAAAAGCAGGCACTGGCCTCTACTCAGGGGGATCTGGTACTGGCACTAGTTCTACATTTACTTCCAGGGAGGCAGAACTGTGGCAGGCAGGACTACCTGCTACAGCACAATTTTTGCTGTTTTGCCTCCTTTAAGTCAGGACCCTTGTGGATTGAGTGAAGCTAGAATTGGAACCTGCCAATTTGACTTTGAAAGGATCACAATGGAACTGTGTATGCAAGAGATGTTTGAACAGACCAATGTGGCAAGAGGAGAGAGCTTCTGCAGGGAAAAATATGGTATTCTAGAAATATGGGTGCAAATGTCATCCAGGGCCAGACTATAAAGGCCTGAAATGCTAGATGAAGGATTTTATTATTTATTTTAGGGCTGCACCCACAACATATGGAGTTTCCCAGGCTAGGGGTAGAATCGGAGCTACAAGTGCTGACCTACACTACAGCTCACGGCAACACTGGATCCTTAACCCTCTGAGCGAGGCCAGGGATTGAGCCTGCGTCCTCATGGATACCAGCCAAATTCATTTCTGCTGAGCCATGATGAGAACTCCTAGATGAAGGATTTTAAAATTTAAAGTGTATGTATGTACGTATATGTGTCTGTTCACATGGCTCAAAGATCACATGGCTCAAAGAGTTCACATGGCTCAAAAATCAAAAGGTATCAATGTATATTATAGTGAAAATGTGGCCCCTTACTTCTATCCCCCAGTTACCCAATTCCCTCCTCCAGAGGCAACTGATGCTACTTATATTGCTCCCAGGGATATTAAATGCATACAGAAGAAAATGTATGTTTAGTGTATGAATGCCTGTGTACCCTTTTCCACAAATATTATTTTTCCCCCATTTTACAGTAGTTTAGAGAGCATTAACATCTGTATATAAGCATTTTCTGGAGTTTCCTGATGGCCTAGCAGTTAGGGATCTGATGTTATCACAGCTGTGACACAGGTGGCACAGTTCGTAGCCTGGGAACTTTCATGTGCTATGGGCACAGCCAAAAAATAAAAAATAAAAGAATTTCCTGTTTTATGGTAATCTACTGTATGAATGAATAATAATTCATTTAACCAGTGTCGAATTAATGGACATTTCCTGTCTTTAGCTATTACATATAATGCTATGATAAATAACTTCTACAGATAGGTGATTTTGCATGAGTGACTATATTTGTAAGATAATTTCTTAAAAGTGTTAATCACTGGATCAAACGGTAGGTTAATGTTTTGGATTCTAATTTGTATTAGGGGTTCACTGAAGAAGACATGTTCAACCAGTATTTAAAGAAACTGACCTATTATATTACTAATCAGATATGATAGATGATGTGAGAGGAAAGAATCAAGGGTTACTCCAAATTCATTAATTAAAAGGATGGGACGGCCAACACTTTGGACATAATGTAGTATTTTCTTACCCAAAAAGACTTTCTCCTTCCCATATCCAATACCATATAGGCTCTCAACAAGGTCTCCACCAGACAATGGAAAAAGAACAGAGAGGAAGAAAAGTTTCTAGAATGGGAAATTACTTTAAAGAACCAGAGAGATTAAAGATACCAGTGGATTGTGTCATTAAAGAAACAGAAAATTCTGGAGCTGGAGTTGGCTTATTAGCTAACAGGGAGCCAAAACATACTGGCCCAGAAATGGAGAAGATCTCTGATCTCCTAATTATCTGAGAAAAATTTTACTAAAAAAAAAATCTAGGGGAAATGATAAGATGGAAAGATAAAAGGTAGATTTGCCTTCACTTTGTTTGGAGTTGGAAGACCTAGAGTTACAATTTTCTGACAATGAATTAAAATGAAAGAGTTTCCAATGGAAAGTGCTCCCTGCAGGCGTTGTCCTCAGAACCTACCATCTCAGATTTGAACCATGACCTCTGCTGCTCCCCTGTCATCCAGCAATGACAGTGTGACGGCAGATCAAGGTCTTGCCGATACCTCTGCAGTATGAGCTCAGCCTGCAGATGCCCAGTTCCCTGGTAATGTAAGACAGATGCCAAACCAGCTCAGCTTACTGATTATCTGGGAACTCTTTTATGGGAAGCATACTTTGGCTAAAATCCTGTAATTCAACCATCTAGTTAACCTTTTAAGTGAATGAAAGACAAATACAACAACAGGGCCAAAGCAATATGTCGACGGTGATGACAGGCAATCCTTTAGGAGGATAAATAATCTTGCCCCAGTAAAAATACAGGCCAATCTACATTCTGCTCCACCTCTTAGGGAGAAGGCTGTAAGGTATTTAGCGGGGGCGGGGAGTTGTGCCACAATAAGACTTAAGACTTCACTCGGTAAGGGACTTGACCTGCTTCGCTTGCTATTGTATCCCCAGTGGTTAGAATCAAGGCACATAGTAGGTGCTCAATAAACATTGACTGAAAGAATGAATGTATTTACTGTGAATGAGTGAAGGAATGAACAAACCCACCATATGTGTGTGTATGCCCTTGCTTATATTCACATATGTCATGACATAACACAAATCATATCTACAAGTGAATATCAATTTGTCTTATGTTCATTTATGAAATAGCATTAAATCACTTTGTAAATAGCTCCAAATGAGCCCTCTACATTTTGATTGCACCTTCTCTTTTCAACCCCCTAAAGACTAGTGTTCCCCTGAGCCTATGCTTGGCTTCTTCACATTCTCTCAGAGAAGTCCTGTCCATGGCTTCAAGTCTCATCTATATAAGCTAATGACTTCCAACACTCCCTAGCCCCAACTTCCTTCATACCTTCTAGGTCCAGGTATCCACCTAGCATCTCAACATCTGAACTCAGATGTCTCACATGTCTCAGAATCAAGTGTCACCAGCTGAATTTATTATCTTGTCCCTTTAAATTATATTCCTCTACATTCTGGAATTTTTATTTTTTTTTATTAAAGTATAGTTGATTGTCAATGTTGTGATAATTTCTGCTATGCAATAAAGGGATTCAGTTCTACATATACACATCCATTTTTTTTTTGTCTTTTTAGGGCTGCACAATGCCAGATCCTTAACCCACTGAGTGAGGCCAGGGATCAAACCCACATCCTCATGGATACTAGTCTGGTTCGTCACCACTGAACCATGACAGGAACTCCAACACATCCATTCTTTTTCAGATTCTTTTCCCATATAGATTATCACAGAGTACTAAAATACCTAGGATTAAACCTACCTATGGAGGCAAAATACCTGTACTCTGAAAACTATAAGATGCTATTGAAAGAAATAGAAGATGATACAAATAGATAGAAACATACACTGTGTTCTTGGATCAGAATTATTTTTTGGCTGCATCCAGGGCATGTAGAAGTTCCTAGGCCAGGGATCAAACCTGAGCCACAGCAGCAACAACATCAGATCCTTAATCAACTAAGCCACCAGGGAACTCTCATTCTGGAATTTTAAAAATAAGAACTACAGAATAAAAACTAAAGAGTATTATTTTTAGTAACTATCACATTTATTATGTAAACCGTCACTGTCCAACCTAAAATTCTGTTTTCTAGTCTAGAACTTCCTAAATGACTGAGTTATAGTTTGATGCCCAAGAGATCAATCTTCTTGGTTCTTGGGGTACCTGGGAAGAGCCTAGGGCAGCTAAGCACGAAGGCCAGGTGACTTGGGCTCGCTTACCCCAGGTTTCTACATGTGGCAGATGATTAAGAGGATTCAGAAGTGCTGAACTTGCCTTCAGTCCTCAAAATCTCCATTCACTCATCAACACCATTGCCAGCATTCATATTGGTGCCCTTATCCACAGCAAGATCCTAAATGCCAAGTGAATCGTACTATTCAAAGGCCTTGGTGTTTAGGGAATTCGATTGATTTTACTGTGGAATCTAGAATTTGAGAAAAATCTTAACTATTTCTCTGTCTTAGTCCATTTGGGATGTTATAACAAAAATGCCATAGACTGTGTAGCTTATAAACAGCAGAATTTTTCTTTTTGGCCATGCCTACGGCATTAGAAATTCCCAGGCCAGGGATGGGACCCATGCCACAGCAGCAACATCACCGAATCCTTAACTACCGAATCACCAGGGAACTCCTAAACAGCAGGATTTTATTTCTCACAGCTCTAGAGGCTGGGAAGTCCAAGATCAAGGTGCTGACAGATTCAGTGTCTGGTAAAGGCCTCCTTCCTCATAGACAGCTGTCTTCTCACTATAACCTGGGCAAGGCAGCTTCCTCTGGCTACTTTTATAATCCCATTCATCAGGGATCTGCCTTCATGACTCAGTCACCTTCCAAAGGCCCCATCTCCTCATACAACCGCCATAGGGTTGGGTTTAAACCTCTGACTTTGAGGGGATGCAAACATTCAGACCATAGCACTGATTCATCACCACCTCTCATTTACAGGTGAAGCCATCTGGACTTGAGTTTAAGTTATTTGCCTTAGATGAATCAAGGCAGACTGAGAACCCAGAAGAAGATTCCCAGTCCTGTGCTCTCACACCCTTAGCATTAAACCTTGCAACCCACCAGCAAATTTTTTTAACTGTCATGGCTGCACCTGCAGCACATGGAAGTTTCTGGCCTAGGGGTTGAGTTGGAGCCACACCTGAGTCACAGCCATGGCAACACCAGATCGAGGTTCATCTGTGACCTGCACTGAAGCTTGTGGTGACACCAGATCCTTAACCCACTACACAAGGCCAGGGGTCAAACTCACATCGTCACAGAGACTACGTCAGGTACTTAACTGGCTAAGCCACAGTGGGAACTCCCAGCACCTTTTAAAACTGAACTTTTCCATAAACACCCAGTAATTGCCTACTAACCTAAACACTTAAACTAAACATGCTCTGGTCTTTTTAGGCCCATGAACAGAGCTTTATTGTTTTTGTTCCTTGATATCTAATTTCCAGACTGAATTAAGTAATTTTCAAATGGTTTATTTTTACGGGATGATGAAATTCCAGACTTTAGGTTTGAATTTGGAAAATGAATGTTTTTATTTGATGTCCGGCAGTGTATTTTTCCTCGCCAGAGCAATACACGTCTGCCTCAGTTTTTTTCAACACTAGCCGTGTGAAAAATCATTTTGAACTAGTTTATTTTACATTTAAGAATGTAAATAGAGATGTGGTCAATACAAAAAGCAAGTGAGAGGAAAAACATTATTTGCAAAGAGACCACACATTGGTACCAAGGACTAGGATGGGGAAGTTCACGTTGGTGGAGTCAGGGAAAGCATGGATCTGAGGGGAGCAACTCTCAACTGAGAAGCACATTTAGAAGTTACACTATCAAGTATTTAGGACCCACACTGTCCAAACCCAGACAGTGATGTTTTCAGCATTTTAATATAAATCAACCTAGTGGAAAACAACACCAGTAAGGAATGTCTCAAAGAGGTTGGTAATCACATTGCAAACATTTTTCTGTGTAATCTTTTTTTTTTATTTTTTTTTTTATTTTTAGGGCCACACCTGCTAGCATATGGAAGTTCCCAGGCTAAGGGTCAAATTGGAGCTGTGGCTGCCGGCCTAGCCACACCACAGCCACAGCCAAACCAGATCCAAGTCACGTCTCTGACCTATCCACAGCTCATGGCAGCGCTGGATCCTTAACCCACTGAGCAAGGCTAGGGATTGAAACCGAATCCTCATGTAGTCAGGTTCATAACCCACTGAGCCACAGTGGGAACTCCTATAAAATCTAACTTAAATACAAAAAGATAAGGTAACAAAGTCTAATAAGGACTCATCTTCAAGTCAAAATGTATCAGTCAGTACAACTAAAGGCAAAGAATGTTCACGTGTTGGTAGGGCTTCTTTCTTTCCTCATCTTTCCTTTTATCTCCTGTACTTTCTCTCTTTTCATCTCTCATTCACTTCCCCCCAAACTCTCTTCTTTGTCAGCTTTGAGGCACCAAGTGTACTTGGATTTATTTCTATGACTTTGCACAAGGCATTGAATGCAACTGATCAAATGAGACCTTGGACCCAATAGAAACATGGAGCTTTCTGCTGAGGGCTTAGGCTGCTCGACCTGCAAGCTCGCCCCAGCAAAAGCCATTTTAGGACAGGGTCCTGCTGAGTGTGGGAGCCTAGTAAGAGATCACACACAGCTTCCAGAGCCTATTCTCCTCTTTGGAGAATTGTTTCTGCTTTTCAAAGGAAGAAGAACTTTATGGCTTCTAGTGCTATCTTTATATGATGACTCATCTGCCTTTCTGGCCTGTACTTTCCTGTTTCAATCAGCCCCACATCTGCAACTGTTTCTGCTGCTTCTTCAAATGGTGTCTGGTACACAGCCTGTTCTCTACCCCACACACATGTCCTGGCACAAACACAGGCAATTCTGTGGCTGTTCCCCCAGGCTCTCCTAAGCTATTCAGATATTGGCTCTTCCATGTGTCTCCTGGGCAGGGTACCTCCTGGGCCCTGTCCAGCCTGACCACAAAGACAGGACATGAGCTGCCTCAGCTTCACTCCAGAATCACACAGGTTGCTCTGGCAGGGCTCCTCAATGTTGGGAGAAGGCCAGGAGTCCAAAAGCCTCAACCTGTTGTCATCATTAACACCCCTTCTCTCACCACCAGCTTCTTTCACCACCAGCTTCTTTCACCATCGCCGGCTGTGCTTTCCAGGTCCCCACTGGGTCATGAGTCCCAACTCGTATCTGGACTTCTCCTAACCTGTCTTCAGAAGCAGGCCTTTCTCTTGTGACTGGCCTGCCATATTGGATCTCATATGGGTATTGTTTTTTTGTTTGTATTTTCCTTTTCTAATTTTACTATTTTAAATGATTTTATTTTTTCATTTTTTTTCTTTTTTTATTACTCAAATGAATTTATCACATCTGTAATTGTATAATGATCATAACGATCTGATTTCACAGCATTTCCATCCCACAGCCCAAGCACATCCCCCCACCCCCCAAACTGTCTCCTCTGGACACCGTAAGTTTTTCAATGTCTGTGAGTCAGCATCTGTTCTGCAAAGAAGTTCAGTCTGTCCTTTTTTCAGATTCCACTTGTCAGTGAAAGCATTTGATGTAGGTGTCTCATTGTATGGCTGACTTCACTTAGCATGATAGTTTCTAGGTCTATCCATGTTGCTAAAAATGCCAGTATTCCATTCTTTTTAATGGCTGAGTAATATTCCTTTGTGTATATGTACCACACTCTGTCGATGGACAGTTAGGTTGTTTCCATGTTTTGGCTATTGCAAATAGTGCTGCAATGAACATCGGAGTACATGTGTCTTTGCGAGTCATGCTTTTCTCTGGATAGATGACCAGGAATGGGATTGGTGGATCAAATGGTAGTTCTATTTTTAGTTTTCTGAGGAATCTCCATACTGCTTTCCACAGTGGTTTCACCAATTTACAATCCCACCAACAGTGTACTAGGGTTCCTTTTTCTCCACACCCTCTTCAGCACTTATTGTTTGTAGACTTTTGGATGATGGCCATTCTGGCTGGTGTAAGGTGGTACCTCAGAGTGGTTTTGATTTGCATTTCTCTAATAATGAGTGACGCTGAACATCTTTTCATGTGTTTTTTGGCCATCTACATGTCTTCTTTGGAGAAATGTCTGTTTAGATCTTCTGCCCATTTTTTTGATGAGGTTGTTTGTTTTTTTGGTATGGAGCTGCAGAAGTTGTTTATAAATTTTGGAGATTAATTCCTTGTCCATTGGTTCACTTGCAAAGATTTTCTCCCATTCTGTGGGTTGTTTTTTCATTTTGTTTAGGGTTTCCTTTGCTGTGCAGAAACTTTTAAGTTTGATTAGGTCCCATTTGTTTGTTTTTATTGTCAATACTCTAAGAGGTGGATCTGAGAAGATGTTGCTGTCGTTTATATCAGAGAGTTTTTGGCCTGTTTTTCCTCTAAGAGTTCTATAGTGTCTGGTCTTATATCTAGGTCTTTAATCCATTTGGAGTTTATTTTTGTGTATGGTGTTAGGGAGTGTTCTCATTTCATTCTTTTCCCTGTGGCTGTCCAGGTTTTCCAGCACCACTTATTGGACAAGCTGTCCTTTCTCCACTGTATTTTCTTGCCTCCTTTGTCATAGATGAGTTGACTGTAGGTGCATGGGTTTAATTCTGGGCTTTCTATCCTGTTCCACCGATCTATATGTCTGTCTTTGTGCCAGTACCATATGGTTTTGATGATTGTTGCTTCGTAGTATAGTCTGAAGTCCAGGAGCCTGATTCCTCCAGCTCCATTTTGCTTTTTCAGGATGTCTTTGGCTATTCTGGATCTTTTGTGCTTCCAAACAAACTTTAAAATATTTTGTTTGAGTTCTGTGGAAAATGTCCTTGGTAACTTGAGAGGGATTGCATTGAATCTGTACATCGCCTTAGGTAATATAGTCATTTTGATAATATTAACTCTTCCAATCCACAAGCATGGTATATCTTTTCCATCTGTTTGTGTCATCTTTGATTTCTTTCATCAGCATCTTATAGTTTTCAGAGTACAGGTCTTTTGTCTCTTTGGTAGGTTTACTCCTAAGTATTTTATTCTTTTGGATGTGATGGTAGAAAGGATTGCTTCCCTAATTTCTCTTTCTGCTCTTTCATTGTTAGTGTATAGAAATGCCGTTGATTTCTGTGCATTAATTTTGTATCCTGCATCTTTGTCAAATTCATGGATGAGCGCTAACAGCTTTCTGGTAAAGTCTTTAGGATTCTCTAGGTATAGTATCCTGTCATCTGCAAATAGGGATAGTTTTACTTCTTCCTTTCCAATTTGGATTCCTTTTATTTCTTTTACCTCTCTGATTGCTGTGGCTAGGACTTCCAAAACTATGTTGAAGAGTAGTGGCGAGAGTGGACATCCTTGTCTTGCTCCTGATCTCAGCAGGAACTCTTTCAGCTTTTCACCATTGAGGATGATGTTCACTGTGGGCTTGTCATATACGGCCTTTATTATGTTGAGGTAGGTTCCTTCTATGCCCACTTTCTGAAGGGTTTTTATTAAAAATGGTTGTTGGATTTTGTCAAAGGCTTTTTCACATCTATTGAGAGGATCATATGGTTTTTCTTCTTCAGTTTGTTAATGGTGTATCACACTGATGGATTTGCGGATATTGAAGAACCCTTGCATCCCTGGGATAAATCCCACTTGATCATGATGTACAATCCTTTTAATGTATTGTTGGATGTGGTTTGCTAGCATTTTGTTGAGGATTTTTGCATCGATATTCATCAGTGATATTGGCCTGTAGTTTTCTTTTTGCGTGGTATCTTTGTCTGGTTTTGGTATCAGGATGATGGTGGCCTCATAGAATGTTTGGGAGTATCCCTTCCTCTGCAATTTTTTGAAATATTTTCAAAAGGAGAGATGTTAGCTCTTCTCTAAATGTTCAATAGAATTCACCTGTGAAGCCATCTGGTCCTGGTCTTTTGTTTGTTGGAAGTTTTTTTTTTTTTTTTTTTTTGTCTTTTTGCTATTTCTTGGGCCACTCCCAAGGCATATGGAGGTTCCCAGGTTAGGGGTCGAATTGGAGCTGTAGCCACTGGCCTACGCTAGAGCCACAGCAACACAGGATCCAAGCCGCGTCTGCAACCTACACCACAGCTCACGGCAACGCTGGATCAGTAACCCACTGAGCAAGGGCAGGGACCGAACCCGCAACCTCATGGTTCCTAGTCAGATTTGTTAACCACTGCGCCACGACGGGAACTCTTGTTGGGAGTTTTTTAATCACAGTTTCAATTTCAGTTCTTGTGATTGGTCCATTCATCTTTTCTATTTCATCTTGGTTTAGTCTTGGAAGAATGTACTTTTCTAAGAATTTGTCCATTTCTTCTAGGTTTTCCATTTTATTGGCATATAGTTGCATATAGTAGTCTCTTATGATCCTTTGTATTTCTGTGATGTCCGTTGTTACTTCTCCTTTTTCATTTCTAATTTTATTGATTTGAGTCCTCTCTCTTTTTTGCTTGATAAGTCTGGCTAGGGGCTTATCAATTTTGTTGATCTTTTCAAAGAACCAGCTTTTCGTTTCATTGATCTTTTCTATGGTTTTCTTTGTTTCTATTTCATTGATTTCTGCTCTGATCTTTATGATTTCTTTCCTTCTACTAACGTTAGGTCTTGTCTGTTCTTCTCTCTCGAGCTGCTTTAGATGTAAAGTTAGCTTGTTTATTTGGGCTTTTTCTTGTTTCCTGAGGTAGGCTTGTATTGCTATAAACTTTCCTCTTAGAATGGCTTTTGCTGCATCCCATAGGTTTTGGAGTGTCGTATCTTCATTGTCATTTGCTAGGTATTTTTTAATTTCCTCTTTGATTTCATCAGTGATCCATTGGTTGTTTAGTACCATGTTGTTTAATCTCCACATGTTTGTGTTTTTTGCAGTTTTTTTCTTGTTGTTGATTTCTAGTCATATAGTGTTGTGGTTGGAAAGATGCTTGATATGATTTCAATTTTCTTAAAGTTACTGAGGTTGGATTTGCAGCCCAGGATGTGATCAGTCTTAGAGAATGTTCCATGTGCACTTGAGAAGAATGTGTATTCAGTTGCTTTTGGATGGAATGTCCTATAAGTATCTATTAGTCCATCTGGTTCAATGCATCATCATTCAGGGCGTGTGTTTCCTTATTGATTTTCTGTCTGGTTGATCTGTCCATTGCTGTAAGTGAGGTGTTAAAGTACCCCACTATTATTATTGTTGATTTCTCCTTTTAAGGTTGTAAGCAGTTGCCTTATATATTGCGGTGAACCTATGTTGGGTGCATAGATATTTAAAATTGTTATATCATCTTCTTGGATTGATCCTTTGATCATTATGTAATGTCCTTCTTTGTCCCTGAAAATATTCTTCATTTTAAAGTTTATTTTGTCTGATGTGAGTATTGCTACTCCAGCTTTCTTTTGATCCCTGTTTGCATGGACTATTTTCTTCCATCCTCTCACTTTCAATTTGTATGTGTCCCTAGAAGTGAAGTGGGTCTCTTGAAGACAGCATATATATGGGTCTGTTTTTGTATCCATTCAGCCAGTCTGTCTTTTGGTTGGGGTGTTTAGTCCATTCACATTTAGGGTAATGATTTATATGTATGTTCTTATTGCCATTTAATTAATTGCTTTGGATTTGTTTTTGTTGCTCTTTTTTCTCTCCTTTTTCTCTTGTTCTTTTCTGCCTAGAAAAATTCCTTCAGTATTTGTTGTAAGGATGGTTTGGTGTTGCTGAATTCTCTCAGCTTTTGCTTATCTGTGAAGGTTTTGATTTTTCCTTCAAATCTGAATGAGAGCCTTGCTGGGTAGAGTAATCTTAGTTGGAGGTTTTTTCCTTTCATCACGTTAAGTATATCATGCCACTCCCTTCTGGCCTGCAGAGTTTCTGCTGAAAAATCTGCCAATAACGTTATTCGTTATTCGGGTTCCCTTGTCTGTTACTTGTTTCTTTTCCTTAGCTGCTTTCAAGATTTTCTCTGTCTTTATTTTTGGTTAGTTTTGATTAGTATGTGTCTCAGGGTGTTCCTCCTTGGGTTTATTTTATATGGTACTCGTTGTGCTCCCTGGATTTGAGTGAGTGATTCCTTTCCCATGTTAGGGAAGTTTTTGGCTATTATCTCTTGGAATATTTTTTCTGTCCCCTTCTCTCTCTCTTCTCCTTCTGGCACCCCATAATCCGGATGTTGGTGAGTTTAACATCATCCCAGAGTTCCCTGAGACTCTCTTCATTTCTTTTCAATCTTTTTTCTCTTTTCTGTTCTGCAACTGTAATTTCCACGTATCTGTCTTCCACCTCGCTTATTCGTTCTTCTGCCTCCTGTATTCTGCTGTTAGCTGCTTCTAGTGAATTTTTTAGTTCAGTTATTGTATTTTGCATCTCTGCTTGTTTCAGTTTTATATCTTGTATCTCTTTGCTCAGTGTTTCCTGTAAGTTATCCATCTTTGCCTCCAGTTTATTTTCAATGTCTTGCATCTTCTTCAGCATCAACAGTCTAAAGTCTTTTTCCTGGAGGCTGAGAATCTCCTCATCACTTAGCTGATTTTCTGGGGGTTTTCCTTTCTCCCTCATCTAGGTTATAGTTCTCTGTCTTTTCATTTTGATAGGTTTTTGGTGTGGAGACCTTTTGACAGATAATAGCGTTGTAGCCTCTCTTCCTTCTGGTGTCTGCCCCCCTTGTGGCTGAATTCGGTATGGGGGGCTTGCTGTAGGCTTCCTGATGGGAGAGGCTGATGCCTGCCCACTGGTAGGTGGAGCTGATTCTAATCCCTCTCGTGGGTGGGGCTTAGTCTCTGGATGGGATTAGAGGCAGCTTTGTGCCTGAGGGGTCTTTAGGTAGCCTGTTTACTGAGGGGCAGGGCTGTGATCCCACCTGAGTTGTTGTTTGGCCTGGGGCCTCTGAGCTCTCTGACTGAGGGTGGGGCCAGATTTTCCCAAAATGACCACCTCCAGAGAAAGGCATGGCTGCTGAATATTCCCGAGAGCTTTGCCCATTCCTCACAACAAGCCACATTCCCCCCTGTTTTCCCAGGAGGTCCTCCAAGAACTGCAGTCAGGTTTGACCCAGATTCCTATGGAGACTTTGCTTTGCCCTGGGACCCAGTGCCTGTGAAAGTCTGTGTGTGCCTTTTAAGAATGGGGTCTCTGTTTCCCCCAGTCCCGTGGAGCTCCTGCACACAAGCCCCACTGGCCTTCAATGCCAGATGCTCCAGGGGCTCTTTCTCCCAGTGCCAGATTCCCACACATGAGAGTTTGATATGGGGCTCAGAACTCTCACTCCTGTAGGTCTCTGTGAACCAGATAGTTTCAAATCTGTGGGGCTTCCCACCCAGGAGGTATGGGGTTGTTTATATCGCAAAATTGCCCCTCCTACCTCTTGATGTGGCTTCCTCTTTTTCTTCTGGAGTAGGGTATCTTTTTTAAGGTTTTTGGTCCATTTAGGTGAAGAATGCTCAGTCTTTAGTTGTGAATTTTGTTGTTTTTAGGAGAGAAGTTGAGTTCCAGTCCTCCTTTTCCACCATCTTAATCCCGTCTCTCCACTGGGTTTTATTACCAGCTCAAACCAAAGGCAAATTTGCCATGTCTCTTGGAACAGGAGATATCAGACAACCAAATATCCCCACAGGAGACCATCCTTCAGTCAAGTCAGCTCTGCCATTCTACTTCCCCATAACTTTATCCTTCTTCCTCTGGCTAGGATACCAGCACACCTGGAGCTGGACCTGTCCCCTTCGGCTAACAGATTTTCTATATGCACACACATAGAGCCATTGGTCTCATTCTCTACCTTCCACTGACCATTCTTCATGTTCACCTTCCCAAACTGTTTCTGTTGCTCAAAGGGAGGACATCTTTTTTTTTTTTTTTTTTTTTTGGCCACGCCTGAGGCATGCAGAAGTTCGTGGGGCCAGGAGTCGAATTTATGCCATAGCAGTGAAAATGCCAGACACTAGGGCCACCAGGGAACTCCAAAGAACAACTTTTTTTTTTTTTAGGGATGCATCTGAGGCATATGGACTTTCCCATGCTAGGGGTCAAATCAGAACTGTAGCTGCCGGCTTATACCACAGCCACAGCAACTCAGGATCTGAGCCACATCTGCAAGTTACTCCATAGCTCATGACAACACCAGATCCTTAACTCACTGAGTGAGGCCAGTGATCAAACCCAAGTCCTCATGGATACTAGCTGGGTTCTTAACCCCCTGAGCCACAACAGGAACTCCAGAGAGAGAACACGTTTTGATGAGGTATTACTTCAACCTTCTTGGGTACCACTAAAAACATGCACTTTCCCCCTTACTCTGACTAAAACCTTCCTCCATGACCTAGTTTTCTCCTTGCAGGGAGGAAGGGTCTTCCCAGCTCCCTGCTACCTACAGTCACCAGACTTAGCAAATAAAAATGCTAGATGCCAGAGTTTCCACAGTGGCGCCATGGGATGGGCTGCATCTTGGGAGCACTGGGACACAGGTTTGAACCCCAGCCCAACACAATGGGTTAAGGATCCAGCATTGCCACAGCTGCAGCTCAGGGTGCAACTATGACTTGGATCTGATCCCTGGCCCAGGAATTCCATATGCCGCCAGGCAGCCAAAAAAGAAAAAAAAAAAGGTAAGATGCCCATTAAATTTGAATTTAAGCTAAATAACAAATCGCTTTTCAGCATAAGTATATCCCAAATATTGTGTTAGACATACTTACACTGAAAAATTATTTGTTGTTTATCTGAAACTCACACGTAAGTGGACATTCTGATTTTACCTGGCAACCTCCATGCCATATTAAAGTGGGGTCCAGACAACAGATAACCAAACTATTCTCTTGGGTCTTGACATGGAATTCATGTGTCCAGGGGGTGGGTGCTGAACAGCTAAGGTGAATTATACACAGTTACACTCTGCTTCATGTGTTTTTAATCCTTGATAATATTATAAACATGGGAAGACATAATAAAGACCTTCTTGGGAGTGATGTGACATAAAGGGGAGAGAATTTCGACAGAGTTATCCCAATAAAAACCTTTACCTCTTTATATTTTCACACAATTCTCCCTTCTAGAATTACATCATGGAACAGTTTGGGCTTATTTAAAATCTTACCTCTGCCTTGGCTGACACAAGAATTGCTCACATTGGAAAATATTCAGACAGTTCAGTGATTACCCAGCTGCAGATGATAAAGTGTTCTAGCCATTCCACTCAACCTGACAGAAAAGTCCAGCATCCGAAAAAGAAGTAGGAATCACATGGGCACCATAGATGTGGTAATAAACAGAGCAGAGTACATCTGCTTCATAAAGCTGGTGAAAATTGGCATCCTGGGGTCTAATATTCTGAGGAGTGTTGCTGTTGCATAAAAGGGATATGCAGTGAGGTCATGCTTGAGGCAATTCTGATCTGAGCAAGTGCAGAGGAGAGGTGGAGGAATATGGCACAAACGATTCTATCTACAAAACAGAAACAGACTCACAGACATGGAGAAGAGACTTGTGGTTGCCACGGGGGAGAGGGGAGGGAGTGGGATGGACTGGGAGTTTGGGGTTAGTAGATGAAATTTACTAAATGTAATTTTTTATTATATTTGGAATGGATAAGCAATAGGGCCCTACTGTATAACACAGAGACCCATATTCAGTTTCCTGGGATAGACCATGATGGAAGATAATATAAGAAAGAGAATGTATATATATTTATGGGTCACTTTGTTGCACCACAGAAAATGGCGCAACATTGTAAATCAACTACACTTTTACTTTTAAAAAATAAGATAAAACAAAGAAGTGGAGGAAGAGCTTACTTTCTAGTTGACTCAGTAGAACCCACATCTGCTACAGAGGGGGGAGGGAGGGCAGTGTACCCCATTCGTCATACGTCCATAGAAAAGAGGGGCCATCCCCTATTTCCCCATAAGGACACAGTATTGAAGGAATATTTGGGATTCCCATCCCCTCCTCATTGCACTGGCTTCTCTGCCTGCCTGTTGCAGCTGAACTGGCCTGGGCTCTTCCTCTCTTTTGGACCTGCCAGAACTCAGAGTCTGGGCTCAGCCAGACTCTGCTCTCACCCCTGTGATAACTGTACCTGCATCAGGCACCAGAGTCCACATTTTGGGGAACTGGCTAGGAAATCAGAGCTCCTTCCTCTAAACCAGCATCAAACTTGAATCTTAGCATAACAGATTGTGTATTGTATTTAGCTTCTTATGCCTTTTCTTGATTAATTCAGGATGCAAGTGAGAGCAGAGCCCCCACCCCATCAACTCTTCAAATGCATCCAAAGTAGCTCTCCAAACTCTATAGGCAGCCTCCTACAAGATATGACCAAAGATAGACAGCAATAACCACACTGAGGGTTTAAGCACTCAGGGAGTTTAGTTCCTTATCTGGGGGTAGCATGAGGAAAGCCTTTCTGAAGGAGATCCACTTTTTAACAAACTGATATGGATATTTTGGAGATGGGCTGATGAATGGACATTTCCAAAAAACAAACCTGGCACAGACAAGAGGCAGGTGCCAAGTTGGGTTACACTGAGTGCAAGGGATGGAGGCAGGGAAGCTGGCTGGGAATTGAGGGCCCCTGTGGGAGAGTGAGTGAGGTTGGGGCTCTGGGAATAGAGAGAGTTAGGAACTGGTTGTGGGGGACAATGGCCAGCCCCACTTAGCCTCCATCTTCTGGCACCAAACTTGCCCCCAGGCAGGAAGGAGCAAATGAGAATTCAGCACCAAGCCACTCATGCTAAGCTGCCATTCTGTCTCCTGATACTACTTACTGGACTTCCCTAAGTCCAAACACCTTTTTGACTGGAACCACTTCTGCCCATTCCCAAGTTTTTAAAATCTTATTTGATTCATATCTAGAAAGCAGGCCTATGTCACAGGGTTGATGTAAATAGTATAACTTACATAAATACAATAACCTAACACAGCACCTGCAACCTAGAAGGTATTTAACAAATACCAGTTAATTCCCCTCACACCCAGTTTTGGAAAGATAGTGCACATGAGTGAAACAGCACAGACTTAGTGTGTAATTGACCTTGGTTGCTATCATTATGTGGTTCCCTACGTGGCAGATCCCAAAACAGAGACTTGCATGCAGAAAATTGTGTGCTGCATGGAGATGCAAGAGCTGTGGGGAAGTGAAGGAGAACTGAACTGTGATGCAGCCGCAGCTGCATCCCATGGGTTGTGTGTATGGGGGGCGGGGTTCTAGTGCCTGGATGGCTCTTCTGAAATGTGCTATTTCAAGGCTAGGAGGTAGGGCCTGGATATCTCCTTATCCACCAATCACTAGGTATAGCCTGGCCTCGAGAGGTCTCTGTCTTCAGATGAGAGCAATTCCCAGAGAGAGACTCACCCAAGAACTGCCAGCTGTGAACACTCCCAGCAGTGGGAGCACATACATAGCCTGGGCACACACCTTAGCATCCTTGTTAATTAATTATCTTTGTTGGATCAGCTAGTGGCAGATCTGCATTCAGGTCCCTGTCCCGACCTGGTGAGATCATGTAACATCCCCATTCTGATCCTTACATCTATTTGGATGGTTGGGAACAGAGACTTGTAGATTCTCAAGCAGAGGAGAAACGGGGGTGGGGGGTGAAATTGACATTAGTCTATTATTGT
This sequence comes from Phacochoerus africanus, assembly GCF_016906955.1. NCBI lineage: Eukaryota > Metazoa > Chordata > Mammalia > Artiodactyla > Suidae > Phacochoerus > Phacochoerus africanus. Next base: position 252,723,956 of record NC_062545.1, on the reverse strand, counting down.
AACAGATGTTGGTGGATGATCTTAGAATGGAGGAGACATTAAAGATAAGAAGACCACCCAAGAGGCTGTCAGAGTAGTCCAGGCTTGGGGTGATGGGAACTCTTTGTCCATGCCAATCATTATGTAAATTGAAAAAGCCTGAGGCTGCAGAGAGATGAAGAGGAGGAGGTGGTGGGGGGTGTGAACTGCAGGAGTTACTAATAACGTGAATGAAGTAAATTGAGGAGGAATAGGAACACAACAATATCCTCTGCATCTGAGGACCTCAGAGGTTGGCAGTTGGTGGGAACTGGGTAGCAGTACCATTATGGGGAGAAATGTGATTAACTTGGCTTTTGATATGAAATATCCTCCAGAAAAATGGAGATATGGTAGTGAATAAACAGACTGGTGATCTGCCTACCTAATGAGATCTTTTTAAAATAGACTTATTGGAGCAGTTTTAGGCTACAGAAAAGCTGAACAGAGAGTTCAGAGTTTCCATCTACATCTTCACTTACCCACCCCAAGCTCCCTCTATTATTAACATCTTGCCTTAATGTGGTGTATTTGTTATAACTGATGAGCCAATACTGATACATCGTTATTAACTAATGTCCATAGCTTACATTAGGGTTCATCTTTTGAGTTATACCTTCTATGGGCTCTGACAAACATATAATGACATATGTCTACCTTTATAATATTATCCAGAATAGTTTTGCTGCCCTAAAAATGCCCTATGCTAGTTAAGTGATGGGGCAAGGTCAAATCCAGTACCCCTACCCATCTGCCTAGAGCATGTGGTTTATCATGGGGAATGAGATTTAGTCTTTGTTGCTGTAGGAAGCAGCATCTGGTCCAAACATCATACAAACACTTTTCGACTCAACGGAAGAACTTTCCTTGTGCTATTGTGACCTAGCAATAGAAAGAGGCTGCCCCTGCAAAATGGTGAATACCCCTTTCCCTGTGTGCAGAGACCACCTAGAGGGAAAGCCACAGAAGATTTGTCTCAGCAAATGGGAGGTGAACGTAAGAGTTCTAAGGCCCTCTGGGGCAAGCATTCCATAACTCCAAGCCTCTGTGGCTCCTCTTGTTAACGCACAACTTCCGAAGAAGGTGCTGACTTGTTTGAATGTCAGCAGGGCATTAAATACCACTTGGGGACACCTCAATCTTTCTGCAAACCATATTCATTTTGTAGCCTGTATTAAGGGTCACGTGAAAGATATAAGGCATCAAAACAACTGTTTCAAGATGGACCCGACTAGCTGAATTATTTGCAAACATGTCGCTGGAAGGCTGACAAGCTTCTGAAGAACAAGAAAACTTATTCCATAAGTCTACTAACACCACCTTGGATAGAGATAAAATGGCCTCCCTGAAAACAAGTATGCTGAGATGTGATTGAAGCCTCAGCCTGCAGTTTACTGAAAGGCTCTCTATTGTAGGTGAATATCGGCACTAACTCTGGATAACACATGGTTAATGTTTTAGTTAATCCTTTAGCATATTTATTTAACTACCTTTTAAGCAATGAAATTCTGCCTGAGAATTCCTGATAATGCTGAGATGGAGCATAAAAACGTAGAAGATTCTTATATTACCTTGCTTTATTGGGTGAACAAGCTCATAGTTCCAATGTATATGCATCTGTCAGATCAGAAGGCAGAACTGAGCCCTTTAGAACTGACTTTTTATGTGACTTGCTCACCCACACGCACACACACTTAAGCACATACACACACAAGAACAAGCACATCCATAGGGACAGCTAAGTAAGTCACCACTCATTTGGAATAAGTCTTTTTTTTTTTTGCCTTTTCTGAGGCCGCTCCTAAGGCATATGGAGGTTCCCAGGCTAGGAGTCTAATCAGAGCTGTAGCTGCCGGCCAGAGCCACAGCAACACAGGATCTGAGGCGCATCTGCAACCTACACCACAGCTCATGGCAACGCCTGATCCTTAACCCTCTGAGCAAGGCCAGGGATCGAACCCGCAACCTCATGGTTCCTAGTCGGATTTGTTAACCACTGAGCCACAATGGGAACTCCTGGAATAAGTCTTAATTAATGGGTGGATACATAAAGATAAGAAAAGCCATGATTTTACTATCCCATTCTCTGAAAGAACTATAAGATCCCAGCCATTGGATAGCCTAATACCATCTTATTGAGAGCCCTGATGAATTCAACAGACATGTGATCAGATTTCCTTGGGGACTGACCTGGAAGGTGGGGCTGGAAGGATGACTGGGGGGGCGGGGGTGGTTTGGGGAGCTAGTGTACAATGAGCCCTCTCCTCAGCCCCCTTTTCTGCCACCACAGGTGAAGCATAAGCTTTAGCATGGCAGCTTTCAAAGGGGCACAGGGTGCAGCCACCCCTTCCTCCTAATTGTCCCTGGACTGAGAGTATCACAATGTTGGACACCTAACCACCTCTATAACTAGGGCACTCAGGACCAACCTTAAGGCTCACACAATTCCCCAACTCAGACTCACAAACCACCCTCCAATATCACACTGGAATTATTATTCCCCTCTAAAAGCAGAGAATTTGCTTCTCTTTATCCATCAAATAGCTATTAACACAACACTGAAAACAATCAAATGAAAAATGTACAAGTTATGTATATCTTATTACTTGATCCATGGAGACTCTTCAGTAACTCTCATACATGTTTCACAAAGATTCTATAAACCATTTTATATACCTCTTAGTAGTACATATTAATATTGTATCTCAAGAAACTCTTCTGCTCAGGTTCAGAAGATGCAGAAGGTCCCCATGCTTCAGAATAAACAGGCAGACTCCTGTTTATCTGTGGAAAAGCAAATCCATTCTCCTCTATGGCTAACACCACTATCCATCCTTTTTTAAATGAAAACAAAAGTATTCTTCTGTGCCAGGCAAAGGCAATAACATTCAAATAAGGGCATACTGGAATTTAAAAAAAAAAAACTTTCCCATTTGAATTCCTGTTGCAAACCAAATGCAGTTAAAATGCTTGTGTTCATCATGGAGATGGTCTTAAATCAATTGTCTCAAATCAATTGGTCTTAAATCAAGATGGTCTTAAATATATATTCATATATAATACACAGTATTATATATGAAATAAATATGCAGAGCAGATTTCAAATTACGGCCATGTTAGGAAACAGTATATATATATTATATATACACTGTAGTTCTCACCTCATTCCTTCCCTCTCCTCTCCAGTAGGCACTTTCATTTCATTCTCCTTGCAAGATCCAAGGAGCCAGATACCATTGGCTGCCATTGCAAGAGGCCCCAAACATTCCTGAGCTGAAGCAAAGCTATAGCACAAATCCAAGCAGCCTTCTTGCCCCTGTAATACTGATGCCAGCTACCCAAGGTGGGAAGAAGAAAGTAAATAAGTATCTATCGAGGAAAGATGGGGCACCATGCCCTGTATGTTATCATCCAAAGCTGACAGCCATCCAGTGAAGTCAGAAGAATAATAATTCCCAAAAGGTAATCAATCAATGTCCTTTCCCTCCTCATCCCCACCTGCAGATGAGAAATGATGTTCAAAGTCCTGCTGTGACAGTGTCAGAATCCCAGGCTTCTATCTGCCTCCAGAATTCATTCTTTTTCCACTGCCATCTGCCAACTCTCTTCAATGCTTTCTGAAGATTTGGGCTCTGGTACCTCAGTCTCCATCACTGCCTTCATGAATGGTGTGCAGTGTGTATCTGTGCTATGCTCAAAGAAAGTAGGCTGAGGGGTTGGAGGGGGTTCAAAGGAGCCTGCACTCTGCCCAGGAAACCATGTCCCCATCCTGGAGTGTATCTTAGTTTCTGATTGTTGGTGTAAGAAATTACGACAAACTGGATAACTTAAAACAACAGGGATTTATTCTCCCATTGTTCTGGAGGCCAAAACTCTGAAATGGCAATATCAGCAAGGTTGGGTCCTTCTGGAAGCTCAGAAGGAGAATCCCTGTATTCCCAACCCCTAGCTTCTGGTGGCTCCCAGTAATCCTTGTCCTTGGCTTGTAAATGACTAATTCCAGTCTCTGCCTCCATCACCATATGGTACTCTCTCTGTGTCACCTCTGTGTTTCTCCTCTTATAAAGACACCTGTCATGGGATTTGGGAACCATCTTGTTAATCCTGGATGATTTCATTTCAAGGTTCTCAATTATATTACAAGGACCCTTATTTGAAATAAAGTCACATCCACAGGTACCAGGGGTAAGGATTTAGATGCATCTTTGTGAAGGCCACTATCAACCCACTTCAGGTTGTACCCACCTAGAGGAAGAGCAGCTTTTTATAAATGTTCTACCCAAAGGGGATATGGTTTTTCATTTCATATAAGGCAACTATGGGCTAATGGATGCCCTGGTCTCCTCAGTGTGCTCCCTGATTCCTGCTATCCATCCATATAGGATTTTGACCCATTCGTTGTAGTCATGGTTATCAGAGTCTTTAACCCACGGCCAGGTACCTGACAGCCTCCTTTGATCCTGCTAGTCCTCTGAGGAGTAGAGTTTGGTGATGGTCAGGGTCAGAAATTAGGCCTTGCCTATAGGATCTTAGGGTGGGAAGATAGGCCTCTTAGGGCACAGGTTCTACTTGACAAGGTTGTGAAGGATAGTAGTGATGGAAAGCTATGGCCTTAACAAAAGGCACTGGCCCAGGTGAGCAAGCAGCAGCATCTAGGAGAGTCACTCAATGGTCTGAAATCTCACAGCTGCAAGAATGGAGAGACAGTCATCTTGGGAGGGCCACATGGGCAGCAGGAAGAAGCATAAGGAGATAAGGCGCAGATATCAGTCATCCAGGTGCTAGGATGGCCCTTCCATGAGAATTGGGCCAGGCACTCTCACAGAATGTTAGATTTAAGGCCCAAAGTTCGGGCCGGAGCCAGCAATAAAAAATCACATTGGGAATTCCTATTGTGGCTCAGTAGAAATAAACCTGACTAGCATCCATGAGGACACAGATTTGATCCCTGGCCTTGCTCAGTGGGCTGAGGATCTGGTATTGCCATGAGCTGTGGTATAGGCCCCAGACTTGGCTTGGATATGGCATTGTTATGGCTGTGGTATAGGCCAGACGCTATAGATCTGATTTGACCCCTACCTTGGGAACCTCCATATGCTGTGGGTGAGGTCCTAAAAAGCCAAAAAAAAAAAGTCACATTATAGTGCCCCAGGATGTGGGCTGTAAACCCTTCAATCCCTCTTGCTAGTGGTCACGATCTCTCTTGGACCTCCAGAGGCCCCACTAGAGGAAGGAGAGTTGTGCAAGGCTCATTTGACAGGCTCAAGCATCCTTCCCCATTACCCTGGATTTCCAGTCCATCCTTGGCATGTGTACTCCAGTCCTCTGCATTCTCCCACTCAGCCTCCTTGACTTGTATTGGTTCATCCTATCTGTGATAGTGTGATTTCTTTTATATGTATATTTGGTCTTTGTCCAGTTTTTGGCACAGAGCTGCTAAAACTGAAATTCCTTAGAATTTCCTGCGATAAGAGAGGAAAGGTGTCATTTTTTATGTTAATGAGGTGACTTTTGGAAAGCTCTTAGGTCATCTAAAGATGGAGGCTGGTCGCCAGGAAACTCAACCATGAGATTAGAGGATTAGAACTTTCTTTAAGCCCCCCACTGGACACTTCCAGAAAGTGGAGACAAGTTGGAAATTGAGTTCAATTGACAATAGCCAATGATTTAATTAATCATCCCTAAGTAATGAAGCCTCCATAAAAACCCAAAAGATGAGGTTCAGAGAGCTTCCGGGTTGGTGAACATGCAGAAATGTGGGGAGAGTGGCTTGTCTGGAAGGGCATTCCATTTCCCCATACCTTGCCCAATGCATCTCTTCCATCTGCCTGTTCCTGAGTTATATCCTCCTATAATAAATTGGTCATCTAGTAAGCAAAACCTTCCTCTGAGTTCTGTGGGTTTCTCTAGCAAAGTAATTGAATCCAAAGAGGGGGTTATGGGAACCTCATATTTATAGCCAATTGGATGGAAGTATAGGTAAAAACCTGGACTTGTGACAAGTATCTGAAGTACAAAGAATGGTTCATGAAACCTCCAATCTATAGACTGTGGGTCAGAAGAACAGGTGATAACTTGGGCTAGCAACAAGCATCTTATAGGACTTAACCTGTGAAATTTGACCTTATCTCCAGACAGATGTCAGAATTGAGTTAAACTCTCAGACACCCTGTTGGTGTCCAAGAATTGCTTGTTGGTGTGGAGGAAACAACACCCCTCCACAGTGGAACTACGGGCAGAACCACAAACACCATCGTAGACCTGGACTCAAGCAATGGGAAAGGCAAAGGAGAATTTACAGAGTACATGAGTTTCCTTGGAAGATTTCCAGTGCAACTAAAGCAGGAAGCAGGCAGAACCTCATGATGATTTTATTTTGGAACTTTGAGCCACCAGTGTGAGTAAGAATAGATGTTCAAAGACTTTCTAAGAATGCTCGTGTGTAGAAAGGCTTGCCTGGATTGATTTCAGAAAGTAAACCTAAATTCCATTCCAGGAATTGTATAGCCTTGCAAGTTCTGCAGCTTCTAAATAAAAATCCCTGGGAATCTAATAATAAAGTCTTGGTGGTACACATGTCTTTATAGTGTTTATATTTAGCAAACATTTTCCACTCTGAAGTGATTTCCTGCCAAGAATATCACATTCCGATAGACTCTGTCATATGATGCTTGATGCCTATTTTATTGTTCCCCACATCATCACTGCCACAGAATCTGGGGTTTACAATGAAGGAGTAAATTCAATAGTCTGTCTTTAGTTTGTCTCCAAATTAAAGAGATTTATTGAGGGCCTACTGTGTGCAATAAATTGAGTGAGACTAAATGAAAACAGGGTTTGACTTTTTGGCATGAGATGGGCTTGTTTGGAGTTAGTGAGAGACATGGCCAGGGGAGAAGGAAGCATGGAATGTCACCAATAAATGCCTTTCTAAGACATTTAGACAATAGCATCCAGACAATAGGGAGTAGGTATAAATTCTGATATAGAGGTATCAATAATGGTTTTATGAAGAACTCTGGCAGTGATGCCCACAATGATTTAAAGAAGGAAAGAATAGAGGCAGCAAGAGAACGGGGCCTTTTGTTCCATAGATTATGGGGAAGATGTGACAGTAGAAATGGAGAATGGGCCACAAAGATCTAAAAGAAAGGACCCTGGGCTCAGCCTGGGTTGGAATCTACAAGTTACTCATTCCAACGAGCTTGTCACCCCATTTACGGAAGAGGGACTTATAGAGTGTATGTCACTCAGTTATGAGAACGAATAAATGAGATAACGAATGGCACAAAGTAGTCACTGAATAAATGAATGCCCACAGAGTCTGAAGGATGACCCCCAGAGACCCTTTGGGATGAAGTCATCCTGCCCTGCTGAGAGTGTCAAACAGGATTCTAAGTTGAGAGCAGAGAAACTGATCAGGAAAGAGAAGGAATTGGTTGAAAGGGTATTCATCTGCTCATACAGTTGCTAGGACGGTTGGAGAGCCAGGCTTGAAAAACAGGCAGGACTAGAAAATGAAGCAGCATTTGATCACAGCCAAAACAAAGCCAAAAATCAAACCAGTGAGATCACCCCTTGCTGCCATGCACGGCGGGCCATGCCTTTCACAGCTTCCTCTGCCTGGCAATGGACACGAATGCCATCTCTGGAAGCCAGACTGGTTGTTGCCATTGCTCTCAACCTCATTCAGGATGGACTCCTCCCATCCCTGCTTTTTTACCTCTCTACTACCTGATGACAATCTGGGGCAGGTTGACATAAGCCCAGGTTGGGTGCCTCTGACAAGTTTGGTAAGTTCTGGCATTTTCCATTTACAGAATGAGATGCGGCTGATGCATCACAGCCAAGATTCATAAATGGGGGTTTTCGCAATCTTGGAAATAGATTCAAATGCTGGGAAGCCAGAAAAATGATCAATGTCTGTTACTGTCACTGACAGGTAGGGGAAGCCATGTGGAGAAGAGAGGAAAAGGTTATTTATTCTAAAGCATAAAGCCCAAGGCAAGGGAAATTGTGGTTCTACTTTCAAAAGCTGGAGAAAATAAATGATATTTTTTACACATAATTGACATATAATTTACATGTCATAAAGTTCACCTATTTAAAGTGTTCAATTTGGAGTTCCCATCGTGGCTCAGCAGAACCAAATTTGACTAGTATCCATGAGGTCGCAGGTTCGATATCTGGCCTCACTCAGTGGGTTAAGGATCTGGCGTTGCCATGAGCTGTGGTGTAGGTCACAGATGCAGTTCAGATCCTGCATTGCTGTGACTGTTGTGTAGGCCAGTGACTACAGCTCCAACTTGACCCCTAGCCTGGGAGCCGCCATATGCTGTGGATGTGGCCCTAAAAATAAATAAATAAATAAAATAAAATCAATAAAGTGTTCAATAGTTTTTTAAATTGTATTTACAGATTGTACAATCATCCCCATAATCTGAATTTAGAATGTTTTCATCGCTTCAAAAGGAAACTTCATACCTCATAGTAGTCACTTCCCACCCACCCCGTACTCAGCTCTAGGAACCCAGAGTGACCTTGAGTCTACTCTTCATCTCTCTAGATTTACCTATTCTGGATATTTCATATAAATGGGACTATACAATATGTAGGCTTTTATGGCAAGCTTCATTCACTTAGCATGTTTTTGATGCTCATCCATGGTAACATGTATTAGTGTATTCTTTTTATGGCTGAATCATATTCCATTATAGGGATATCACATTTTGTTGATGCATTCATCAGTTGATGGACATTGGGGTTATTTTTACTTTTTGACTATTATGAATAATGTTGCTGTAAACATTTTTGGACAAGCTTTGTGTGGACATATGTTTTCATTCCTTTGGGGTAGATACCTAGGAATAGAACTGCTGGGTCATGTGGTAACTCTATGTTTAGCATTTTGAGGAACTGCCAAACTATTTTGAAAGTGACTATGCCATTTTACATTCTTACCAGTAATGTATGAGCATTATAATTTCATCACATACTCACCAAATGCTTGTTATTATCTGGTATTTCTAATTATAGCCTTCCTGGTGGGATTGAAGTAATAAGCAAATTTGCAAGCTTAATGTGTTAACCATGGATATCCAAGAAAACCTATCCTGATGCAGTTAGCCATTATTATCATCATCATCATCACTGAGGAATCAAGTTAGTGAAGTGAAAAAATAATGCGAATTTTTTTTCCTCCAAAATTGCAATAAACCTTTTTTAAAAAATCTTAATAACATCTTGGATGGATTTCATAGTTTCCAGACATTTTCTGAAAAATTGCTAAAAATCCAAGTCACTTAAATATTTCAATCTCAAATGGGATTTCAATTTCATCTCCTCCCCACTCGGCCCTCCTCTATACATTTAACCTCTTCCTGGGTAGATCTGAAGTGAGGAGAGAAACATGGTTTATTCCTCTACTTATCCATGCTTCCCCCACTGGGACTGGGGGCAAGGCAGAAAGATTGGCAAATTAGAAAGGTACTGCTGTTGTTCTTGATAATGGACTTGTTTAATCCAATCGCCCTATAGAGTAGGTACTATTATTATCCGTATTTCCATTACAGATGAGAAACCAGAGGCATGGAGATGTTAAATAACTCAACTAGGTTGAGTAACTCAACTACAGGCATATAGTGGAAGAACCAGGATTCATACTCAGGGGGTCTGGCTCCAAAGATCTGTGCTCTTAACCATACATTTGGAAAATGACAAAATATCATCTTAGTTAACTGGGAAGTTCTGCCTCATCATAGTAAGTCATGGGGACGTACCTAACTCCAATTGTTGTTGGCTACTCTCAGAATGTGGGGCATTTAGCAATGATCTGTACCACTCAGCATATCCTGTGGAAGCTCTTCATGTGAACTGGTACAAAAACAAAGACTGAAGTGTTGAGATATGACACAGGAAGAAGTGGAGAATATAGTGACACATAGCAGTGGATGGTCCAAGGTAGTCCAAGGAAGGACGGTGTTTCAAAAAGTGTGATCAAGAACATCAAGGTTTGCCTGAAGGCTAAGGGAGATCTCAGAAAACCATGGGAATGAGGAGACTGACCTATCAACAATGACATCCAAGAACACAGGTTTGCTGGTACAATTTGGAAAAGGTGATTAAGCAAATATAGTGAATGATATGTGTAAATTACAATCAAGTAGCTTAAAGAGAATATACAGAGGGCATTTCATTTACCAAGTAAAGGAGAAATTAGGCTGTTCGCTCATTTGAAGGGAGGTTACCCACAATCACTGATGACATTCACAGAGCCTTGTCCTCTTGCTCTAAGAGCTTTCCAGATATTTGCTCTTTAGACTTACATGTGCTCAGAGGTTAAGTTATATTTATTATCATCTTTGTTTTCAGATGCAGTTAAGAAACTTGACAAAGGTCCTACAACTGGTGAATGTCTAACTATTGATGCCCACATCTACATTCTCACATATTTTACCATCTTAACTCTCAGCAGGTAGGACTATGGGGCTAAGGAGAGAGGAATAGTTTAAAACAGCCCTTTTGAAAACTACTATGAGGTACCACTCACACCTGTCAGAATGGCCATCATTAACAAATAACAAATGCTGGAGAGGATGTGGAGAAAAGGAAACCCTCATACACTGCTGGCAGGAATGTAAATTGGTACAGCCACTATGGACCACAGTATGGAGGTACCTCAGAAAACTAAATAAGGAACTACAATATGACCCAGGAATCTCACTCTTGGGCATATATCCAGAAAAAACTTTCCTTGAAAAAGATACATGCACCCATATGTTCACTGCAGCACTAGTCACAATAGCCAAGACATGGGAACAACCTAAATGTCCATCAACAGATGAATGGATTAAGAAGATGTGGGACATATACACAATGGCATACTACTTAGCCATAAAAAGAAAAAAATAATGCCATTTGCAGCAACGTGGATAGAACTAGAGACTCTCATACTAAGTGATGTAAGTCAGAAAGAAAAATACCATATGATATCACTTATATCTGGAATCTATGTCACTTATATCTGGAATCTAATATATGGCACAAATGAACATTTCCACAGAAAAGAAATTCATGGACTTGGAGAACAGACTTGTGGTTTCCATGGGGAGGGGGAGGGAGTGGGATGGACTGGGAGTCTGGGATTAATAGATGCAAACTATTGCATTTGGAGTGGGTAAGCAATAAGATCCTACTGTATAGCACAGAAAACTATATCTAGTCACTTATGATGGAACATGATGGAGGATAATGTGAGAAAAAGAATATATATATATATATATATGAGACTGTGTCACTTTGTTGTGCAGTAGAAATTAACAGAACACTAAATCAACTGTAATTCAAAAGATAAAATAATTATATATATATATATATATATATATATTTTCTCACTTTAAAAAATCAAAAAATTTTAAAAAAAAGAATAAGGACTTTAAAAAAAAAAGCCCTTTTGGGACCTGCCAGGAGAAATGCACAGACAACTTGTCAAACACTGGTTAGAGCCAAGTTGAAGAAAATGGCAGCTCATAGGCTGCCAGGTCTTTATAGTTATGTGTTGTCTCAGATTCTTTGGAGCAGACGGACAGGAATGGGGAAGTAGGCTGTGGCAGAGGTGGGTTTGGAGCTCATTACAAGTGTGAAGGGAAACCAGCGGGTGAGATACCTGAGATTATGGAAAAGTTAGTCCTAAAACAGTAACCAGAGGCCACCTACTGGCTCCTCACCTACTGGATCCTCACTAAGCTCCCTATGGCCTTGGTGGCATCCCTAAAAATGACTTTGGTGCATCCACGCATTGAAAAATCTGTGAAAGCATAGATATTTCCCATCAGAAACCCATTCTGCAGTATTCTCTCTCTGTAAATGTCTCTCCCTGCAGTGAGGTGCCAAGGACTACATTTTGCTACCTTTCCCATTTGATTGATTTGTGTCAATAATTTATACATTGATAAGAATAAAATTCATAGCCATGGCTCATTTGATTTCAATCACTTACATATGGTGCATAGAGAGGTCATTCAGAGCCAGGGGCTGGTTTAGCCATGGCTTTATGGGGTAAAAATTTGAGAAAGTTGAGGGAGTTCCCTTCATGGCTCAGCAGTTAACAAACCCAACTAAGATCCATGAGGATGCAGGTTTGATCCCTGGCCTTGCTCAGTGGGTTAAGGATCCAGCGTTAGTGTGGCTATGGTATAGGCTGGCAGCTATAGCTCTGATTCAGCTCCCAGCCTGGGAACTTCCATATGCCACAGGTGTGCCCTAAAAAGTGGGGAAAAAAAAAGTTGAGAAACTTTTAAGTGAATCTGAGAGCTTTGCAGTCATGGTCTAGAACCTGCCACATCTGAGTACCAGCCCTGCTGTCCAACTGATGACTCTCTCCTCCCTAAGAAGGACAGCTTCTGTTCTTCCTTTCAGCTCCAGAACACTTGCTTTTTCTGCCCTGTGCTCCATCTCAGGCTCCCAGAGCCAGGAATCCATCTATCTGTTCTCTCAGAGATATTCCCTCACCAATGTCCTAAGGCTGGAAGGCTCCCAAGACACAAAGGCTGGCCAAGGAGATGTTCAGAAGTGGTCAATGTGGACTTAAATGAGCACATCCTTTCCCAGTGGCCTGGACGACTTAAGACTCCAGAACTTTTGGATGATTAGTCAGAGAGAATGGAGACTGTCCACAAAATACTCTAAGTAGAATTTCCCCAGACATGGGTATAGAGGCTCAGAGAAGATGAATCAATTTTTAGGAAATAAAAGAAAATGCATTTTCTGGGAGTTCCCTTCATGGCTCAGTGATTAACAAATCTGACTAGGAACCATGAGGTTGCAGGTTCGATCTCTGGCCTTGCTCAGTGGGTTAAGGATCCGGCATTGCTGTGCGCTGTGGTGTAGGTCGCAGACACGACTCGGATCTGGTGTTGCTGTGGCCCTGGCGTAGGCCAGTAGCAACAGCTCTGATTAGACCCCTAGCCTGGGAACCTCCATATGCAGCGAGTCCGGCCCTTAAAAAGACAAAAGACAAAAAAAAAAAAAAAGTAAGTTTTCTTGTGTCCAAGAGTTAGAGAGTCAAATTGATGTTCTTCATAGATTAACTAAAATATTTTCAAGTTATAGTTCAGATAAAGAATACTTTTTTTAAACTTCTTCATCTGCCATGGAAGATCTCCATTATCTATCATCCTGAGCCCTTATGAATATTCAATTTACACATCGAAGGTTTCTGTTCCCTGAAATACAATCACACTGCACAGTCTTTCACATTAACACCCACCATTCTCCTTTCTTATTTGAATAAATACGCAAATTATTTCCAGGGATTAATTAGCCATAACATTCAAAAAAAGATTTGTTCAATTCCTATTTTTAATATAGAATGAAGATGCTATTTTGAAAGACGTATATACCTATAAAATTTTTCAAAAAGTTTGCCATTACAAAGTACCATTTTAAGATATTTTCAGGACCTAATGGAATTATCAGAAAAGCGTATTGCTTGAAACATACCAGGTATGCAATAAAAATGTTTTGAATGGAAGAGACCACTCTGTGATCTAACATACTGAAAACTTAGGTAATAAGAAAAATCCCTCTTTTTAGTTACAACACAAACACACACCTTTTTCTGAAACTGTTCCTGCCAGATGAAGCCTGAAAGATATTTTTGCAATGAGTTACATAATGCTAAGTAAGTTCCACTGGGAATACTGACCTGAATACCCACAACATTGCAAAAGTTATAAATATATGTACATTTGAATTTCTAAATGTAACCAAGTCGGAAATGTTTTGAAGAAATGATTCTTTACATTCTATTATCATGCCCAAGGATTTATTTTACAGCCATAAAATATTGTAAATTGTTCTGCTATCTCCAGCTATAACATTTAGACCTCAATCTTATCTCATAAATTTAATATTTAATGCAACATCTTCTTTTAAGTGTTCCCCCTTTTCCATTTATAAAAAGTTGCATTTCAGCCTAAATTTGACATCCCATACTTTGTCCTTGCTACAATTCTAGTCCTATTGTTGACTTACTACATTTTTGCCAACCACGCTCATGTTTTGATTTTCCATTGAAGGGATAATTTTATCAACTGTTAAATTGCACAGGCTGAAAACGTAAGATGTCAGAGGTGGACAAAAAGGAAAAGGAAATAATGCATCTGCTTTCTTGGATTTTCTTCCTCCTCCACCTTGAATGAGCCCCAAGTGTGAAAGAAGCATACAGGGAACATTTTCAAACACCTGTCTGAGGAGGATGAGAAGTTTTCAAGTAACTGTTTAGAAACAGCCCCAATTCTCCAATGAAACACTGGAGGTATCATTGTGACTAACAGGTTACATCTTAAAGGAATTTTTGAGAGGTTTGAGTTAGCCGTATTCAGAAGGACATCAGAAATCTTTAAAGGATTTGAATAATCATTTAAAACACATTCATCTGTAAATATCTAGGTTGGATGTAGAATGAATTGTGTGGTATTTACATCTCTTCCTTACCATTTGCTATAATCTTTTTTAAAATTATAGTTGATTTACAGTGTTGTGTCAATTTCTGCTGCACAGCATAGTAAAACCAGTCATACATATATACATTCTTTTTCTCATACTATCTTCCATCCTGTGCTGTACAGTAGGACCTCATTGCTTATCCATTCTAAATGTAACCATTTGCTATGTCGTTTAATGTATTATAAAAGTAATGCCCATTTACAGTTAAAATGGGAAAAGAAAGAGAAAAAAAAACAAGATGGAAATAAAAATCACTCCTTTTTCCATCACCTAAAAGTCACCACTCACTCTTCTGACTTATTCCTTCTGTCTAGAGCACATCACTAACTTCTTTGAGTTCATACTGTGCTTTCTGGCTTTCTTCATTTAATAACATATCTGAAGTATATTCTCCTATGCTTATCCTTTGAAAATACGAAGTTTAATGGTGGAATAATATCCCACTCTAAAATTTCTTTAATAGATTGAAACATCTAATTTTGGAATAGGTTGTGTGCTACTCTTCACGATTATAAATAGTGCTACAATAAACATCCTTGTACAAGAATCTTCATTTACATCTCTGATTACTTCCTCAAGATAAAATTCTGCAAAGTGACATCACAGAGTTAAGTGGCATAAACTGGTTTCAGGCTTTTGTTTTATGTAATCTACTTATCCATCAGATAATGTACAGCATTGGCAGCTGTATGTAGAAGACTTTTCAACCTCATTCTTGCCACATAAGGTGCTGCAGTTAAAACATTTTGCTAGTTTAATGGGTGAAAAAGTTATCTTGTTGATTTAATGTGCTCATTCTTTTAAGAACTGTTTATGGTTTTCACCCATTTTTCTATTGAGCTATTTATCTGTTATTAATTTTTAAGAGCAAGCCACCCATTTCCTGTTATACCTGACATAATCAAGCTGTCATCTTTAGCCTTTCGATTTTTTGCTGTGCCATTTCTAGTGCACAGAGTTTTAAAGTTTTGTATAGTCCAATAATATAAGCATAGGCATATATAATATATATATATATATTTAGTTTATACACACAGACACACACATTGTTTCTCCATTTCCTTTTTATACATGAAAAGAACATTTGCTTATGGTCTGACTCTCATTTTCTTACTATCTTGCCTCAGAATAAGTCTAATCTCTAAGGGGCCAACTACTATACCCATCATTGTGCGCCCTGACATTTAGCCCAGAGACCAGCCTGTAATAAGTATTTATTGAATGTTTACTTAATGAATAGAAGGACACAGACCATGCAGACAAGATGTATTCACACCAGCATTCCTGCCCCGTGTTTTGTGAGTGGATATTACAAATGTGACAGGAGTGAGAGGTTGTGGGGGCGGGGGGTGGGGGGGCGAAGCCCTTTGAAAGAACACTTTGTCTGCCTCCAAAAGCAGCACCCAAGGAGTTGAAGGATAAAAGCCAATTTTGTGCTTGTTATACATCCTGGTTTGAGGGATGGACAGGGAGAGAAGCATGAGATATCTTCTATTATGCTTCAGCTGCAAAAAGTTTTATATATATATATATATATATATATATATATATATATATATATATATATATATAGCTATGACCTCTGTTTTATGAGGCAGAGATGATGTGTGGTCTCAAGTTTCAGGACTATGCATTGTCATCACTTTCTGCTTTTAAGCCCTAAGTCCAGTATGTTTGCTCTTTAATATAATGTACAATTCACAGCAAACATGTGTGTATAATTTGTAACCAAAGGCCACATATAACTAATAATGGTGGGATGTTTACGTGGTCATAGGCATGAAGGAAACAGGAAATCTGTCATAATTAATGCAGTAAAATGAATGGTAATTAAGCTCAAGTTCAGAAAAAGCACATTCATTTGTATGAAAATGCTTGGCAATTTGTGATAATTTGGAAAGGGCCGGCTAGAGGTTACCATGGCGTTACCTATAAGAAAAGTGTTTACCAAGTCAATTGACAAAATTGCAAAGAGAATCCTTAAGATACAGACAATTAGATAATTTTCAAGCATTCTCCAATTCTCCAAAGACTTCAAAAACATATGTTTCCTTTCAGAGTGCTAATTTTTTAAAATGTAATCACTTCCTGAGGGCAAGAGAAAAGACTTCTGATAAGAAACATTCTCCCGAACCTAAGATATTTTGTAGCGCTAATGGCTTTTGCCTTAATATTGTTGACATAGTATTATTTAATTAAAAAAGTAGAGGAAAGTATATAGTATATTCTGTCTTCTCTCCCATTTCATGGACCCCATTTGGGCTTTCCTTGGCACCAAGCAAAGGTTGTTATCATTTCTTGGCTTATAGAGATAGTCTATGCCTATTCAAACATGTTTGTACATTGCCTATTTTAACATAGATGGTAGTTGTTATACATAGTTATTTGCAACTTGCTGCTCATACTCTGTTTTGGAGATCATTTCATATCAGTATACAGAGAGGTTTTGCCTCTCCTTCTCCTTCATGTCTAGGTAGTACTCAATTATGTGGAATACTCTAATTTAATTTAACCCATCCCTGTTAATGAATATCTTAGACTGTATTCTCTAGAGGCAGCACCCAAGATAGGGGTGCATGGGCAAGGGATTTCTTGAGAAGTGCTTTCAAAGGAAACCTATACAGAACCTAGGGAGGAAAGATAGGGCTGGGGAAGAAGCTAAGACGTGATGTTAGTCCTATCTAACCTCAGAGCCCATGAAGCGCTCTGGAGCGTGCATGGCACCAGGAGAGAGTGGTGAGCTTTTGTCCCACCTTATATTTCAAGCACTGGCTTTGATCTACATCCAAGGGTAAGCACTCAGCCATTTCCAGGTAAGACGCATCCTTGTCAGCTGAGGACAAGTCTCCAAGATTACTGGTCCTCTTAGAATCCTCTTCTCTGGCAGATTTATTTTTCCTTTAACACTGGAGAAACTTTTAGTGCTTCTTTTGGCATTACTTTAAAATTTATACACTAATTTAAGGAGAATGGTATCTGCTAATTTTGAGTATTCCTTTCCAAGAATAGGCATTTATTCAATTTAATTTTGCATCCCTTAATCATGTTTTGAAAAAATTTTCATATAGATCTTAAACATTTTTGTTAAGTTCATTATTTTATTTTCCATGTTGATTTTGCAATGGGATTGTTTTATCATTATATTTTATTTTCCATGTTGATTTTGCAATGGGATTGTTTTACCATTATATTTTCTAGCTGGAAGTAATTTAAGAAGCAATCGTGTATGATAACACAAAAATTCCATGTTGATTTTGCAATGGGATTGTTTTACCATTATATTTTCTAGCTGGAAGTAATTTAAGAAGCAATCGTGTATGATAACACACAAATTCTTTTTCTTAGAGACTGATTTTTTTCTTCAGAGAAATAGGTACATAACAGAAATTTTCACTTTTTTTTTGTTCTAACTAAAGAGGAAAAGCTTTAAAGTATTCACTTGAACACCATGGTCTAAACTACATATAACTTCTAGTATATAAATTCTCTTGGTGTTTGGGGAAAGTTACATGAATTCAGTTTTTTTATTCAATCATTCTTCAAATAAATAATTGAATACCTGCCAAGTATTGGGAGATACTCTAGTTTACAAGGGGAAGGAAGACTCTTTGAAGAAGTGATATTTGCTCTGAAAACTTGAGTAATATGAAGGTATCAAATATCTCAAGACAGAGCATCCAGGCAGAGGATACACCTTGTGCAAAGGCTGTAAATCACAAAAAGGATTAGGTATCTGAGGACAGAAAGGCCCCTGCTGCTGGAGTTAGTGAAGGAGAGAAGGGTGAAATGATACTTGCTGGGGTCAGAGACACAGGTGGGGCTGATCACAAAGGCTCTTCTAGGCACACTGTTAGTTTCCTACCCAACCCCCAACCCTCCTTCCTCCATTCTGAAAGAGTTGCAGGTGTATACACCAGCTCCAGCTCCAGTAAAGCATCCTAATCTCAGCGAATATACACGTGGCATTGCCCTGGTATCAGCCAATGGTCCCAGATGCTTACATGTCTCATACCAGAGTGACAAGTTTTCTCTCTCCTGCCAACTGAGGACAGAAGCAGCTACAGCCATCGCCATAGGCCAGCAGCCATCGCCTGATAAGAAAGCAAATCCACTTGAAAATAAAGCCAACCCTGAGGGAGGCAGAGCCCAGAGACAGAAAGAACCTGAATCTTAGAAGCCATCCTTGGGCTATCATTTGTACCAAGCCTGATCCACCTCTGGGCTTCCAGATTTATGACACAATGCATTTTCTTATCACTTAAAGCTATGTTGGTCAACACTTTATTTACTTGCAGCCAAAAGCATCCAAGCATATACACTAGGGTAAGGAATTTGGATTATATCTACATATAATGGAAAGTCATGAGATCACTTTAAGGATATGTTGTGATCTTACCTAGATTTTTAAAAATAGTCATTCTAGTTGCTTTGTAATAAATGGATTAGAGATGGACAAGAGTGCAAGAAGGGAGGTTAGTGATACAAACAGGAGTTTGGGCGAACTAGTGTGGTAGCTATAGAGACTGGGAGAAGAATGCAGAATTAGGACATATATTTTTTCCATGCTTCATCAAGGGGCACTGCTAGTGTTTATTACAGCAGTGTAGGATACCATACAAGGGATTCTGGCCAAGTCACATAAGCCTCAATTTCCATCCGCAAAAAAGAGGATGATGCCCTACACACCACACCATTAAGAATTATACAAGCTAAAGGAAAAATAAACCTATACCAAAGCATACCGAAATTATCTAAAAGGGTTAAAGAAATATGCAAAAATTGGTGACCTTCAGTACGGAGTTATTCAGTTCTTAGTTACACCTTGACATAAACTGAGGGTCAATTTGGAAGTTAATGTGTTATCTGTTTCTTTTTTTTTTCTTTTTCTTTTTTTTGGCCACACCCACAACATATGGAAGTTCCCAGGCCAGGGACAGAATCCAAGCTGTGGCTGCAGCCTACACCACAGCTGTGGCAACTTAGGATCCTTAACCTGCTGCACCAGTGCCACAGCTTGAACTTCTGTTTCTTTCCTTTCTCTTTCCCTTCCTCTTTCCCTTTCCCTTTCTCTCTTTCTCTCTTTCTCTCTTTCTCTCTTTCTCTCTCTCTCTCTCTCTCTCTCTCTTTCTTTCTTTCTTTTCTTTCTTTCCAACACACACCTAAGGTATATGGAAGTTCCCTTGGCTAGGGGTCAAACTGGAACTGCATCTGAGACCCCATACCACAGCTTGCAGCAACACTGGTCCCTTAACCCACTTAGTGAGGCCAGGGATCAAAGTCACGTCCTCACAGTGACAGTATTAAGTTCTTAACCTGCCAAGCCACTAGGGGAACTCCCTGTTTCTGTTTCTTTGTTCCACAACTTTTACAGGTTTTTGACTCATTTGGATCTAATATTAGTCACTATTTAAAATGTTACAATATACCTTACTTTTTATTAGTGCAACAAAAACCAGCCATACTATTTTCCCCTGGGCACTTTTTTCCTATTTTATTTTTAAAACATGTCTAAGAAATGGAGACTAAGTCTATGACACATGTCTCTAGAAATATTGGCTTGGTCTCCCAATTTAAAAAAACCTGGTACATTTTTTATACCATTCACTATAAGTAAAAGCTCTTCCTTGTGTTGTTTCCCATATTACTCTATTCCTGCCTGAAGACTGAAGTTCACAGAAAAACTGGTTTCCAAAGAGGGAAACTATCTTTATGAGCTAAATAAAAAGGGGAAAATATAGTAAAAATATAACCAAGAGTCGGATCCAATTTTACCTTGAATGCCATGAAACTATGAGGATTAAAGAGAGGAAGTAAAGGAATGATAGTGAAGGAAAACAAATGAATTGGGGTTGAAATAACTAGTCACTCTCCACAGTTACCTTGATATTTCAGGTTTCAACAAGAGGCTTTGTATTTGGCTGTAATCAAAAGAACTTTATAGATTTAATTTCAGGAGCATTAAGAAGTCCAATCCACTTACTCCTGGATAAAAACAGGAATGGCACTGGGAAGAGAAAAAGAGAATATTCAGGGGAAAAAGAAAAGTTTAATCATAGTTATATAGAGAGAGAAGTTATAGATATGTTTCTTGTCTTGAGAATTAAAAATTACTTTTGAGGCATGTATGTGTGGCTAAAATTGAACTTGTGAATTTTAGATTAATAAAATGGGGGTGATTCACAAAAAGCAGTACATCTTCAAAGAATGAGGGAGACAGTAGCCAAGCTGAATTTGGGTAAAGAAGAGGAAGAAAATTTGATGTTATGACAAAATTATTCAAGTTTTAAAAATTGAAGAATGGGAGTTCCCGTCATGGCACAGCATAAACAAATCCAACTAGGAACCATGAGGTTGCGGGTTCAATCCCGGGCCTCGCTCAGGGGGTTAAGGATCTGGCGTTGCCATAAGATGTGGTGCAGGTCACAGATGAGGCTCGGATCTGGTGTTGCTGTGGCTGTGGTGTAGGCTGGCACTTGTAGCTCTGATTAGACCCCTAGCCTGGGAACCTCCATATGCCACAGGTGTGGCCCTGAAAAGACAGAAAGACATAAAAAAAAGAAAAAAAAATTGAGAATGGGAGTTGCTATCGTGGTACAGCGATAACAAATCCGACTAGGAACCATGAGGTTGTGGGTTTCATCCCTGGCCTCACTCAGTGGGTTAAGGACCTGGCATTGCTGTGGGCTGTGGTGTAGGTCACAGACTCAGCTCAAATCTGATGTTGCTGTGGCACAGGCCAGCATCTGTAGCTCCGAATGGACCCCTAGCCTGGGAACCTCCATATGCTGCAAATTTAGCCTTAAAAAGCAAAAAAGAAAAAAGAAAAAAAGGAAAAAGGAAAGAAAGAAAGAAAAGGGAAAAAAAGAAAAAATCAGACAATACATATGAAGCAAGTTTTCATATATTAGACAACAGTCAGTACAAGACCATGTTCTTTTAAGGAAGGATAACAAAATAAAGATTGTAAGTCCTACTGCTGTATCAACTAACTGACTGGAGGCAGAACCCAAACAGAGCCTGGAGGTCTCACTGAGTTGAGGGGTCTCAGAGATCTGGAAGGTATGTAGAATTTGCTGAGTAGAGTGCCATAGAAAAGGGGGCTACAGAGACCATGAACACAAAAGATCTGCAATGGGGCACCCTGACTCTTTGGCCAAGTGCTGATCTGGCTATCCTAACAGAAAACTACTCCACGCCAAGAAAAGAGCCACCAGAAAATAATAGGAAGAATAATTCCTGGTGAACACACAAGGCTATAAATAGCTTGTTCCCACCAGATAAAGAAGAAAGTCTTTGTAATATATGGGGCTTTGGGGTAGAATACTCAGAATATTCAGAAAGGTTATCGCCTGAGCTGTGGGACCAAATTAGCTCTAGACAAAATGTTGTTCCAGACACACTCTTAAAAATCTTAAAATCGAGCCTTCAAATAAGGCTTATTCCACATAACTTAACTGTCAAAACTATTTAAAGGAATACAACAAAATCCAGGAACCAACAATGACAGAATTTGTAATGTTTAGCATCCAGTTAAAAATAACTAGGTATACTAAGATGCAAGAATATATCACCATAACCAGAAGAAAAATCAACCAAGAGACCCCCATCCAGAAATGTCAGATTAAGCACTTAGCAGACAAGAAAGTTAAAAGAGTTGGAGTTCACGCCGTGGCGCAGTTGACGAATCCGACTAGGAACCATGAGGTTGCGGGTTCGGTCCCTGCCCTTGCTCAGTGGGTTAACGATCCAGCGTTGCCGTGAGCTGTGGTGTAGGTTGCAGATGTGGCTCAGATCCCACGTTGCTGTGGCTCTGGCGTAGGCTGGTGGCTACAGCTCCGATTCAACCCCTAGCCTGGGAACCTCCATATGCCGCGGGAGCGGCCCAAGAAATAGCAACAACAACAACAACAAAAAAGACAAAAGACAAAAAAAAAAGTTATTATGAAAATGTCTCATATTTTTCAAAAAAGTAGAGGAAAATTTAACAATGATGAAAAGAAAAATGGATAATATAAAAAGACCCAAATTGAATTTCTAGAGGTTAAAAAATACAATGTTTAAAGTGAAAAAATTCACTGTATGGGTTGAAGAGTAGACTAGACGCTCAAGAGGCAGGGGGCAGGGCAGGGGTGAGGAACAGTAATAGCTTCAATGTATGGCAATAAAAGCTATCCAAAATAAAGCCCAGAAAGAAAAAGGCCAGGAAAAAAATTAACAGACCCTCATCGATATGTAAAATAACAGACATGTAATTGGAATCCCAAAAAAGAAGAAGCGTATGGGAAGAAAATTCATTTTAAAAATAAAGACCAAATTCTTGATGAAAACTCTAATCCTACAGATTCACAAAGCTCAATGAACCCAAAGAAGAATAAACATTCAAAAAAATTTACATTCCCACCAACAGTGTAGGAGTAGGAGGGTTCCCCTTTCTCCATACCCTCTCCAGCATTTGTTATTTGCAGACTTATTAATGATGGCCATTCTGACCAGTGTGAGATGGAACTTCACTGCAGTTTTTACTTTCATTCTCTAATAATCAATGGTGTTGAGCATTTTTTTCATGTGCTTACCATCCATCCATATGTCTTCTTTGGAGAAATGCCTATTTAGGTCTTCTGCCTATTTTTCAACTGGGTTGTTTGTATTTTTGCTGTTGAGTTGTATGAGTTGTCTGTATTTTCAAAATTAAGCCCTTGTCAGTTGCACTGTTTGCAACTGTTTTGTCCCGTTCACAGGTTGTCTTTTCATTTTGTTTACAGTTTCCTTTGCTGTGCAAAAGCTTGTAAGTTTGATTAGGTCCCATTTGTTCATTTGGTTTTTATTTCTCTTGCCTTGGGAGACTGACCTAAGAAAACATTTGTACCATATGATCCACCAATCCCCCTTCTGGGCATACAGCCAAACAAAACTATAATTCAAAAAGATACATGCATCCTCTATGTTCATTGCAGCACTATTCACAATAGTCAAGACACAGAAACAACCTATATGTCCATCTAGAGAGGAATGGATTAAGATGTGGTATATATATATATACAATGGAACATTACTCAGCCATAAAAAGAACAAAATAATGCCATCTGCAGCAACATGGCTGCAACCTGAGTCTCTCATACTAAGTGAAGTAAGTCAGAAAAAGACAAATGCCATATGATATCATTTACATGTGGAATCTAAAATATGGCTGTGGTGCCGTGGGATTGGTGGCATCTCTGAAGCACTGGGACACAGTGGGTTAAGGATCCAGCACTGCTGCAGTTACAGTGTAGGTTGCAACTGTGGCTCAGATCTGATCCCTGGATCAGGAACTCCATATACAGGATGGCAAAAAAAATTTTAAATAAAATAAAATATGGCACAAATTAATATATGTACAAAATAGAAACAGACTCACAGATATAGAGAACAGACTTGTGGTTGCCAAGGGAGAGAGGGGAGGGAGTGGAATGGACAGGGAGTTTGGGGTTAGTAGATACAAACTATTACATTTAGAATGGATAAGCAATGAGGTCCCACAGCATAGCACAGGGAACTATATCCAATCTCTTGGGATAGACCATGATAGAAGATAATATAAGAAAATGAATATATGTGTGTGTGTGTGTGTGTGTATGACTGAGTCACTTTAAAGTACAGCAGAAATTGGCACAACATTGTCAATCAATTATACTTTAATTCAAAAAAAAACTATATTAAAAAAAATACAGGCATTCCCATTGTGGATCAGTGGTTAATGAATCTAACTAGGAACCATGAGGCTGCGGGTTCAATTCCTGGCCTTGTTCAGT
This sequence comes from Phacochoerus africanus, assembly GCF_016906955.1. Classification (NCBI taxonomy): domain Eukaryota; kingdom Metazoa; phylum Chordata; class Mammalia; order Artiodactyla; family Suidae; genus Phacochoerus; species Phacochoerus africanus. Next base: position 252,699,639 of record NC_062545.1, on the reverse strand, counting down.
GGGTTAAGGATCCGGCATTGCCATGAGCTGTGGTGTAGGTCACAGAAGCTGCTCGGATCTGGCGTTTCTGTGGCTCTGGCATAGGCTGGCAGCTACAACTCCAAGTAGACCCCTAGCCTAGGAACCTCCATATGCCTTTGGTGCAGCTCTAGAAAACACAAAAAGACAAAAAGACAAAAAAAAAAAATACCATCAGACCAGGCCATGTCATAAAAAAGTTGCTGAAAACCAGTAAGACATAAGAAAAAAATCTTTAAAGCAGCCAATGAAAGAAGATAGATTACATGCAGAGGATCAAAGATGTAACTGACATACAGCAGAAGCTATGAAGGGAGAAGGTAAAATAATTCAGTCTTTAAAGTAATGAAAGGAGGGAGTTCCCATCGTGGCGCAGTGGTTAACGAATCCAGCTAGGAACCATGAGGTTGCAGGTTTGATCCCTGGCCTTGCTCAGTGGGTTAAGGATCTGGTGTTGCCGTGAGCTGTGGTGTAGGTCACAGATGTGGTTTGGATCTGGCATTGCTGTGGCTGTAGTGAAGGCCAAAAGCTACAGCTCAGATTTGACCTCTAGCCTGAGAACTTCCATATGTCACGGATGCAGCCTTAAAAAGACAAAAACAAAAAAACAGTTTTTTGTTTATTTGCTTGTTTTTTGTCTTTTTTGCCTTTTCTGGGGCCTCACCCATGGCACATGGAGGTTCCCAGGCTAGGAGTCTAATCGGAGCTGTAGCCACCGGCCTATGCTAGAGCCACAGCAACGCAGGATCCGAGCCACGTCTGCGACCCACAGCACAGATCTCAGCAACACCGGATCCCTAACCCACTGATCAAGGCCAGGGATCTAACCCACAACCTCATGGTTCCTAGTCGGATTCGTTAACCACTGTGCCATGACGGGAACTCCAAAAAAAAAAAAAAGTATTGAAAGCAAAAAAAGATCAATCTGAAATTCTTTATTGTTGGGCATATTTTTCAAAAATGAAGGTGAAACACTTTTCAAAAAGTGAAAGCAAAGTGAATTCATTGTCAGCAGATCTGCTCTGTAAGAAATACTAAATAGTTCATTAGATGGAAAGAAAATTCATTAGATGGATAGTTGAATCTATAGACAGCAATGAAAAACAACAAAAATGGAAGACATGTGGATAAATATGCATTTTTTCTCATTTTAATAATCTCTAAAAATAGTTGACTAGAGAAAAATAATAACAATGTATTATAGGGTTTATATCACAAGAGAAAAATGAAAGATAACAATAGTGCAAAAAATGGGGAGGGGAAAATTATAGTATAGTATGCCAAAGTGTTATATTATTTGTGAAGTGATATATATTATTTAAAAGTAGAATGTGATAAGTTAAAAATATATTTGCAAACACCAGGGTGACTACACACATAAAAATTAAAGCAGGGGAGTTCCCGTCGTGGCGCAGTGGTTAACGAATCCGACTAGGAACCATGAGGTTGCAGGTTCAGTCCTTGCCCTTGCTCAGTGGGTTGACGATCCGGCGTTGCCGTGAGCTGTGGTGTAGGTTGCAGACACGGCTCGGATCCCATGTTGCTGTGGCTCTGGCGTAGGCTGGTGGCTACGGCTCTGATTAGACCCCTAGCCTGGGAACCTCCATATGCCGCGGGAGTGGCCCAAGAAATAGCAAAAAAAAAAAAAAAAAGACAAAAAAAAATTACAGCAAATGCATAACCAATACAGAAAATAAAATGTAATAATAAAAATATCATTTAATCCAAAAGAGGGCAGGAAAAATGGAAAAAATAAAGAAAAATATATAGATAAAATAGAAAACAATTGTCAAGATAGTAGATTTATATAAAACCATATGGTTAACTACATTAAACACTAACAATCTAAATACCCCAATTAAAAGGCAGAGACAGTCTCATTATTTTAAAAGAAAAGAAAAAAAATTTGTACTGTTTAACCAAAAAAAGTGGTTTAAATATAAAGACACAGGTTAAAAGTAGAATAATGGAAAAGATGTAATTTTAAAACACTAAAAACTAGAATGGTTATATCAGAAAAGTACACTTTATAACAAGGACGATTATAAGGGAGAAAGGGGGATATTTTACAAGGACAAAAGGGTGAATTCAAGAAAAGAACACAATACTAAATGTGTATAACAAATAATGGAGCTTCCTAATACAGGAACCCAAAATTTACAGAAATAAAAGGAGAAATAGATAGATCCACAGTTATTTTGGTGACTGCAAAATACTCCCCTCTCAAAAGTTTATGGAATCGCTAAATAAGAGCAACAAGGAATCAAAACTGCTATGAAGTACCATATCACACCAGTCATAATGGCCATCATTAACAAATAACAAATGCTGGGAAGGATGTGGAGAAAAGGAAACCCTCATACTCTGCTGGCAGGAATGTAAATTGGTACAGCCACTATGGACAACAGTATGGAGGTACCTCAGAAAACTAAATATAGAACTACCATTTGACCCAGCAATCCCATTCCTGGGCATATATCCGGACAAAATTTTCATTGAAAAAGATACATGTACCCATACATTCATTGCAGCACTATTCACAATAGCCAAGACATGGAGACAACCTAAATGTCCATCAACAGATGAATGGATTAAGAAGATGTCATACATATACAATGGAATACTACTCAGCCATAAAAAAGAACAAAATAATGCCATTTGCAGCAACGTGGATAGAACTAGAGACTCTCATATTAAGTGATGTAAGTCAGAAAGAGAAAGACAAATACCATATGGTATCATTTATATCTGGAATCTAATACATGGCACAAATGAACATTTCCACAGAAAAGAAACTCATGGATTTGGAGAACAGACTTGTGGTTGCCATGGGGGAGGAGGAGGGAGTGGGATGGACTGAGAGTCTGGGGTTAATAGATGCAAACCTTTGCATTTGGAGTGGATAAGAAATGAGATCCTGCTGTATCACAAGAGAAAAATGAACTGTATCTAGTCACTTATAATGGAACATGAGAGAGGATAATGTGAAAAAAATGTATATATGTGTGTGACTGGGTCACTTTGCTGTGCAGTAGAAATTGACAGAATACTGTAAACCAACTATAATGGAAAAAAATAAAAATCATTTTAAAAGAGAAAAAAAAGAGCAATAAGTATACAGAATACCTGAACGTACTATTAATTACTTTGACTTAAATGTTTATAGAACGTACTACCCAATAGTGACTTCTATAGGTTGTTTGTATTCCCCCAAAATTCATATTTTAAAATCCTAACCACTGAAGTGATGGTATTAAGAGGTGTGTCCTTTGGGAGATGGTTAGGTCATGAGAGCAGAGTCCTCGTGAACGGAGTCAGTGACTTTATAAAAGAGGCCTGAGAAAGCACCCTCGCCCCTTCCACTATGTGAGGACACAGCAAGAAGTCAGATGTCTGCAAACTAGAGGAGGGCCTTTACCAGACCCAACCACCTGATCTTGAACTTCCAGTCCCCAGAAGGGTGAGAAATAAGTTCCTCTTGTTTACAAGCCATGCAGTCTGTGATGTTTTCTTATAATAAAACTGAACTAACTTAAGATATATATCCTTTTGAAATGTGCATGAAACATTCACCAAAGATGCTATATTCTGATCCATAAAACGTCTTAATAAATTTATTAAGACTACAGTTTCAGAAAAGGTGGCTGTCTGCCAGCCGAGGAGAGAGGCCTTGGAGGAAATTGGCCTTGATCTTGAACTTCCAGCCTCCAGAATGTGAGAAAATAAACGTGTTATTTAGCCCTCCCCCCAATAAAGACTGCAATTTCACCATAAGGAAATTAACTTACAAGTCATTATTAGAAGAGTGCCTTCTTTTGTTAATTACTCAATGAATTTTATTACATTTTAGTTGTACAATGATCATCACAACCTGATCTTATAGAATTACCATTCCAATCCCCCAGCCCATCGCCCACCCCGCAACCTGTCTCATTTGGAAAACGTAAGTTTTTCAAAGCCTGTGAATCAGTATCTGTTCACAAAGAAGTTCATTGTGTCCTTTTTTTAGATTCCACATGCAAGTGAAAGCGTAAGTTGTTGGTGTCTCACTGTCTGACTAACTTCAGTTAGCACTATAATTTCTAGGTTCATGCATGGTGCTGAAATGATGTTATTTCTTTCATTTTAATGCCTGAGTAATATTCCATTGTGTATAGGTACCACTTCTTTATCCACTCCTCTATTGATGGACATTTAGGTTGTCTCTATGTCTTGGCTATTGCAAATAGTGCTGCAATGAACACCGGAGTACATGTATCTTTTTGAGTCATGGTTTCTCTGAATAGATGCCCAGGAGTGGGATTGCTGGATCAAATGGTAATTCTATTTTTAGTTTTCTAAGGAATCTCCAAACTGTTTTCCACAGTGGTTGCACCAATTTACATTCCTACCAACAGTGCAGCAGGATTCCCTTTTCTCCACACCCTCTCCTGCACTTATTTTTTGTAGATTTTTTTGATGATGGCCACTCTGGCCAGTGTAAGGTAGTACCTCATAGTGGTTTTGATTTGCAGTTATCTGATAATTAGTGATGTTGAACATTTTTCATGTGTTTTTTGGCCATCTGTCTGTCTTCTTTGGAGAATTGTCTGTTTAGATCTTCTGCCCATTTTTTGATGGGGTTGTTTTTTTGGTATTGAGCTGCAGGTCTTTATAAATTTTGGAGATTAATTCCTTGTCAGTCGCTTCATTTGCAAATATTTTCTCCCATTCTGTGGGTTGTCTTTTTTTTTTTTTGTCTTTTTGCCATTTCTTGGGCCGCTCCCGCGGCATATGGAGGTTCCCAGGCTAGGGGTCTAATCAGATCTGTAGCCGCCAGCCTATGCCAGAGCCACAGCAACTCGGGATCCGAGCCGCGTCTGCAACCTACACCACAGCTCACGGCAACGCCAGATCATTAACCCACTGAGCAAGGGCAGTAACCTCATGGTAACCTCATGGTTCCTAGTCGGATTCGTTAACCACTGCACCATGACAGGAACTCCAGGGTTGTCTTTTTGTTTTGTTTAGTGTTTCTTTGCTGTGCAGAAACTTTTAAGTCCCATTTGTTTAATTTTGTTCTTACTGTCATTACTCTAGGAAGTGGATCTGAGCAGATATTGCTGTGGCTTATGTCAGAGAGTGTTTGGCCTGTTTTCCTCTAAGAGTTTTACAGTGTCTGGTCTTATATTTATGTCTTTAATCCATTTTGAGTTTATGTTTGTGTATGGTGTTAGGAGGTGTTCTAATTTCATTCTTTTATATGTGATTGTCCAGTTTTCCCAGCACCACTTATTAAGGAACTGTCTTTTCTCCATTGTGTATTATTGCCTCCTTTGTCATAGATTAGTTGACTGTAGGTGTGTGGGTTTAATTCTGGGCTTTCTATTATGTTCCACTGATCTACATTCCTGTCTTTGTGCCAGTACCATATGGTTTTGATGACTGTAGCTTTGTAGTATAGTCTGAAGTCAGGGAGCCTGATTCCTTCAGCTCCATTTTGCTTTCTCAGGATGGCTTTGGCTATTCTGAGTCTTTTGTGCTTCCAAACAAACTTTATTTTGTTCTAGTTCCGTGAAAAATGTCCTTGTAATTTGATAGGGATTGCACTGAATCTGTAGATTGCCGTGGGTAGGATAGTCATTTTTGATAATATTGATTCTTCCAATCCAAGAGCATGGTATGTCTTTCCATCTGTTTGTGTCATCTTTGATTTCTTTCATCAGCATCTTACAGTTTTCAGAGTACAGGTCTTTTGTCTCTTTAGGTAGGTTTACTCCTAAGTATTTTATTCTTTTTGATGTGACGGTAAATGGGATTGTTTCCCTAATTTCTCTTTCTGATATTTTGTTGTTAGTATATAGAAATGCCATCAATTTCTGCGTATTAATTTTGTATCCTGCGACTTTGTCAAATTCATTAATGAGCTCTAGGAGTTTTCTAGTAGCGTCTTTAGGATTTTCTAGGTATAGTATCATGTCATCTGAAATAGTGATAATTTTCCTTCTTCCTTTCCAATTTGGATTCCTTTTAGTTCTTTTACTTCTCTGATTGCCGTGGCTAGGACTTCGAGAACTATGTTGAAGAGTAGTGGCAAGAGTGGACATCCTTGTCTTGTTCCTGATCTCAGTGGGAATTCTTTCAGCTTTTCACCATTGAGAATGATGTTCGCTGTGGGTTTGTCATATATGGCCTTTATTACATTAAGGTAGGTTCCTTCTACCCACTTTCTGAAGGGTTTTTATTAGAAATGGGTGTTGGATTTTGTCAAACGTTTTTCTGCATCTATTGAAAGGATCACATGGTTTTTATTCTTCAGTTTGTTAACGTGGTGTATCACACTGATTGATTTGTGGATATTGAAGAATACTTGCATCCCTGAGATATTTGAAGAGTATCTTTAAAAATCTCCAAATACTTGGAAATTAAGCAAAGTATTTCTAAATAACCCATGAGGCACAAAAAAAAAAAAAGGAATCATAAAGGAATTTAGAAAATATTTAAAACTGAATGAAAACAAAAACATAACATATCAAAATTAGTAAGAGGTAGGACTTCCCATCGTGGCGCAGTGGTTAACGAATCTGACTAGGAACCATGAGGTGCAAATTCGATCCACGGCCTTGCTCAGTGGGTTAAGGACCAGGCATTGCTGTGAGCTGTGGTGTAGGTCACAGATGTGGCTAGAATCCTGCATTTCTGTGTCTCTGGCATATGCCAGTGGCTACGGCTCTGATTAGCCCCCTAGCCTGGGAACCTCCATATGCCGTGGGAAGCAGCCCTAGAAAAGGCAAAAAGACAAAAAAAAATTAGTAAGAGGTAGCTAAAGCAGTGGTTAGAGGGAATTGATAGCACAAAATTAGAGAAGATAAGTTGAAAATCAATGTTCTAAGTTTCTACCTTAAAGGAGTAGAAAAAAGTAATTAAATCTAAAATAAGCAAAGAGAGGAAATAATAAAGATCAGAAGTCAGTGAAATTAAAAAACAGGAAAACAATAAAGCAAATCAATGATAGTTCTTTGAAAAAGTCAGTAAAATTGATAAAACACTTGAGAGACTCATCTGAAAAAAAGAGTAGACACAGATTACAAAGATGAGTAATGAAAAGGGGAAATTTTCCTACTGTATAGCACAGGGAACCATATCCAATCTCTTAGGATAGAACATGCCAGAAGATAATAAGAGAAAAAATATATATATATATGACTGGGTCACTTTTGCTATACAGCAGAAATTGACACAACATTGTAAATCAACTATACTTTAATTAAAAAAAAAGACTCCCAAAAGGACCTACTGTATAGCATAGGGAACTATACTCAGTATTTTGTAAAAATTTATAAGGTAAAATAATCAAAAAAAGAATACACACACACACACTGTGTGTGTGTGTGTGTGTGTGTGTGTGTGTCTGAATTACTGTGCTGTACACCTGACATTGTAAATCAACCATAAAATTTCAATAAAAAAAAGAAAATATGACTGAGAGATATAAAAAAAAGAAAAGGGGGAAATTTCTCAGAGATCCTAGAGACATTAAAATAATAGGAAATATTTAGAAAACTTAACGGCAATAAATTTGACAAGTTAGTTTAAACAGGTAAATTATATGAAAGACACAAAACATCAAAGCTCACTCAAGGAAAAAAAAATAACTAACCTGTATAGCCCTATAGCTATTAAGTAATTTGAATTCATAATTGAAAACATTCCCACAAAAAATATACCAGGCCCAGATGGCTTCTCTGGGTAAATTCTACTAAACATTTAAGGGAATATAAAGCCACTTCTACATAAATCTCCCAGAAAATACAAAGAGAACACTTTCAAGCAAATTTTATTAGGCCAGCATTACTCTGTTAACAAAATGATCCTAAGACATTGTTTTTTAGAAGAAAATCACAGATCAACATCCTTTGTGCACAGGGATGTGAAACCCTTTTTAAAATGTTCATTATGTCCATCACCATCACTAATTATTAGAGAAATGCAAATCAAAACTACCATGAGATACCACCTCACACCAGTCAGAATGGCCATGATTAATAAGTCCACAAATAACAAATGCTGGAAAGGGTGTGGAGAAAAGGGAGCCCTCCTTCAATATTGATGGGAATGTAAGCTGGTGTAACCACTATGGAGAACAGTATTGAGGTACCTTAGAAAACTATACAGAGAACTACCATATGACCCAGCAATCCTTCTCTTGGGCATATATCTGGACAAAACTTTCCTTGAAAAGTCACATGCACCGCATATTCATTGCAGCACTATTCACAATAGCCAAGACATGGAAACAACCCAAATGTCCATCAACAGATGATTGAATTAGGAAGATGTGGTATATAAACATAATGGAATACTACTCAGCCATAAAAAAGAACAAAATAATGCCATTTGCAGCAACATGGATGAAACTAGAGACTCTCATCCTAAGTGAAGTAAGTCAGAAAGAGAAAGACAAATACCATATGATATCACTTATATCTGGAATCTAATATAAGGCACAAATGAACCTTTCCACAGAAAAGAAAATCATGGACTTGAAGAATATTGTGATTGCCAAGGGGGAAGGGGAGGGAGTGGGATGTATTGGGAGCTTTGGATTAATAGGTGCAAACTATTGCCTTTGGAATGGATAGGTAATGAGATCCTGCTGTGTAGCACTAGGAACTCTGTCTAGTCATTTATGATGGAGCCTGACAATGTGAGAAAAAAGAATGTATACATGTATGTGTAACTGGGTCACCATGCTGTACAGTAGAAAAAAAAATAATAATGTATTGGGGAAATAAAATATATATATATATATATATATATTTTAAAATGTATGATTATACAGAAGAGACTTGTGGTTGCCAAGGAGAGGGGGTAGGGAGAAGGATGGACTGGGAGGTTGGGTTTAGTAGGTACAAATTATTTCATTTAGAATAGACAGAAAGTTCCCCTGTACAGCACAGGGAACTATATCCAATCTCCTGGGTTAGAACATGATGGAAAGTAATATAAAAAAGAATGGATATATATGTATAACTGAGCCACTTTGCAGGAATTGGCACAACGTAAATCAACAGTACTTCAATAAAAAAAATTTTTAATGTTTATTATAGGGTTAGAACATGATAGGAGATAGTATGGTGGGAAAAAAAAGCAATTGGAACTAAAACAAAAAGGAATGTAAAAAAGCAATTACAACTAAAAAAAAGAAAAATGAGCAAAAGATAAGAACAATTTATAAGAAAAGAAATATAAGGGATTCTCAAGCAAATGAAAACATTCTCTATTGTCCATAATAAGAGAAGTTCAAATTAAAACTATGCTGAGATACCATTTTCCTCTATCATACTGGCAAAATTTAAAGGAACTTGAAAAAAATTAAAATGTTTAGCAAATTAAATCACCAACTATAGAAAAAGGATAATATATCATGATCAAATGGGGTTCATCTCATTGGGTTCAAATAGAGAGAAGGGCAAAGTTTAATATTTTTAAAATAATTAATATAATTCATCATATTAACATACTCTAAAAAAACATGATAATCCCAATAGATGCAGAAAAGTCATTTGACAAAATTCAATACCCATTAATTAAACTAATTCTCGGTAAACTGAAAGTTGAAGGACATTCTACAATATATTAAAGGGCATCTACCAAAAAACCTATAGCTATATCATACCTAATGGTGAAAAACTGAATGCTTTCTCCTAAGATCAGGAACAAGGGAAAGATACCTGCTCTCACCACTGTCATCAATAGTTTACTGAAAGTTTGGTAATGATGCAAAGTGAAAAGTAAAGGACACAGATAGGAAAAGAAGAATTAAAACTATCGTTTTCAAAGATGCCGTAAATGTTTATGTAGAAAAATCAGTGGAATCTGAAAAAAGACCTCAAAACTCTATGAGAACTAAAAATGAATTTAGCAAGCTCTCTAAGTCAAAATACAAAAATCAATTGTAGATCCATATACATCATAGTAACTATATACATATATATATATATAAACAATTAGAGATAGAAAGAGAATACCATTTAAAAACTATGAAATGCTGATTTTTGCACAACTTCATGGATACACTAAAAGCCATTGAGTGATACACTTTAAAGGGGTAAATTTTATATAAATTTTAATCTCAATTTTAAAAATCTATGAAATACAGACAGATATATTTAACAATACATGCAAAACCTGCCCACTGGGGAAAAAAATAAAAAGTATTGCTGAGAGGATTTAAAGTATACTGAAATAAATGGAGAGCTATACCAGCTTTAAGGATTAGAAGACTCAATATTGCTAAGATAGCAGTTCTGCCCTGGAAATGCCATTTCTTGGGCTGTGTGAGACTCAAGTGTAAGGTAGAAAGACTTATTGCAGTGTGAAAGGTTTCTTTCGACATTTTAAAGAGTGTTAGGAGAGGGGGGCAGGGGACTCAATTAATTTCCCTTAGTTCCAAAAGACTGAGTGAAAAGCAAAGGATGAATATTGCAGAGAGAGGAAAGTCAGTTCAGATACAAGAGCTTTCTAAAGGCCAGCACTGTCTCCAAAGAGCACGTGTGTCTTAGGATTTCAGAACTCCGCATTCTTAAGCCTCTTCAAATAGAAATCAGAAGACCAGAATTTAGAATGCTAGGGAGAAAATGCCTGAATTTTGTGGGAGATTATACCAATTCCTTGCTAAGTAACTTTTTTTCAGAGACCCTCTCCCAGGATCCATGAGGCTCTGTTGCAAATAAATATAGGTAATTATTCAAGGAAGAAAGAAAATCAAAGGAGAAGGAGAGGGATTTTTCTACTCCACTATTCATTCAGATACTGATTAAATCTCATTTCCCCTCACTACCTCAGCTTCAGCCCTGACAGTTTATAGTTAGCTGCAGAACATATGATGCTCTGTGTGTGTGTGTGTGTAAAAGTCAAAGTAATACACCATTGAGGAGTTCCCGTCATGGCTCAGGGGTTAATGAACCTGACTAGAATCCATGAGGACGAAGGTTTGATCCCTGGCCTTGCTCAATGGGTTAAGGATCCAGTACGGCCATGAGCTGTGGTGTTGGTCAGAGATGTGGCTCGGATCCTGCTGTGGCTGTGGCGTAGGCTGGCAGCTACAACTCTGATTCAACTTCTAGCCTGGGAACCTCCATATGCCGTAAGTGTGGCCCCCCCCCCCCAAAAAAAGCCAAAAAAACCGTAATACAACATTCATGCCTCTCAGAAATCCAAGTGCTTTGGAGGAGAACATTTATAGATTTTACACCATGGTTATATTTGAACCTTCTCTGATTTTATGCCAATAGCAAATTCTTCCAACTACCCCTTCAACAGTCCCCCTTTCAAGATTTTCCAGGCTCCTCCTGAAGGCACTTAAAAGCCACTTTTATAGCTTTTGTTCTGAAACATAAACATTCATCCTTCATTCTGAGAAGTGGCCAGTGTTCTCAAGCTGAAGTCAGAAGAAATATCTCAGACAGACAGAGTTGCTGTTGCAGAACATATAACACCTAAAACTGAGACATAAAACTAAGATCTTGTTTTTATCTTGTGATTGCACAGGACATCTTCATAACCTGGTAACCAGGTCCCGTGGGAGGGGTACCCATGAAGGAAGAGAGTCTTTATAATTTACGTATTTATAAGTTGTATTTGTTAAGCAAATGCGTACTTAGCTATTTAGAACATTTAATCCCAAATCTCCATGTATCTTATTTAACTTTATCTTTGAATCTAGTTTGGGGGAGAAAAACCCTACATTTATATAGGAGGACAACAGCAATGGCGTATCTACTACAAACTGAGAACATGATGTGTTCTTGCTGATTATGCAGTATTAAGCTGTTAACGGCTAAAGGAAAATAGACCATTTCAAAATTATGACGTTTTAAAGCCAACTAGATTATTTGAGATTAAGAGACATAAATTAAGAGCAGAGATCAGATGGGCCTTTGCAGAAATATATGACAGAGAAAAAAGAGAGTTTCAATGTCCTTTTGAAGCCAGCGTGCAGAAAAGATTTGTTCTTCTAAATTCATAATTACTAAGATATAATTTTCCCATAGTAGATTTCTTTCAAGATCTTTTGTCAAATACTACATGTTTTGAACATATATGTTTCCAGACTGTGAATGAAATTAAAGGTATCTTAGACACAAACCAGGGCAAGATAAGGGCTGGTGAGTAATGGGCTGGTATGGAGAATAGTCTTTCAAGGACAAGAATGGGACTGCTACAATGACCAGGGGAATGGCCACTCCAAGGCTAAGCACAGGCTCAGCCCTAATGGATTAAGAAAACAGAAAGATGGTTCCATTCATGTGGAAGAAGCTCTATTTCCATCATACTCCTGGCCTCGCTCCATCTCTTACTCACTCACTCTTCCCTTGGGAGTCAGGCAGCTGAGCAGCAAATTTGGCGGTGGGAATTTGACATGCATTGTCCTGCCTCTTTCAGAAGTGGGCCAGGCCATAGGAAGCCTGTGGCTTACCAAGCTTCTCTGGGGACAGGCTTTGTCCCCCAGCAGGATCCAGGGGGCCCTGAGACTGGAAGGTTAAGTCTGACCACGCATGGATTTAGCTATCTCATGGAAGTCACATGAAGCTATGGATTCCACTTTAGCTTTGTCTAGTACCATGAAGAAGATATTTTTGCCTTTCATCTATTGATGCTTTCATCTCACTTCTCAATTTGTTCAGAACTCAAGGAAGTCACTGAAGTGCTATTTATTGTGCCCTCTTAAAGACATATATCATGCCTATCACATATTGTGACCTCAAAAAAGACTTTGAGGAAGGTATAATCTTTGTTCATCTTACAGATGAAAAATTGAGGGCCAGAAGAACGAAGGGACCCACAGTCAACCACTGCACTTGTTGAGCAAGTTTTATCACCATTAGCCCTCTGATGGGAATGCAATTCTGCACACTCCTCAGCCACCCCAAGGAAGGGACGGAACTGAGGGCTCTCAGAGGTAGCAACTGGAGTCTCAAACTCATATAACCAAGGATTACAGAAGGATATGTTTGGCTTCACAAGGGCTATCTTGGAATTTGCCTCTTCTTGAGCATTTCAATCTTTTGTGTGTTATCTGTCTTCTCTACAGTGCCTAACTTCTCAGCAGCCTATTGAGTTGGGCCATTATCTACTTTGTAGAAGCAAACATTGATTTGCCTTTCATTTGATCATACGTATTTATTAATATCTACTCTGGGTCCTTTTGGAGGTTTGGAGGGAAAATGTGTTCCATGCCTCTCTCCTGGCTTCCGGTGGCTAATGGCAGTCGTTGGCATGTTCCTTGCTCCTTGTAGCTGCATATCTGCAAGCTCTGTCTCCTTGGCATGACCTTCTCCCCTCTGTGTCTCAAATCTCCTGCTTTTCTCTTCTAAGGATGCCCAACATTGCATATGGGCTCCACCCAACATCCTAAATCCAGGTTGATCTTGTCTTGTGATCTTTAACTTCATTACATCTGCAAAGACCCTGTTTCCAAAGAAGTTCATATTCATAGAATCTAAGTGTTAAGACATGGATGTATCTTGGGGGGGGGACATTATTCAACCTGTTATAAGAAGAAGTTTCAGAAATAAAGGCAAGAAATCAGAGAAGAAGGAAGGATACTTCATGAATGATGGAACTTCTCCATTTAGTGCAAAATATGCAATGGTACTTGTTAAGAAGGCTCTGGGTACCTGCCAGAAAAAATGTTGTCATACAGCATAAGGTAGTCCAAACAATCCAAAGATCAAGTGCCCTAAAAGCTATCCACACGTGGTAACAGCCTTGAGTGGAACAAAGGGATTAATTGCTCTGGGTCCTAGCCAAGGTATGCTCTTATGGAGCCAAAGACCTTAGACAAATCTCTCTCTCTCTGGGTCTAGAAGTCTCCATTTATAAAGTAAAGGAATTGAACTATAATACTTTTAATTGCCATCTACACAAATATGCCATTATCCTATACATTCAAAGGCCACAGATGTACTTAAACAGATGATTATATGAAAAACATGTTTTTGATAGAACATACAACTGTTTATATAGTGAACCGTGTACAAAGCAATATTTTTCCAAGAGTGAGCAAAGCGACATGATCCAGAAACATTAAAACAGCACATATTCTGAGAAATGGTTCCATTTATACCATTCTGATAGCTAACATGCTGATCATTAGAATTTACAAATTATGTTTTGAGAGATCTTAAACTGGCAAGCCTCCACTATAAATCAGGATGCTTCTCATTAGGATAAACAAGAGGCATGGCACGGATGATGGCTCCCTAATTGCCTTAACTAGTCCAAGAGCATCAAGTTGGATCAAATTACTGTGTATTATTAATCCTCTTAAATTTTTGATTTGGGAAAATTACTATGAACCACTATGATGATGCTTAACCAGAGTCTGAGAGCAAAGCAGTGCTTCAAATTAGATTGTTAGATTGGTCACAGATTGCATTTAGATGCTTCTACTCCTGTCAGGAATTCTGAGTCACCTGAATTCTTTGAACAATACTTCCGCTGGGGAGGAGGAGGGGAGTATTGATTAAACTCAGTCTCAAAAACTCAAGATTCATTAGGGTGCTCTGAGAGGCTCCTCTAAAATTACTATCATCTAGCGTACAGTGACTTGAATGAAGCATACCATTGGTATGTAGATTGAAGGCAGTAGCGGGTTTTTTTGTTTATTTGTTTGTTTGTTTTTATGCCACGCCCAGAGCATGAGGAAGTTCCCAAGCCAGGGATTGAATCCAAGCTGCAGCTGCGACCTATACTACAGCTAAAGCAACACGGAATCCTTTAACCCACTGTACTGGGCTGGGGATAGAACCCTTACCTCCACAGAGACCTGAACTGCTGCAATTGGACTCTTAAACTATGGTGCCATGGTGGGGACTCTAATAGCAGTATTTTTGAATTATGTATACAACAAGTCTAAAACACTTAGCTTTGAAATTTAAATCTCAACCTACCTCTTCAGCCTTCTCTTTTGCTGCTGCCCTACCCGTCTTCTCTTCTCAAGCTTTTGTTCCTCTGAAAAATTCACTATTCCCAGAAAAAACAACTCCAATGCCCTTTTTCATGCTGACTAAGGTCTGCCTTTGTTTATCTTGTCCCATAATTAGGCCTATATGTAACTTTCCCCCCTACTGGATCATAAGCTAGCTGCAGGCAGGAACCATTGTCTGTTTCATCCCTATATCACCCCAGTGCCATTGCGCTTAGCACAGTGCCCGCCATGGCTTACAACATAAACTATCAACGACACTGGAATTGCATTGTTGAGTGTGGATGGTGTAGACTTGCAAGCTTATTGTGAGTATTAAATGACGTTATATCCCTAACATTCAATAAGTAATAAATGATAGACTTCTGCTAGAAATGAGTAAGGACTCTCTTTTTCCTATCATAGGATATTACAAATTAAGTGGATGATATTTTGAAGTTTTGATTTAATTCAGACATTATATCATGTGAATTTTTTCATTTAACATTTACTAGGGAAGTTGGTATGCCCTCAAAGAGTTCATAGTCCCCTGGAGGAAGAAGAGAGTAGATTCATGAATGCAAACTATGTTTTCGTTAGTTTTTTAACCAACAGATATTTGTTGGAGACAACATATGCCAAAAGCTGTTCTACCCATCAGACTAAAGTGCATTTATTATTCATTGTTTGAATTGTACTTAACGTTCATGTAACTGTGCAATGAAAAAGTAAGCTTTCCATTTTTTTAATACTTTTCTTAGGCTTTCATTATTGACCAAATCTAGGATCCTTCCCCCTAGATTTGGTATGGGGGAAAAAAAATCACATATTTATCTTTATTAATCTCTAAGTGAAATTTAGGGTTTGTTCTAGTTATGAATGTAGGCCACGAACCACAGTAGGATACGTAGTACCTATGACTTTGTCTCTAATAGAAATCACAGGTATTTTCATGTTATATTACAACTGTTGGAGAGATGTTGAAATAACCAATATACTCGTCACAACTATGAAATTAATTGTAGTTATTTGATCTTTTGTTGGGCTTGATATTTAATGCATGAATAAAAAGTACATGCCTCATTAGATCACAAATCTTTACAACTATTTTAATGGCTGTGTTTCAGGATAAGCGTTTTTTAAATTTTATAATCTTACACATTTTATAGGATTTTTTTTTTTTAGGAATCCATAACCTTCATCAAATTGATAAAAAGATCTGTGGTACCGAAAAAAAGGTTTAAGGATCTTGATCTGTGCCCTGACAGTAGTTATTTTTAGCACACATCTGAGATCCTTCTCCGAGGTAATGACCAAAGGCAGGGCTGAGCTTTGGGGCATAACTGCACATGGACTATTCTGCTGTGGAACAATGATGAGAGCAGGTGTGAAAGCATGGTCTGTGCCCACCCCCACCCCCATGTGACTGTCCTGCCCTGATCACCACATGAGAGAAAGTGGGACCATCTACAAATGAGTCTGGCCCTGTCTGTGTGTTACTTGGCTTCAATAACAGAGAATAGGGTTTAAACATCAGCTGCACCATTTGAATCAAAACCAAACCATACCCATTGCAGGCAGGAAGAAACTGTCTCAGCAGACCCAGGTGTGGCTAGAAACACCTGGGCATCTTGGTGGACCATAAGGCAAATGTGAGTCATCAATGAAAATTGCCTAGTTCCCAGAATAAATGTCAAGAAAATATAACATCAGCATGTCAGAGTTGAAAAAAAAAAATCTCTCTTCTGGAATGAATCTAGAGAGGTGGGATTACCATTCCACTTTAAGATGAACAATTCAGAATGAACAAGGTGACTTTACCAATTCCCACAAATAGTAAATGAAGCAGCCTGTCAAGCATAATTAGAGTGACTCCACAGCATAGTACTCCCATCTCGGGTAACAATATTTCTCATTACAAAGATTATCTCCTTGCCCAAAAATAATGAAACACTCTAACCATCAACTAGAGGAGTTTCTTAACCCTTGGAGGGTGTGCATTTTTAAAATGTGGGTCCAGGAGTTCCTATTGTGGCTCAGCAATAACGAACCCGAATAGTATCCATGAGAATGCGGGTTTGATCCCTGGCCCCATCCTGTGAGTTAAGGATTTGGTGTTACCATGAGCTGTGGTGTAGGTCACAGACATTGGCTCGGATCTCAAGTTGCTGTGGCTGTGGTGTAGTCCGGCGGCTGCCCCCCTGTTTCCACCCCTAGCCTGGGAACTTCCATACGGCACAGGTGTGGCCCCAAGAAGCAAGAAATAAATAAATAAACAATATGTGGGTCCAATTGTAATGGAGAACGCTTACCTCTGAGTTCACACACGCAGAGACTAGGCTAAACCAGATGACCATTGACTTTAGAATTCTATGCTTTGAGATTGCTTTTTTTTTTTTTTTTTTTTGTCTTTTTAGGGCAGCACCCATGGCATATGGGGGTTCCCAGGCTAGGAGTCAAATCAGAGCTGTAGCCACCGGCCTACACCACAGCCAAGGCAATGCAGGATCCGAGCCTCATCTGCGACCTACACCACAGCTCATGGCAACGCCGGATCCTTAACCCACTGAGCGATGCCAGGGATGGAACCCATGTCCTTGTGGATGCTGGTCGGGTTCGTTAACCACTGAGCCATGACGGGAACTGAGATTGCTTTCTGTCTCCTAATGTGGTATGAAAAAGCCAAATACAATTAGTCTAGACCATACTCAAGTGGCCCTGGAAGCCTGGAAGTTCAATTACTTTCCCAAGATCATATAATAAGTCAGATTTTTCAAAAGCAAAACTAGGTGATAGAGACCCAAGGTGTACGTGGGTTCCTCTCCCAGGACAGAAGTGGTAATTTACTTCCGCCTGGTGAAGGACAAGGTCTGCATCCATGAAAGAGCAGAGGTCGAGGGCACCTGGCTGGTGAAGGAAACAGGCCCCAGCTCTTCACATGACTTCTTGTTCTACACACGGTTTCCATTCTCATACCACTGGTCTCCTAATGTGTGTCTTTGCACTTTTCACTTTTTTTTTTTTTTTTTTTTTTTTTTTTAGGGCTGCACCCACAGCGTATAGAGTTCCCAGGCTAGGGGTCCGATTGGAGCTGTAGCCTCCGGCCTGCACCAGAGCCACAGGAACTCGGGATCTGAGCTGAGTCTGCAACCCACAGCACAGCTTGGGGCAACGCCAGATCCTTAACTCACTGAGCAAGGCCAGGGATTGAAACCGCACCCTCATGGACGCTAGTAGAGTTCGTTAACCACTGAGCCATGACAGGAATGCCTCTTTTCACTTCTGAAACAGCTTTAATCTGGTACATCTTCAGGATGAAATTAGTGCTGTCAACAGGATGCCATCCACAGCCACAGCCTGGCGATGTGTAATCTGAAACACTCACGGAAGAAGCCCCAACAGAAAATGGATGGAGTTCCAGACACATGGAGGCCTTGCATCCAGTAACACAGACACAGCTCTTGGAGGGCTTTTTGGTGTCTAGAGATTTCTAAAATGATGCTCCAGAGGTGAGGAGGGGCTTCTGTAATCAGATCTACCAGGGTAGATCTAAACATGAATCTGCCTTTGCCATATCGCATTTATCAGAATTCTCACCCGAAAAGCTTTGCACATTGGATCTTATGCTTAAATAAAATATTTCAAAGCAAACATATTATGGCTTGCTGAAAAAATGATATTAATTTCCAGCCACCTATGAATTAGCATCCATTGGACTCATCAAGCCAAATCATCAGCTATATAATTAAATTTAGTCTTACTTCTGGCTGGGGGGATGGGGAACGGACTACTATAACATTTGGGTCAACAGTGATTTCCTCTTCCCAGAACTTTAATTTCCTCTCTGTCTATACCTTGTCTCTGCTGGACACTATAAAGGCCTGAGATTATCTCTGCTAGACAAATATGTGCCCTGAGAAATGGGATCTATTTGAAAATCGTAATGATTATAAATGAAACCCAACCTTATCGGCTCCCAGTACCAAGTGCTTTGCTTCTTTTAGGTTGAGTGTAGAGCATGGTAAACAACAAAGATAGGGAACTAAAACAGAGATTTTTTTTTTTTCATCCATTCTGAAATGAGATGCAGGTCATGTTTACTCAGGGTTTTTAAGGGGTGTGAAAATTAAGGATGAAACACTGGACAGAAGTCATGCGAGGAACTATTGCAGAGTACGTAACAGAACCCGTGAACGAAGTTAGAATCTTTTAAGTATTTAACACCAATAAAAGGCCTCTCACTGATACTTCATGGTATAAAAGGCAATGCATAGAGTTGTTCTGTCATCCACTTTCAGTGAGGGTCGCTGTAAGGAGATTCCTATGAACTTCTTGGGGGTTCGTGGTGGGAACACAGAGCATCCTTGAGAGAAATATCTCTCGGGTCTTGGACCTAAGAAAAACTGTTTTCTCCTTAGTAACTACTTTATTTTCAATTGAGGCATTTTGAATCTTGTAACCAGTTGTTTTCTCTTTGTTCTGGCCACTGGCAGCCTAGAGCCAAATATGCAGCCCACCTTCAGCAATGGAATAGAACAATGTGACAGGCATTTACTCTGTCCTAATCTGGCTCAGCCTTAATCTATATTCCTAAACCAAATTCTCCTTTTGTCTTGATTATAACATCTATTTCTTTTTATCCAGTTGTAATATTAAAATAGAAAATAGGGGGTTCCCATCATGGCTCAGTGGTTAACAAACCCAACTAGGATCCATGAGGACATGGGTTCAATTCCTGGCCTCACTCAAGCTTTGGCACTGCCATAAGCTGTGGTGTAGGTCACAGACATGGCTCAGGTCCCATGTGGCTGTGGCTATGATGTAGGCTGGCTCTGATTCGACCCTTAGCCTGGGAACCTCCAAATGCCAAGGGTGCAAGTCCTCAAAAGACAAAAATAAATAAAATAAAATAGAAAATAAATATTTCTTAAATCACCTCAAACCTTTTCTTTTTATTAGAGTATAGTTGATTTACAGTGCTGTGGCAATTGCTGCTGTACAGCAAAGTGACCCAGTCATACATATATATATACATTCTTTTTCTCATATTATTTTCCATCATGTTCTAATCCAAGAGATTGGATGTAGTTCCCTGTGCTCTACAGTAGGATCTCATTGCTGATCTATGCTAAATATAATAGTTTGCATCTACTTTTTAACGAAATTGTTTCACTAGGTTGTTCTGTTGATGTTTTTCATGTTAATGACTATCCACTGTACTTCAGAGGCTTGAGGTAGGAGAGCCCTTTAAATTAAAATGAAGCACAAAGCCAACATCATCTTTGTATGACAAGAATTCTATGGTCAGGTCAAATATTATGTTGAAGCCCTGTCTGATCCCAATAGCAGCATAATTTCACTTAAGAACTAAAGGATCCCCAAAAATTGATGATTTGGGTCCTGGGAACCATAGAATAAATAATTTGCCAATCAATTCACCTGTTCTAGTTCCACCACCAAGTGCTCTCTCCAATATTGATCTCAGTTGCTCCCTTAAGGATATAAATGTATTCAAATCTTTCTCATGCACAGAAGAGCCCTTCTTTGATCTGACATAACCTTCTAGCTACTATCCACTATCTTTACTTTCACAGTCAAATTTCTAAAAAGGCCTTTGTGACCTTCACTTTGACCCTCACAATCATTCAGCCCATGGGAATGTCACTTCTATCCCCATAATTCCTCTGAAATTTCTTAGCCAGAGATAACCAATGGATAACCAGTCATCAATGCCAGCAATCAGGTCTCAGCATTAACCTTCCTTGATACCTACATTCAGTTTACATACTTATTAGTTACCTAATTTGAAACCTTTTGACACTGTGAACTATTTCCTTTTTTTTGAAGCACTTTGCTTCCTCGGATTCTGAGATACCACTCTTTCCAGGACATCTTTCCCTCTCTCCTCTGCGTCTCCCTTGCTTATCCTTTTGCCTTTACCTGCATTTAAAATGCTAGTGTGCCTTGAAGATTTATCCAGGGTCCTTTTCTCATCTTTCATCTGTATCCTTGACTCCAACTACTATATGTTTTCAAAGCCCATATCATTTCTGGCTTGCACACCAATTCCATGGCCAAGTTTATACTAGCTATTCCCTTGGATCTATTTGAAAAGTCTTAATGATTATAATTAGAAGTAAAGGTACTTCCAGTCTTAATGATCATGATAAAACACCACAGCAGCCTCAAACTCAGCATGTATAAAACTGAACACATCATCTGTCATCTAAATCTGCTCTTGCCTCCTGTATTCTCCGTCTTAAGGAAGATATCAACATTCACCCAATTATCTCTTCCTTGTCTTGCAATAGTTTTCTCATTAGCTAACTCCAAGACTACAGAGGACGAACAATAATCCTCTCTGTTTCCTTCCCTGTCTGATCCCAATAGCAGCAATATCTTTTCTTGGCATAGCAATCATTGAACATATGCCTTGAAATGAATACAGATAAAGTTGCCTGACTTTCTGAATATACAGTCAATCGGGAAGAGAATGAGGGAGGGAGAAAAACTCTCTCAACCTTCTTTTAGGGGATGTGAGGCTACTCTGTTGCCAGAGGCAAAACATGGGTAAGGACACTAAATACAGTCCTCGTCCCAGTTCCATGGACTTCATAAATAGCAGAAAGTCTTTCCGGAGGGTGACAACAGGTCATTTGTTTCAACTTGGGGTATTTTTAGTATTTTTTGGATATTTTAGTAAGAAGATTTGCAGAGCAGACTGCCTTGAGAGGTGATAGGCAGATGCCACTTAATGAGGGAATTTGCTATCATCATTTTTAAATTTTTCTATAGGCAATTTTTATAGATTATGTGACCCAGAGTCAGAAAGGGAAAAATAGTCAATTGAAACAGACCCACAGAAGACCCAGATACTGGAACTAGAAGATAAGGACTTTAAAATAACTACAATAAATACATCAAAAAGTATACAGGAAATTATAGATATGGCAGGTGAAAAGATAAGAAAATTCACAGAGAAATGGAAATTCACAAAGAACCCCCCCTAAAAAAAAGAAAATCCTGGAACTGAAAAATAAAATATCTAAAATTAAAAATTCATTGGATGTGATTAACAGCAAATTGGACAATGCAGAAAAAAACTGAACGTGAAGATGAATCAAGAGATGCTACCAGAATGGAAGCATGACACAAAAGAAAAAGATTTAGAAAACTATGTGCATTGCCTCAATGACTTATGGGACAATACCAAGCACTCCAATATATGAATGATTGCAGTTCTAGAAAAAGAGGATAAAGAATGGGGTGGGAAAAGTAATATATCCTGACTGTCCAAAATCCTGGAGGATAAATATAAAGAAAATTACATTTAGGCATATCATAGTCCACCTGAGAAATATCTGAATGACAAAAAAAGAAATAATAGTGTCACATTGGATAATAACCTAAAGTATAAAATAAATACCCATGGGTTCATGCTGATATGTGTAAATGACTAAATAAATAAATAAGTGGTAGGGAAAGGCTAAGTCTTCCTACAGAAGAATTCCAAATAAATTACCCAGATAACCCCACCTTAGGGAGGTATAAACTCCCCAAACTTTAGAAAAGGGAGAAAAGTAACTTCACAAAGACTAAACTTGGCAAACACTCCCTTGGCCAGGTGACCAAGGTTAACATGACCAGTGATGCGTCACCCTAATTTTGTGCGCGCCCAAGATGATGTGACAAGACTGGTACTTCACTTCTGTGGTCTTTCTCCAAAAAGCCATAACCCTGCTCTAATCATGAGAAAAAACATCCAACAAACCCAAATCAAGGGAA
This sequence comes from Phacochoerus africanus, assembly GCF_016906955.1. Taxonomy (NCBI): domain Eukaryota; kingdom Metazoa; phylum Chordata; class Mammalia; order Artiodactyla; family Suidae; genus Phacochoerus; species Phacochoerus africanus. The sequence goes on along the minus strand of NC_062545.1, from coordinate 252,676,886 downwards.
AGTCTACAGAATAGGTGACTAGTACCCCTTGAAACAGTGATGATAATCAAGGGGTAAAATTACAAAGGCTACAAAGGGGGCTTCAATCACATCTGAAATATTATATTAAAATATTAAAGCAAAAAAAAAAACCAGTCCTGATACAAAAAAAATTTAAAAGTAAAAATAAAATAAAACATCTGAGAAACCGTCATAGACCAGAGGAAGCTAAGGGGGGTATGATGAATAAAATAATGTCATAGCCTAAAGAGGAACTTGGCATAGGAAGGGGACATTAAGGTAGTTCCCTTTGTGGCTCAGCAGTTAATGAACCTGACTAGGATCTATGAGGATGTGGGTTTAATCCCTGGCCTTGATCAGTGGGTTAAGGATCCGATGTTGCTGTGAGCTGTGGTGTAGGTCACAGATGCGGCTCACATCCCGCATTGCTGTGGCTGTGGTTAGGCCGGCAGCTGTAGCTCCAATCCAACCCCTAGCCTTGGAATTCCATATGCCACAGGTGCGGCTGTAAAAAGAAAAAAAAAAGGGGGGGGGGACATTAAGGAAAAATTAGTGAAATCTTTATCAAGTGTGGAGTATAGATAATAATAACATACTATTGTTGGTTCTTTAGTTGTGACAAATGTACAACATAAACTAGGTGAAGAATACATGAACTCTAAAGTCTTTGAAACTTTTATACTATAACTATTTTAAAATAAAAAATTTCTTTAAGTTCGAAAAGGGCAAAATCATGAGCAGGGTCTGAATGACTTGTGGGATAGCATCAAACACTCCACTATGTGAATAATTGGTGTTATTCTACAAATCAAAAGCAGGACAACCTGAGCTTTGAGAGTATCAAGATAGGCCCCCAGCTGTTGCTGCTCACACAGCACCTGCATCTTAGTGCCACCCAGAATGACAGGGTCTAAAGATTTGGCTTAAGACATGATGAGAGACAAGGGTGTGCTTTGGAAAAGGCACACGGTTCCATTAGGTTCCAGAGTGACATCGCCAAGATGGCAGCGTGGGAGCCCTGAGCCTCTGCCTCACATCAAAGATCAACAATTAAACAATTTTCCATAAACAAAAAAAGCTCTGGGAGAACTCAGGAGTCTACTTAAGAAACTCCAATAACACCGTGGAACAAAAATTACACACAAAAAAAGGGAAGGAAGAGCAGCCTCATTTTGTCTGCAGAGTCCTATCCCCTAGGCTGCCGCTGCTTAGCATTAAGGGAACTTCCCAGATTGTCAGAGTCCCCCTTACTGAGAAATAGAAATCAGGATGAATGACCTGCATAAAGGACCCATTTGGGTTTCACCCCATCTGGACACCAGCGAACCTGAGACCTACAGAGGCAGCTAGAGAGGAAGAAAAGCAGGGGCTGCCAGTATCAGCCAGGCCATGGGAGTGAGTGCAGTTCCCAGGTCCTACTCTGCAGGTGACCCCAGTAGCTTTTCCTTGCCAAGGAAATCAACAGCACCAAGGATTCCCTAGAGATTTCACCTAAGTGTTTCTGCATCACAGAGTCCCTCCTCACTCCCCCTCCTGCCTCTCCTCCCCAGTGCACCCCTACCCCTGCCAGACCCCAGGATGTGCATAGACAACCCCAGCCTCTGTGGAGTGCAAGATGCCAGTCTATACCCACCAAGGATGACCAATCTCCTGGAGCATCCATAGTTGGGCAGTGGGTGTCAAGTAAGGGCCAAAGCTTTTCCATCGGCCTGAAGATTTTGGTCTTAGAAATCCTTTAATCATTCCCAGGATAAGATGGATGAGGAAAAGGGGAAAATATCACAATAAGACACAGAGGAGTTCCCATCATGGCTCAGTGGTTAACAAATCCGACTAGGAACCATAAGGTTGCGAGTTCGATCCCTGGCCTTGCTCAGTGGGTTAAGGATCCGGCGTTGCCATGAGCCATGGTGTTGGTTGCAGATGCAGCTCGGATCCCATGTTGCTGTGGCTCTGGCATAGGCCGGTGGCTACAGCTCTGATTCGACCCCTAGCCTTAGAACCTCCATATGCTGCAGGAGCAGCCCAAGAAAAGGGAAAAAAGACCAAAAAAGACACAGATACACATATCTGAAGTGTGGCATTTTAGAAGGAGGCCTGAAAAAGAGAATTGAATACACACACTGTTTTCCATGGCATGACACTCCTATTCTTCTTGCACTGAAGCCACAGGCACACCACACTGATGTAATAAAAGGTTTCTAATTTCAAGACCTGGAGTGATACTAACAGGAAGGCACATTGTGCAGCTGACAGGGGCAGGGAGAAGACCAATCAAGAGCCGTTAAGAACAGTGCTTTAATTCACACAAATGTAATTAGGTTTGGAGGGCCATCATTTTATTAAGCAATCAAGAATCCATAACTAAGCTTTGTTCTGTATAGTGTAACTCTCAAATACATATTGACTGTGGAATATTTAGCTCCCACGATCAGGAAAGAGTTTGGGGGATAATTTCCATTTCACATAAATGAAAACACAACATAATAACATGTTTGAATTATTCCTTATGAATGAGGTCATTCTTCCCTAGGTTTTAATAGAAAGGATCCCTAAGTTTGCCAATCTGGTTTAGAAAATGTAACACCACAAGCTTCTTGGTCTGAACATATTGTATTCATATTCATATTAGTATCATATTTATAGAATAATAACTTGACATTCACACCAAGATTGTAATGATTTGCAGACACTGGAGGTAATTAGATTCACTAGTTATTTTTCAATATTAAAAAGCTGCCCAAGAAAATTATTTTTAGATTTTAAATTATTTATGACCTCAAAACCTTTCAAATTCATATTTTAAAAAATAAGAATAGGAGTTCCCGTTGTGGCACAGCGGAAACGAATCTGACTAGGAATCATAAGGTTCCGGGTTTGATCCCTGGCCTCGCTCAGTGGGTTAAGGATGTGGCATTGCCGTGAGCTGTGGTGTAGGTTGCAGATGCGGCTCAGATCGTGCATTGCTGTGGCTGTGGCACAGCTGGCAGCTACAGCTCCAATTCAGTCCCTAGCCTAGGAATCTACATATGCCACAGGTGTGGCCCTAGAAAGACAAAAAGCCAAATAAAGAAATAAATAAATAGTAAGAATATATTTATTTACCCTCACAAACACTTTTCTCACAACCCCCTATCCTGCCCTAAATTTCTAAAAAAACTAAAGACAGTTCACATGGAACTGCTAAGTTGTGCCAACTTAATGAAGAGCCCAGTTTTGCTCTGTAAACTGGCCTGTTTTACAGCCTGCTAAACTCCAGTTTATGGGAGCAATCCCCTACCAGGAGGGTGTTTAGCGGGGAGGAAGTGAAAAATGATGAGACCCTCACTTCTTGCATTATATACATCCCTACACTGTTTTGCATTGTGAACATTGCTACTCGAAGTGTGGTCTCCACCAAGAGCATCAGTATCATCTCCAAGGAAGCTTGTTGGGAATGTACACGCTCTAATCCCACCCAGACCTACAGAATCTGGATCTGCCTTTAAGAAATGAGCCTTTATTTAGAGAGCTTCATTCATGGCTCAGCAGAAATTAATCTGACTAGTATCCATGAGGAGCCAGGTTCGATCCTTGGCTTTGCTCAGTGGGTTAAGGATCCGGCATTCCCATGAGCTGTGGTGTAGGCCAGCGGCTACAGCTCCAATTCACCCCTAGCCTGGGAACCTCCAAATGCCATCGGTGTGGCTCTCAAAAGACCAAAAAAAGAAAGAAAAAAGAAATGAGCCTTTATTGTGGGTGTCGTCAACTTTAAATGCTGGGCACCTCTGTCTCAGAAGATAGGGAAAGCATTGGAGGGATGGAGAACTTTCCAACTGTTTCTGAAACAACTTCTTCAGTGCTTCCCTGTAGGACTCATGTCTAGAGTTTAACAGATCTTAAGGCTTTTCAAAAGCTAGAGGCTTTGGACATAATTTCAACAAAGATGGCTGAAACAAATCAAGTATCCAAAAAGCTTTAGCAGTGTCCAGCAAATCTTCACATGTTTTTGCCCATTGGTCTGTTGTGTTTTGTTTTGTTTGCTTTACTCCCTTGTTTTGTTTTGCTTTGCCTGGTTAGTGATCCCACTTTGCACGGTCTTCTGAAAAACGGAGTTTCTGATTCCTCAAGGGGGCAGACGTTCACCACAATATTGGAGCATGAGTGGTCCTGGAGGGAGCCTTAGCCATTGCTCATTAGTGTGAACAAAAATATTTGAAGATTATCAATTATTCAATCTTGTTTTAATATTGGAATTGGATCAGTTAATTTTTTTTTTTTTTTGGAAAATGACTTAAGCAGTTGTAAGGTGACTTGTCCAGACATTAAAAGGAAAGGGTTTTTTATGCTAAATTTATCTCAGGGGCTGAGAATCAGGCTTGGATTTTGGCTTCACGTAGGATCCCTGAACTCCTAACATTCATTTAGGATCTTGGCCCCTTGCTCTGTGTGTCAATATCTCATCAAACATTCCCCTAGGATAATATTTGGCACACTTTTTTATTACTACTTGGCCAAATATACTTGTTCCTCATAGATGGGGGCCTCCACAAAGGTAGAAACTGTCATACTCATGCCTCACACATAGTAGAATTATGAATTGAACAAATAAATAAATGAACATAATTGACAAGAAACTGAAAGTAAAACAGCCTAAACAACTTACTTTCCCAGTATGAAATGCTTATAAAAAACAGACTCCTATCTTTATTTTAGAGCCCATTCATTCAGAATTTATGAAATATGTATTTTTGAAGGAATACAAAAATACAATACCTTTTAAAATTGCACCCCAAAAAAATCAAATAAACCTGACCAAGGATATGAAAGACTTATATACTGAGAACTATAAAACATAATCAAAGAAATTAAAGAGGATTCAAAGAAACTGAAAGATATTCCATGCTCCTGGGTTGGAAAAATTAATATTGTGAAAATGGCCATACTACTGAAAGCAATCTACAGATTCAATGCAATCCCTATCAAGTTACCCATGAGATTTTTCACAGAACTAGAACAAACCATCCAAAAATTTATAGGGAACCACAAAAGACCCAGAATTGCCAAAGCAATCCTGAGGAACAAAAACCAAGCAGGAGGCATAACTCTCTCAGATTTCAGACAATATTACAAAGCCACAGTCATCAAGACAGTGTGGTACTGGTACAAAAACAGACAGACAGACCAATGGAACAGAACAGAGAACCCAGAAATAACGTAGACACCCATAGTCAATTAATCTTTGACAAAGGAGACAAGAACATAAAATGTGAAAAAGACTGTCTTTTCAGCAAGTGATGCTGGGAAAACTGGACAGCCACATGTAAATCATTGAAACTGAAACACACCCTCACACCATGCACAAAAATAAACTCAAAATGGCTTAAAGACTTAAACGTTTAAGACAAGACACTCAAACTCCTAGAAGAGAACATAGGCAAAACATTCTCTGATATCAACCCTACAAATGTTTTCTCAGGTTAGTCTCCCAAAGCAACAGAAAAAAAGGCAAAAATAAACCAATGGGACCTAATCAAACTGAAAAGCTTTGCAAAGCAAAGGAAACCAAAAAGAAAACAAAAAGACAATTCACAGAATGGGGGAAAATAGTTTCAAATGATGCAACTGACAAGGGCTTAATCTCTAAAATATAGAAACAACTTATACAACTCAACAGCAAAAAAGCCAATCACCCAATGGAAAAATGGGCAAAAGACCTGAATAGACATTTCCCCAAAGAAAAGATACAGATGGCCAACAAGCACATGAAAAAATGCTCAACATCACTGATTATTAGAGAAATGAGAATCAAAACTACTATGAGTTACCACCTCATACCAGTCAGAATGGCCATCATTAGTAAGTCCACAAACATCAAATGCTGGAAAGGGTGTGGAGAAAAGGGAACCCTCCTGCACTATTGGTGGGAATGTAAATTGGTAGAGCCACTATGGAAACAGTATGGAGCTACCTTAGAAAACTACACATAGAACTACCATATGACCCAGCAATCCCATTCCTGGGCATATATCCGGACAAAACTTTCCTTGAAAAAGACACATGCACCCACATGTTCACTGCAGCACTATTCACAATAGCCAGGACTTGGAAACAACCTAAATGTCCATTGAGAGATGATTGAATTAAGAAGATGCGGTGTATATATACACAGTGGAATACTACTCAGCCATAAAAAAGAACAAAATAATGCCATTTGCAGCAACATGGATGGAACTAGAAACTCTCATACTAAGTGAAGTAAGTAAGAAAAACAAATACCATATGATATCACTTACATCTGGAATCTAATATATGGCACAAATGAACCTTTCCACAGAAGAGAAAATCATGGACATGGAGAACCAGATTTGTGGTTTCCAAGGGGGAGGGGGAGGGTTTGGGATGGACTGAGAATTTGGGGTTAATAGATGCAAACTATCGCCTTTGGAATGGATAAGCAATGAGATCCTGCTCCATAGCACTGGGAACTATATCTAGTCACTTATGATAGAGCATGATAATGTGAGAAAAAAGAATGTATACATGTATGTGTGACTAGGTCACCTTGCTGTATGGTAGAAAATTGACAGAACACTGTAAACCAGCTATAATGGAAAAAATGAAAATCATTATTTAAAAAAGAAATATAACTTTTGATTAGACTGTATTTTATGCACTTGTAGCATCTGTGAAGAAGAGCTAACAAGATGGGACAGATTTTATTGATCTGGCAGCAATTTGGCAAGCATCCACTTATATACTATTGGTAAGCTAAATTATCACTTATGTTGAAACAGCAGATCAAATACTATGAAGTTCTACGTACATACAGAGAATTTTGACTAGTAAGGTTCCATCCTATAATGAGAAGAGATAACATTTCATTTCTTTAAATAAAATAAAATTCTAATTAAGCCTCTCCATAATTGAGATTGGTCTGACCTCTGAGGAGTCAATTTGGAGAATTTTTATTATAAGTAATAAGAAGAATGACACTTTCAGTGGGAAGCAAACCAACACTTTGGTACCTTGAAGAATTGAAGCTTCTCCTTCTTAAGTTCATGAGTAAGCTCATAACAACTGTCAATACCTGTTTCATATTTTGGAGCCTTGAGCTCCAATGACCAGAATATGTGGACAAACAAAAGTTGTCAAGTTCCATCCTGGTGATGTGACATGTTTTTCTGTAAGACTTCAAACACTCCTATCCTTTATGAGTTAGGATCCCAGCTAGATACAGATGGCACATTCAGACTGGATAACTGAGGCAAGCTTAATAAAGGCACTTCTTTACAAAGGCATGGTCAGAGTAAAGAAAAACCAACAGGGATGGTGAAGTACCAGAGGTTAACAGTGTGGGAAGACTGGCCATCACCACACTTCTTCCAGAAGGAGAAAGGGGAAAGGAGTGATTCTCAAAATTACAGCTGTAGGACAAGGCTGCAGGCAGGGGCTGTGGCTTTCAGAGAAGGAAAGCAGCCTCTGCCCATCCACATCCCTGCAAGAAAGGAGACTATGGAATAAATATGCTGATCTCCCTCTCCTTCCACCTTTTGGTCTCCTGCTGGTGCCTCCCATTGATCCAACTCAACAAGAAGCCAAAGGGCAAGAGAAAATAGTTGATGCAGACCACAGAGACTGCCCTCCTAGGGCACAAAGCAGTGGAGGAAGGGTGGAGGGTGGATTTGATGGGTGAGATGGAGAATATCCCATGAATACCCTTTCTAAAACTCTTCCACTGTGAAGTATTTATAACATCATCCATGGGTTTATTTTGCCATACATATTCCTAGGAATTGGTTGAGAAAAGATATGTATAACAACACATTTTCCAATGAAAATGACATGTGATGGTTCCTAATATTGCTTTCATAGGAATGCAAGATTCACTGATTATTTCACTCAAAGATATGGTAAAGGCAATTGTTTTATCTCCTTGAAACCTTGACATGAACCAAAAGAAAAATTAGGAGTTCCCGTTGTGGCTCAGTGGTTAACGAATCTGACTAGGAACCATGAGGTTGCAGGTCCAATCCCTGGCCTTGTTCCGTGGGTTTAAGGATCTGGCGTTGCCATGAGCTGTGGTGTAGGTTGCAGATTCGACTCGGATTCCGCGTTGTTGTGGCTCTGGCATAGGCCGGTAGCTACAGCTCTGATTAGTCCCCTAGCCTGGGAACCTCCATATGCTATGGGAATGGCCCAAGAAATGGCAAAAAGACCAAAAAAAGAAAAAGAAAAATTAGAAAGCAGTTCAATGTCAAAATTACAAACAACCCAGTCAAAAAGTGGGCAGAAGGAGTTCCTGTTGTGGCTCAGTGGGTTAAGAACCCAACTAGGGAGTTCCTCTCATGGCTTAGTTGAAACAAATTTGACCAGCATTCATGAGGATGCAGGTTCAATCCCTGTCCTCAGTCAGTGGGTTAAGGATCTGGTGTTGCCATGAGCTATGGTGTAGGTCACAGATGCGGCTTGGATCCTGCATTGCTGTGGCTATGGTGTAGGTCAGCAGCTACAGCTCTTATTTGACCTCTAGCCTGGGAAAATCCATATGCAGAGAGTGCACCCTAAAAAAAAAAGACAAAAATAAATAAATAAATAGAACCCGACTAGTATCCATGAGGGTGCGGGTTCATTTCCTGGCCTCGTTCAGTGGGTTAAGAATCCAGTGTTGCTGTGAGTTGCAGTATAAGTCACAGACATGGCTCAGATCCCATGTTGCTGTGGTGTGGCTGGCAGCTGCAGCTCCTGTTCAACCCCTAGCCTGGGAACTTCCATATGCCACAGGTGTGTGTGTGTGGCCCTAAAAAAAAAAAAAAGGAAAGAAAGAAAGAAAAAAAAGCAGGCAGAAGATCTAAATAGACATTTCTCCAAAGAAGACATACATATGGCCAAAAAGCACATGAAAAGATGCTCAACATCACTAATTATTAGAGAAATACAAATCAAAACTGCTATGAGGTACCACCTTACACCAGTCAGAGTAGCCATCATTAAAAGTCTACAAACAATAAATGCTAGAGAGGGTGTGGAGAAAAGGGAACCCTCTTACACTATCGGTGGGAATGTACACTGGTGCAACCACTGTGGAAAACAATATGGAGGTTCCTAAAAAAAACTTAAAATAGAACTACCATATGATCCAGCAATCACACTTCTGGGCATAATTGAAAACCGTAATTCAAAAAATACATGCACCCCAATGTTCATTACAGCACTATGTATAATAGCCAAGACATGGAAGCAACCTACATGTCCATCAACAAAGGAACAGATAAAGAAGATGTGGTACATATTTACAATGGAATACTACTCAGCTGTAGAAAGGAAATAATGCCATTTGCAGCAACATGGATGAACCTAGAGATTATCATACTAAGTGAAGTAAGTCAGACAGTGAAAGACAAACATCATATGATATCATTTATGTGTGGTATCTAAAATAAGGACCAAAATTTGCAGAACAGAAACAGTCTCACAAACTTTGAAAACAAACCTGTGGTTACCAAAGGGGACTGGAGGGGAGGGATGGACTGGGGATTTGGGATTGGGATGTGCACACTGAGGTATATGGAATGATTGGGCAATGGGGACCTGCTTATAGTACAGAGAACTCTATCCAATATTCTGTGATAATCTATATGGAAGAAGAATCTGAAAGAGAATGGATGTGGGTACACGTATAACTGAATCACTTTGTTGTACAGAAGAAATTGTCACAACGTTATAAATCAACTCTACTTCAATAAAACTTTATGAAAACATAAAAGATTTTTAAAATTAGAAAGGAAAATGTATCTACTATGAACTTGCAAAGAGCTAAGATTCTCAAATCTCAGACTCCAAGAATTATCTGCCAAAAAGAGTAAAACTTTTATTAAATTAATGGACAATCCTAAATAGTGATCTATACGTCTACACATCTCAATCAATTTTCAAATTTCTATGTAAGGAAGGAGAGCGCTCAGAGCGGCCCAGGGCTGGAAGGGTGGGGTGTGGCGTGAGCAAGTCCTGGGGGACATGGGGAACATCTGTGTGGAGGGGCTGGTCCACACCAGACTGGTACAGAAAGTCACATCGAACCCCCTATCTTCATCATCTGTGAAAGCCTGAAACATAGAAGATTTAGTCTGGAGGTGAGAAATGTCGGAAAAGAGAAGGAAAATAATGATTCCCTTTGTAGAAGACTTTTGGGGGATGTTAAACAGAGTTAGCCACGTAGTGAGTGACAAATAAGCACCAAGCAGCTGTCTGTCCTCGAACCCCAATACACACACACACAAACACACACACACACACATGCACACGCACATGCAATGAGCTGGGATACGTGAGTCTGGGATGTCTGAATGATCTGCTCACTCCCTCACAACGAGACATTTTTAGAACAGAAGATAGTGTAGGGTTGTAAGGAATTTTGATGAGACAAAATATCTAATCTAAAGTCACTGTCTTCCCCAAACACCACCCCTCTCCTTCCCACTTACTCTTGGCAAACAGTAGTTTCGGCTACAATAACCTCCATTCGGAAGTGAGTAGTAAATGCAAAGTCGTCAACATGCATGGGTTCTATATACTCAACTATTATTTTTTAAAAAGAGAGGAAAGATTTATAAGCAAAAGACAGATAAATGTATTTCAGGAAGATGACACAAGAAATAAAAATTTTCAGATAAGTGCTTCTCCATATATTCAAAGAAGTTAAAGAAAATACAAATTCTTTAAAAAAAAAAAAAAGTGCAAGAGTTCCTGTTGTGGCTCAGTGGAAACGAATGTGACTAGCATCCATGAGGATACAGGTTCCATCCCTGACCTTGCTCAGTGGGTTAAGGATCCAGCGTTGCCATGAGCTGTGGTGTGGTCACAGACATGGCTCAGATCCCGCACTGCTGTGGCTTTGGTGTAGACCAGCAGCTGCAGCTCAGGTTCGACTCCTAGCCTGGGAACCTCCAAATGCTGTGGGTGTGAACCTAAAAACACAAAGACGAAAAAAAAAAAAAAGAACTGTCACAAAAGAGTTGCTAAACTTTGATGTTTAAAAATAATTCTATCAGGAGTTCCCATCGTGGCTCAGTGGTTAACGAATCTGACTAGGAACCATGAGGTTGCAGGTTCGATTCCTGGCCTTGCTCAGTGGGTTAACGATCCGGCGTTGCCATGAGCTGTGGTGTGGGTTGCAGACATGGCTCGGATCCCCAGGTTGCTATGGCTGTGGTGTAGGCTGGTGGCTACAGCTCCAATTGGACCCCTAGCCTGGGAACCTCCATATGTTGCAGGAAGCGGCCCTAGAAAAGGCAAAAAGAAAAAAAAATAGTAATATTAACAATAATAATAATAATTCTATCAGTAAGGCAAAAAAAAAAAAAAAAAAAAGAAAGCCAGCGGAATTAGTCAGGCTAGCCTAAGACTTTCCTAGAGCAACAATCAATGCCAGAACACAATGGAAGAATGTCTTATAGAATTATGAGGGGGAGGGGAACATGATTCTATAATTTCATATACACTCAATTTATTCATAAAAGCAACAGAAAGGCATTCAAAATAAATACCCATGGGCCCCATTGGAAAACAAAAACTTCCAACTAAACACCAAATCAATACAAAATGCTCAGGAAAGAGGATGCCATTGGCGAAAGGGCTGGTGGTGATTTGGACTCGGCTCAGGTCCAAGATGAAAACTAAGCCCATAGAGCATGGCCCTGCCTCAAGACCTTTGCAACGGCTCTGCTTTGGCAAAGGGTCACTCTTTTACTTTGTTCAACTCTCTATGCAAACTCACCAACTCAGAAACCTGTTTCCAGACTACTCTGCCAAAAGTAACCTGCCCTCATCACCATCCAGTCTCCTACTGGATTTTACTTTTAACATTTATCACTTCCTGACATTAGCATATAACACATACACCTACATATAAATACACACCTATAGAGAGAGTCTCCACTACTAAATAGAACCTGTTTCAGTTTTGTCACTGCTGTAATCTCAGCACTTAGAACAGCACTGAGTACATAGAGGGTACCTGATTGAATGACCTGTAAGAATTATGTTTACAGTTCAAAACCGCCAACATTAAAAGCTTGGAAAATGTAAAACTCACAATGTAACTGCAACAAATGGTAAATGGAAGGCTAAGTGATGGTCTCTCATTTCCCCAGCAGTCGGAGTTAAAGAATCAATGAGGTCTAAACTGGGCAAACTTGAACAATTTAAAGAGTTCCCATACTAGGCTTGCTTCACTTTTTGGCTCCCAGACTCTTCCAGAAAAGTGTCTGGCAAAGCCTATAGGTGTGGTCTCACATCAATAACAGCATTACTACTGTTCATGCCCACACATTGATCTCCCACTCAGTCCAACAAGGAGGGCAGCCAAGTTCAATCACTTAGACCCTCTTTGCTTGTTATCTAGATTTTTTTTCTGATTTTAACTAAGATGCTCTTGTTTTATTAAAATCAATCATTCTCATAAATAAATGATTGTGTTTTTATCTTCACTCAGTGTCATTTTTAAATTAGTGACCTTGGCTTATTCAAAATGATCCAATATTGGCACACAACAAACTTTATGCCTTCTAAAATTGATTATCCCCATTCACAGCATTCTTTCCCCCCCACCCCCCACGGCCACACATGGGGCATATGGAAGTTCCTGGGTTAGGGGTCAAATCGGGGCTGCAGCTGAGGACTATGCCACAGCCACGGCAATACTGGATCCAAGCCACATCTGCAGCCTAAACCACAGCTTCTGGCAATGCCAGATCCTTAACCCACTGAGTGAGGCCAGGGATCAAACACACATCCTCATGGATACTAGTCAGGTTCTTAACCTGCTGAGCCACAATGGGAACTCCTGTGCCATTCATTTTGAATACCTTCAGAAGGAAAAGTGCAGAAAGCTCTCTGGTGGCTCCACTGCACTTAGCCATCTCTGGACCATTCTCACTTCACTGTCAAAACTCCAGCCACACGACCCTTCTTCCAGTTCTGCCAGCTGGCCAAGTTCTCTGCTGCCTCAGGGCCTTAGCACATACTGCTTTCTCAGCCCAAAGTGCTTCCTCCCTCTAATCCTCACCTAGCCAAGTCCTATTTATCCTTTAGATCTCACATTAGATCCCAATTTCTCAGAGGGACTTTGCTGACCACGGCCCCCAACCTAATCTATATCCCTTTCCTGTCATTTTCTCTGTTTTTCCCTCCATGGCATTTACTGCACTTTGTACTTATAGATTCATTGTGTGTGCTGGTTTAACATCTATCCCTTCATTAGAATACGAACTCCAGATGATGAGAATCATGACTGTTTTGTTGACCAGTGCTAACCTCCACAAGTCCTCACTGGTTAAACGAAAAAAATAAAGGAAGGGAATTTTATTCTACCTTTTAATTTTTTTCACAAGCATAACTTGGACACAGTAAGTAAGAAGAATTGAGTCCCTATTTCACTCTCATTTAAAGGATGCTGTCCTATCTAGCATGAGATTTAGGAAAGGTTTAGATGGAGAGGGAGGAGGGGCTATGGCATATGGGAAATTTCAAGGCAGGACGGAAAAAGGTGGTATTCTGAAAGGGGATGTAAAGAGTTAAAAAAGCAAATTATATTAAGTAAAGGAAGTAGGGCAGAGAAGAGATAGACTGTTGGAAATTCAGGAGGTTAACTGGAAGATGAGGAGAGCTTTGGAATGTCACACAGGGATGGGAAAGCCAGGGCCAGGTGGATCAGGGGAGGAGGAGGCTGGTTGAGACACCAATAAGGATCTTGTGGAGGGAGTTCCCGTCGTGGCTCAGTGGTTAACGAATCCGACTAGGAACCATGAGGTTGCGGGTTTGGTCCCTGGCCTTGCTCAGTGGGTTAATGATCCGGTGTTGCCGTGAGCTGTGGTGTAGGTTGAAGACGCGGCTCGGATCCCTCATTGCTGTGGCTCTGGCATAGGCCAGTGGCTACAGCTCCGATTTGACCCCTAGCCTGGGAACGTCCATATGCCGTGGAGCAGCCCAAGAAAATGGCAAAAATATGAGAAAAAAAAAAAAAAAAAGATCCTGTGGAGGCAGAGGAAGGATGTGATGGGAAAGGCCTTCGATCCCAAGGAGTTCCAGGTGGGTGGCAGACCCACCTGGAACAAAAGCTTAGGAAGGGATGGAGAGGAAAGGGGGGAAGGTCTGAGGAAGAAACTTACAAATCCTGTATGCTGTTATTGAACATAGTTGTGGAACTCTCACATTCTAAGATACATTACACATTAGAGAATTAACATTAATGTAAGACTGTAAAGATGAAAATTACTGCCCCAGCAAACAACCAGGGTATCCTTTAATCTCACACAGTGGAATGACCAGACTTACAATCTCTTATAAAAGACTGTCTCCATGTCAAGAAAACAGCAATGAAGAATAGGAATGGAGTGGGCCAGGGGCAAGCTGTGCAGTTGCTGTTCTATATCCCCAAGCCTGCTGTGTCTTCTGGTTGACTCTCTGCATCTGCAACGGTATCTAAAGAATCGTGCTATTCTTGGAGTTTCTGTTGTGGCTTGGTGGTTAACAAACCTGACTAGCATCTATGAGGACTCGAGTTCAATCCCTGGCCTCGCTCCATGGATTAAGGATCTGGCGTTGCCACAAGCTGTGGTGTAGGTCACAGAAGCAGCTCGGATCCCGCGTTGCTTTGGCTGTGGTGTAGGCTGGCAGCTACAGCTGCGATTGGACCCCTAGCCTGGGAACCTCTATATGCCGAGGATGCAGCCCTTAAAAGCAAAAAAAAAAAAAAAAGAATAGTGCTATTCTCAGTTGTCCTTGGAGCACTATGCTTCTTTATCAATTGTCTGCAAAAAGGAGCTTGGTCCCAACCTGAATCCCCATAAAATGTCAATGGAAAATGCTAGAGACCATGGTAATAATAATAGGTAACAGAAACTATTTATAGGTAAGTGAGTTTACTTTGTGCAGGTTTCTGTTCTAAAAACCTTGTATGTATCAATTTGTTTTGTCTTCAATAAAAGGCCCTGGAGCTCAGGGGCTAGAGCACTGGTCTTGCAATCTTCACAAATATCACACGAAGGAGTTGTTACTATTACTACTTCTGTTTCTAGAAATGAGTCCCAAAGGGGCTGACGTCATGCAGCAAAGTGTAAAAGGACTCAAACCCAGCAAACTGACTCCAGAGCCTTAATCATTAGCCCTTTAAATTTGAGTATACCTTACAATTTACAGAGCACTTTAGAAGAGATAAAATATTATCCTCCCAACACTTCAAAGTCAGTAAGGAACATCTCTGTCTCCACTGTATGATGGGAAAACTGAGGCTTAGAGACATCAAAATTACTGAGGTAGGAAATCAACAACACTAGGACCAGCCAAGGTGGAGGTTGAAATGGACAACTCATCATTGCCAAAATGCCACACCATCTCTCACTTCTGCTTCAGCAGCCTTGATGGTGAGGATTAAATTGCATGTACACAATCAGATATGCAGGGGGGGTGGGGCAGGAAAGCTGCATCTAGGGTTTATTGGGTTTGGCATGAAAGTCCTGATACCTGAAAACAGGACATTATCTCCAGGCTGAACTATGATTTCATACAGCTTCAATGTCAGGGAGTATCCGTGGGAAGAGAGCAGGAGGAGGAGATGATGACCAAGTGACCGGGTATCTAATAGCTGGCTCCCAAAATGACCCTTTCTTGGAGCCTGTCGCCTGTCAGAGTGGCTCTGCTGCAGCAGCAGCCTGGGAGAGTGACCAAAAAGCATCGCAGGGATGCAAAGACAGAGAAGAACCCCAGTCCGAACCCACATCGGAGCCCTTTATTGTGTCGTTTTCTGGTTAACGCCCCTCTTGCCTTCATGCCCTCTCCTGCCCACCCCTCCCACTCGGTACCCACGATGCCAAACGTTGTAATTCAACCTGGGCTGCTGGTCCTAAGATTCTATCTCCTTTCTCAATTACCCCAGAAACAAATCAGTTATTTGGGGGAGGGGGTCCTCATGGTTTCTGGTAGCAAGGGCATTGCAGCTCTGGCTCATGTTACCCACTAACTCATCATCTTTCCATTACACGACTTCACACCGAGCCACATTTGGTTCTGATCCGCAGTGACCACCCCCCCCACCGCGCGCGCTAAAAAAAAAAAAAAAAAAAAAAAAAACCTGCAGTCCAATAATGCTGACATGGTTACGAATCGGAAGTAATGGCTATTGCGGCCAACTCCCTGAGTGGCGGAAGCTTGAGGCAGGGACAGGGAAGCCTAGAACATGCCTCCCTCCTTAGGAACACCGTTCCCCCGCCGAGGCCCTGCTGACCAAGGGGCAGCGGCCAAAACCACGCATTCCGGGGTTCCTAGCCCTTAGCTCCTGCTGCAGCGGCTGCTGCTATAGAAACGCTAGGCTTACACGCCGGGCTGAAATTAAACACCCTTCCGGGACCAGGACCCGAGCCGGATTCTCCTGCTGCCTTGGTCGCCATGGCAACGTAGGAAGGGGAAAGCTGGCAAGCCGCGCGCGCTGTGCGGGGATACTCACTCCATCGCGGTGCTCCGGGCTGCCAGGCGCACTGCTGCGGGGCTCACCGGCGCTGTTCGCCTCTGCCGGGGCCGGGCGCTCTGGCCGGGCAGCGCGCGAGGTGGAGCCGGGAGCGTCTCTCCTCCCAGCCCGCACCACCTCCTCCCCTTGAGGGTTGAAAGTGAACGCTCAGGCTCTCTCAGCTCCCAGCCTGCGAATAAAACGGGAAGCAATTGGATAATGTTGTTCGCTGGGCGCTAGACAAGCCACTCCACTTAAGTGTTTGGGGAGGGAGAGCGCAGGCAGCTGCGCGCGGGGCTGTGCGGCCACCCGCGCGAAGGGCCCCGGCGCCCGAGGCGCCAGGTGCGCCGGCGGCTCCCCTGGGAAGGGCGCTGCTTCTCTGAGACGCCGGGGGCTGTCAGGAGGGGGAGATGCGCGGCTGCGGCGGGTGGCACAGCCCAGAGGGCGCAGGGAAAATTGAGTCATTGGCAAGGTTGCAGCTCTTGCGGCTTGGAAGTTGCAGGCGAAAGACGCGTCTGGCCTCTGCAAGTATCAAGTGCTGCCCCCAATAGGTTGGGCACAGTTTCGGAAACGCCACTGTGCCAGCTCAGCGGGTATCTGTCTGAGTTTCCGACGGAAAAGTCCACCTGCGCTGTGGCGCGTTAATGCGGTGCTCCATCACTGCCGACCTCACGCCCTTCTTTATCACTCTACATTTGGCGCATCCCCGCCTGCCAGAAAGATACTGCCCAGCGTTACTTTCCCTAGTTGGTTCTCTGAAAACAATAGCTATACTGAAGATGTTTTCCCAATTTACCACGGCCCCACCTCACAGTTACAAGCCTCCCCAGGGCATACATTCCCTCCCTACACTCCCTCTGAGAATCCTCTCCTCAAGTTTTCCCGAGTGGGAATCAGGCTCCCATCCAGGTGCCCCGCACCTGCTGCAGGGAAGAGTAGATGAGGCAAGCTTCAGGCTTTCACTGTATCTTTCTGCCTGGCCCCTCTGTGAGTAGGTTTCTGCTAGGAGCTCAGGACGCAACCCTATGCATTGCCATCACAGTCCCTGTCCTGATGGAGCTCACTGGCTAACGTAGAAGGACAAAGCATAGAGAAAGAAAAAAACTAAACAAACATATCAGCACAGGCTGAAGATATTGCTCTAAGAATTAAGTAGTAAAATGAATGTTTTAAAATTAGTTTGTGATGCTTGCACAACTCTTGAATGTACTAACTCTTAAATTGTACATCCTGGGGGAATTTTCTGGTGTTTGAATTAAATCTTATTACAGCAGTTTGAAAAAAAAAATACTTTGATGGAGAATCAAAGGCAAGTGGACCAGTGAAGGGAAGGTGTTGAAGAAAGGGCCCTCTGAAGGGGCTGGCTTTAGGAGGGGGGGAGGACTGGGACACATAAGCGGGCATAAGCCACAGGGGGAAGGGCATTCTAACTGGCCATCAGCTTGTTTGGTGGCTCTACATGGGAAAGAGCTCTACCCATTCGAGGGACTAAAAGGAGACCAATGTAAGTGTTCTGAGTAGATTCACTCCCTTTCCCTCTGGAAAGTAAGCCACAAAGTAAAACCCAGTGACGATTCACAGATGTCCCATGGAAAGAGATTCTAGATCTTCTCCAGGTTTCCATTCAGAGAATCCAGTGTGAATTTGGAGATCATAAAACCCTCCCTCAACCCATGTCCCTCTGCATCTACCATCCTACCTCTACTCTCCCCCTTCACAACCAAGCCTCTTGCAGGAAGTGTCCCTACTCACCGTCTCTACAGCCTTACCTCCTATTTACTCCCGGCAGCCCACAGAATTAAGCTCAGCTATGAGTAATCAAGAGGCTTAACTAGGAAACAGATTTGTTTTTCTACCTGTTGAGAGGTCAGAGTCCCCAAGCAGTTTAGGAGCTCTTAAAGAGCTAAGAGACTCAGCCTCCCCCAAAATGTTGTTCTTTTACTTGTGGTCTCTCTTCCTAAAGTCATTTCATGATCCAGGTTAGAAGCTCAGGTTCCTGCCATCGTGTCTGAATTCCAACCAGCACAAAGGTGAAAGAAGCAAAGCAGAAGAGGCAAAGAAAGGATGCCGGCTACCTAGCTACCTTTTTTTTTTTTTTTTTGGTCTTTTTAGAGCCATACCTGCAGAACATGGGGGTACCCACGGCATATGGAGGTTCCCGGGCTAGGGTCAAATCAGACCTGTAGCTGCTGGCCTATGGTACAGCCACAGCAATGCCAGATCTGAACCATGTCTGGGACCTACAGCACAGTCACAACAATGCTGGATTTTTAACCCACTGAATGAGGCCAGGGATCAAACCTGTGTCCTCATGAATTCTAGTCAGATTTGTTTCCGCTGAGCCATGATGGACTACCTTTTAAGGAAGACTCCCAGAAGCTGCCTCAGTACACTTTCACTTATATCTCTTTGGCCAAAATTCAGTTTCCAGGGAGACTAGGCAAAGCAGGCATCAGTCTGCATAGTCATGAGCATAGCTAAAAATTGGGAGCCTCCATTCCCATGAAAGAAAGGGGAAATGGACATTGGGGGTCAACCAGCAGTCATTGCCATACTCTTCCGTCCTTAGCATTCTAGCTTCTGCCTCCTACACACCAGTGACACTGCTCCCCATAGAGTCACCAATGCCAACAGCAATGGACATCTATCAGTCCTCTTCTTGTGTGACTTATGAGAAGCATCTGACATTTTGACCACTCGTTTTTGTATTTTTTTTTTCTACTTTAGGCTGAGTTTGTTGAGGCAAAAGTTACATTCAGCAGTATTCATTGTTTTTAGGTGTGCTGTTCTGTCTGTTCAGATAAGTTATATAGTCATGTAACCATCCTCATAGTCACAATACAGAACATTATCATCACCCTGAGCAGTTCCAGTCCCTTGATTGCATTCCCCTCCTCTCACCTCCAGCCCCTGCCAACTACTGACTTGATTTCTGTCCCTAATCATTTTGGTTTTTTCCAGAATATTATATAAGTGGAATCTAATATTGGCCTTTCATGCTTATCTTCTTTCCCTTAACAAATGCTTTGGGGAGTCCTCCTTGTTGTTGCGTACACTGGTAGTTCCTTTTTTTTTTTTTTTTTGGTCTTTTTGCTATTTCTTGGGCCGCTCCTGCGGCATATGGAGGTCCCCAGGCTAGGGGTCAAATCAGAGCTGTAGCTGCCAGCCTACGCCATAGTCACAGCAACTCGGGGATACGAGCCGCATTTGCAACCTACACCACAGCTCACGGCAACTCCAGATCCTTAACCCACTGAGCAATGCCAGGGATCGAACCCGCAACCTCATGGTTCCTAGTCGGATTCGTTAACCACTGAGCCAGGACAGGAACTCCTGTAGTTCCTTTTCATTGCTGAACAGTACCATGATGCAGCTGTGCTACTTTTGTATCTACTCACCAGTTGATAGATATTTAGATTGTTTCCAGTTTGTATCTAATACTAATAAAACGGCTATATACATTTATCTACGCTTCTTTGTGTGAACAGATGTTTTCATTTTCTTGGGGTCAATACTAGGGTCACTCTTTCCATTCTGAAACACTATCTTCTGTGATGCCTCACTGCCTCAACTCTAGCTACCCTATATCTGCTACTTGTCTCTTCAACGTTACTCTGCTGGGCCCAACTCAACTCTCTTTACTTCTTACTGTACATACCCTTCCTGTGCCATTTCACCTACTTCTGTGGCTTTAGTTAACCACTTACATGGTTCCCAATTCCAAAAACTAAACCTCCAGCCCACGTCACTCTCCTAAATTTCAAAATTGAATATCCAAAAGCCCTCATGACATCTTCACCAACACCTCAGACCTAGCAAGTCCAAAATTCACTCATGATTTTGACCTGTAAAGCTCCTCCTGATAACCTGCTTACCTATCCTAACAGCTGAGAGGGAATTGTCCTTACAGAAACCTGGGCATTGTCTGTGATTCCTAAAGATCTTGACTTGCCACACCCAAGCAATCAACAAGATCGATCCAGACTATCTCCTGCAGAGCCACAGAGCCCATTCACTTCTCTCTCTCTTCACTGCTTTTGAGAAAACAGCCTCCCTCCTGGCCTCCTGCCCTCTAGTCCCATCTTGTTCTGACCCATTCAAATGAACAGCCAGAACAACCTTCCAAGAATGCAAATGTAACCACATCATCCCCTTGCCTAAAACCTTTCAATGGGCATCTCTTAATTTTAAGATAAAGGTTAAATTGAATTTTAGGTGCATCCTAAGTTTTTCGAAGCTAGTAGATTAATTACAGTTACAATTTTAAAATGCAATAGAAAAAACAAGAATTCACTTCAAAGGGCTGGCTTATATATTAAGAGTCATAAATACATCATTTGCTATATTTAACTTTAGGGGGGAAAATGACAGGTATAGGAGTCAAACAGGCTTTGGTTAAGATCCAGTTTGGCTGTTACATTTAGAATGGATGGGCAATGGGGTCCTGCTGTATATCGCAGGAAATTATGTCCAATCTCTTGGATAGAACATGATGGGGATGAAATGAGAAAAAGAATGGATGTGTGTGTGTGTGTGTGTGTGTGTGTGTGTGTGTATTCATATACATATGTGAATATATGACTGGGTCACTTTGCTGTACAGCAGAAATTGGCGAAACAGTGTAAATCAATTATAATTTTAAAAAATGATTCCAGCAGTTCTCGTCGTGGCTCGGCAGAAACGAATCTGACTAGCCTCCATGAGGATGTGGGTTCAATCCCTGGCCATGCTCAGTGGGTCAAGGATCCAGCATTGCTGTGGCTGTGGCGGCATAAGCCAGTGGCTGCAGCTCCGATTCAACCTCTAGCCTGGGAACATCCATTTGCCTCAGGTGTGGCCCTAAAAAGTAAAAAATAAAAGAATAAAAAAGATTCCAGTTTGGTGGTTTACTAGCTTTGTGATTTTGGACCTATCACTTAATTATTCTCAGGTTTCCTTGTCTATAAAATGAGAATGGCAATACTTATCCTTAAAGGTCAGTTTGAAAATTAGATGTATTATGTATAAATTGCCTAGCACCATGCCTGGTACTTAGTAGATACTCAATAAACAGTAGCTATAATAAGCTATCATCATTCTTACATTGTAACTTTGCTATAAAATCTCAAACATTTTAGCAGCCATGTGTATTTTCATAGTATTCCTTCGAAGAGGTGAAGCCAATACAGACATAGGAGCTGATCAATTTGTTTATTCTCCTGGATTAAATGAGAATGTTACACTAGATGGTATACTTATTTATTCATTAAAATTTTTAAATTAAAATTATATATGTTATGGCAGCACTACAAAATAGGAGGTTATGGCTATGTGGATCCACTGATAAACATTTTCCCATAGTTTATTCATTTAAGCTGAGCTCACCAGGTACTGTTAACACAACAAATACGCATTAACTGACTTAGAAGTCAGTAACTTAACAACCCCGCTTACCTGAAATTTAGTCTAGAACTAAATGGGTAGAAAACAAACAAAACAATAATATCATAATGTCCACGCCATATGCACCTATTCTCAACCTACTCTCAACCTTCAGGTCATAACCTTGCTGAATATCTGATGAAATGGAGGCTTCTTCCAGAAAAAATGAACAGGTCACCCTATATTTTGCTTTTCATATGAGGGGGACTGTGGACCCTTGAGGCCAATCCATTGTCCATGGACCCCAGACTAATTTTTTTGTTTTTCTTTGCAGATTCTTAACCCACTGAGCAAGGTCAGGGATTGAACCCGCACCCTCATGGATACTAGTCAGGTTCTTAACCCACTGAGCCACAACAGGAGCTCTACTTAGGCTAAGTTCTAGTTGTCTAGAGTTTGCAACTTGCTTGCATATACTTTTTTTCATATTTATCCTGCAATTATCCTGTGAGAGTTATTATTACCACCACTTTGCAGATGAAGAAACTGAAGCTTAGAGTGTTAAACAACTTAACTCAGGTTATGTGTTAGTAAGAGTCAAATTCATCAAGAGAACCAAAGCCTTCAGCCTCCTGGCCTAAAAGCAGAATGATGAGCTCTGAGAGAACACCTAACAGGAGATTTTAGTATAGGTATAATGCATAAGCTTTAGAATAGGAATCCTTAAACTGGAGACCGGAGTGGGTTTCAGGAATCTACCTGAGATTATAGGCAGAATTATGAGTTGGAGGGTGTGTGAGGTTTACAGAATGGGGGTCCATACCTTACATTGGGATCTTAGCATTCCATAATTCAAAACAAACAAATTCTTTTTTTTTTTTGTCTTTTTGCCATATCTTGGGCCACTCTCTCGGCATATGGAGGTTCCCAGGCTAGGGGCTGAATCAGAGCTGTAGCTGCTGGCCTACACCACAGCCACAGCAACATGGGATCCGAGCCGCATCTGTGACCTACACCACAGCTCACGGCAACGCCGGATCCTTAACCCACTGAGCAAGGCCAGGGATCAAACACGCAACCTCATGGTTCCTAGTCGGATTCGTTAACCACTGAGCCACACCGGGAACGCCAAACAAACTCTTATAATGACTGCTTTAGATGTAATTCTAAGCACATTTGGTTAAATGGTTTTCTGGTTCAGCAAAAACAGAGACACACAATTTGGAGAGGTTGGAGGGAACAGGAAATGGAATCTTTCAGTATGGGAAAAAGCAACCTTCCATATCACAGTAGTGCCTGAGAACATCATAGGATAATCATGTTTAGCACTTTGTGTTAAAGACTAAATAGGGCTTTCAAATCTTGCCACACGTGTTAGGGCTTTAATGTTTATATCTTGCCTAGGCTATAACTCAGTTACTTGGAAAGTCTATTCAGTGTTCATGTTCACACTCCTTCCATGTCAGTGCCAGACAAATGGAGACATTGCCATCGTTTTAAATCTAGCCAGGGAGGAAGAAAATAAAAATAAGCACAATCACTTTGTCAAGCTCAAGGCACCATTCTAATACCTCCACAAACCCAAAGCAAACTGTTAGGTTAATAATTAAAAGATAAAAACAGCAGTCTTTTAATTTACTTAGCGTTACTGGATTTCAACATTACTCCTAGAAGTATTACATCCTGTGGAACTCTATGTACTTTTAACATGCTATAACAAAGACAATTCTATCCTTTTACTTCCGTGTAAATAATGCTACAGTTAGAGATATGTAAGAAAGAAAACTATCTCTAATAGAAACTGGGTACTTGCTCATGTAGAGCTATGCATGTGTGTTATGGGGGTAAAACTAATGCACTGAATTGCACTGATCTGTGTCCCCCCACCCCCGGTTCATAGAGCTGGAATTAATACCACAGAGCCCCCGATAGCCCTCATATTCCACCCTTCTTCCACCATTAAGTTTCTCTGAAGATATGTCACCTCAAAGAGCTTCTTGTAATTCCATTGATGCTGCTGGGTAAATTTGGCCTGTAGATTGTGAGAGGAAGGATGGGATGTCAGGAAAATGCAAAGAGCTCTTTTCTTTGGTTAAACATGGGCAACGCTTATCTCTCTTTTTTCATAGTCATTCTATTGACATATATATGACATATATATGAGACATATATATGACATATACGTGTGTGAGTCTGCTCAGACAAGACCCAATAGCCCTGACTTCTGACTCATGGGTAATTCTTGCAATTAGTCTACCGATAACGGAAATCTGGAGGTTACCTAGTACAACAGCCAACACAAACTTTTATAACTGACCTGGGATCATCCTCCTTGTTGAAATACATTTATTGTTTTCTTTGAGCTCAAAACACTGAAAAGGCCTATTTGTTTTTTGTTTTTAGAACCCTCTCACCCACCCACAAGATGACGTATGTGTTCAGAACAGCCCATGATTATGCGTGTACAGATGTAGCGAGAACACTTATTTCACCACTGCCAAGTCTGACCTACGACAGAAGATGAACAATGACTTCTCAGAGATAACCCAGTGACACCATGGGCTCACTGGGGGGACTTTGCCAAGGGAAAGCTGCCCCTTAACCACACATGGGAGAGAGACCAGTCCAGTGTCACCGAGACACACTACACATTGGTTAAACTGAGAGCCAGAAGAACTAGATGCTGTTCAATTGTTACAAGGCTATTAATACTTAATTTGGGATAATCTTATCAGGTCTCCTATGCAGTGTGAAGCTGGAGAAGCTTGTTGGTTACCTGGTGGTATGTTTAAAGGTAGGCTTGTATATATCGCCATCAAATACTTTCACCTCCTGATACAAATATTAAGTGTCAACATCAAAAGTAATACTCAGAGTTCCCATCATGGCTCAGTGGTAACAAATCTGACTAGGATCCATGAGGATGCGGCTTCAATCCCTGGCCTCTCTCAGTGGGTTAAGGATCCAGCGTTACTGTGTCTGTGGTGCAGGCTGGAAGCTGCAGCTCTGATTCAACACCTAGCCTGGGAATTTCCATACGCCACAGGTAGCGTAGAAGAAAAAAATAAGGTAGCACTCCCAAGGATGGACCTCATTAGAGATCCTCAAGAATTCTTAGACCTCAAGAATTTTTTGGAATATTCTTTGAGAGTATCATTGGACAGCTGGAAACCATTTCTCTTTTGAGAGTTGGAAACGGGTTTATTCTTAAAGTAGAATGTTCTTTTGCTCTAGGAAAAATGTGAGGCAAACATTTACATATGCAAATGCAATCAAGTACTCATTCGAATGTAAGTCCCATGGGGAGAGGGATTTATTTTTCTATTTTGGTCACTCATATGTCCCCTAGAATAGTGCCTAGTGCATAGTAGGCTCATAAAGAAATACTTGTTGAGGAAAATAATGAAAAAAATTCCTCCTGAGCAAGACCTCAAGAAGTTGCATTTTCTTGGATGTATCTTTTGTCAGATCCAAGCCTTTACATTTGATGGTTCCCATAGAAATGTATCTTTCTCTAAGTATGCACAAACTGCCCTATGCCTGTATAGGATTGTTTGGTAATCTAAGGAATCAGGAGCCTGACTCAAACACACACACACACACACACACACACACACACTGGGAAGGTGGCTACCTGAAAATCAAATGTTTTCTTTCAGGGAGTATCTTACCTAGTCTCTAGGTCAACATATAACCAAAAACACAGTTGAAGAAGCAGTTGTGTCACTTGTTTTCCCCTGAGTCCTCTGATGCTGTACTTACACAACTCTCCAGAATGGGGTATTATAGCAAAGAAAAATCCATTGGTTCCTCAAATATTGTTTCTCCTCTCCTGACCTCTCTGCATAGCTCTCTGGGGAGCAGCTTACTCTGTTTCATAGGTCACATGACAAAATACAAGGTGGTCGCAGTCTAAAGGGCAATCAGCTTCTTGCTTGTTACGGTCAGAATCTCCTCTTGAATGCTCTGGCTCAGCTGGTCTTATCACCTTTCCCCGAGTCATGTGTGCATCTGCCTTCTCTTCCTTTGATGCTGGAGAAAAAAGTTTAAAGGAACTAGATAATGCTCTAGTAGCAACTTGGTCTAGATTGTCAGTGCTTTCCCTATGGCATTAATATCAGTAAACCTAGACCTTGGAAATATGTGTGGGACCAAGCACTATGGTTTGTGTCTGTCAGGGGTCCATAGGGCAAAACTACATCTCTGTAGGTAACATAAGGTTTCCATGGAAGGGAGGAGATAATCCCACCCTCAGTCAGTCACCCTGGGAATGGGTTATCCTTGGGATAGGAAATCTGAACTGCAGAGTGTGGTGTTAACAGGGTTAAAGGAAAGATGGTGTCAGATACTGTGGTAGGAACTGGGACTACAGTGATGCATGAGACACAGTGTCTGTCCTTTAAGATTTAACAGAGGAAAGACACATGTATAATCAAAATTGAGATATAATGTTATAAGCGTGATTACAAAAGTGAGGCTGAGTAGAGAAATAGGAAAATCTTGCTGGAGAAGTTGACAACTGGGCCATGTCTTTAAAGAGGAATAACATTTAACCAGAAGTGTGCGTGTGTGTGTGTGTGTGTGTACATGTATGTGTATCTCACAGTATGTCAGTGTGTCTGTGGATCCGCGGAGGTGAGAATAAGCAGTGAGATTTTCCAGAAAGAGGGATCAGCAAAATCAAAAACAAGGAAACAAGAATCAGTAGGGTGATGTCTACATATTTCTGGTATTTGTTGGAGTCTGAGGCAAAGAGAAGGACCACAGTATCACTCAACTCCAGAGGCCCCATTTACATCCAACACAGTAAAATGGTACCCCCTGGAGTTGTACAATGCAATGGTCCTGAAGAAAATGGTTAAAGATGAGGCTGGAAAAGGTCACTGGAGGACCTTGCCTACAGAAGCTTAGCTAAAGGACAGGATGATGTTGGCATACGCAACACCCAGTCTTACCTCCAAATCACAAGCAGAGCATCGTAATTGAAGACACTCAGGGTCTCTCTTAGTTTATGATTCTGTTTCCTTAAAGAGGGGGACATACAAAGAACCAATAGAATCATTTTTCATGATTTACATGGCTGATTTCATCTGTAATCATAATTTATGTTCTATCACATATCAAATATTTTGGATTTTCTCCCCCCCAGGATATTGAGTTTTATATTGTGATGTAGAGGAGGTGTCCTCTGCAGGTTGCTACCTCCCACTCAGTCTTATGCTCTTGCTTCCATGTAATGCTGGCAAGGTACCAGCAGTCCACGACAGTGTAGGTGATATCTTTAAGGATGGACAGCTACTGAGAAGCCTGCTGCCACAGTTTAGACAAAAGATGATAAGGTCTTAAATTAGGGCAGCCACAGTTGGCATGGACAGGAAAGAAAGTCAAGAAACATGCCAGGAGACTGAATGTGTGGGCAAGAGAAAGGCATCAAGCCTGGTTCTCACGGCTCAAATGACTCAGTGAAAGGTGATAAGACCAGCTGAGCCAGAGCATTTAAGAGGAGCCTCCAGGTGCCACCAGGGGATTCTGACCTCAATAAGCAAGAAGCTGATTGCCCTCTAAACTGAGACCCCCTCATATTTTGTTGTGTGACCTATAAAACACAGTAAGCTGCTCCCCAGAGAGCTATGCAGAGAGGTCAGGAGAGGAGAAGCAATATTTGAGGAACCAATGGAGTTTACTTTTCTATAATACCCCATTCTGGAGAGCTGTGAAAGTACAGTGTCAGAGGACTCACAAAAACCAGAGACACAACTGCTTCTTCAACTGTATTTTTGGTTATATATTAATCTAGAGAATTAAGTAAGATACTCCCCAAAAGAAATCCTTAGATTTTCAGGTAGCAAACTTTTCATCATTAGAAAGATCAGTAAGTTGGCCAGGCACCCTCCTAGCTTCCAATTGCTATGTCCCCCCATTACACCTCCATTCTCAGATACAATTTAGTTTTGCTGTTTTGTGTGTTTGTTTGTTTGTTTTAGGGCTGCATGTGTGGCATATGGAAGTCCCCAAGCCCGGGGTCGAATCAAAGCTGCAGCTGCCAGCCACAGCCACTCAGGATCGTGTCTGCAACCTATACCACAGCTCACGGCAACACCAGATCCTTAACCCAATGAGCGAGGCCAGGGCTCAAAAACACATCCTCATGGTTACTAGTTGGGTTCGTTACTACTGAGCCACAATTGGAACTCCTCGATGGTCTATTTTTAAAGGAAAGGTGAGTAATAGCCTTGTTTCACTTTCTCAGATTTCCACACATCATGTTCTTCCACAGCCAGTTTTCCCCTCCATCCCTACAACATTACCTCGTCATGAAAACAGCAGCAGGGTACTCTTGGGTTGAAGTCCAAATCTTGGGAACAAGATGGCAGTGCTGCCTCCACACTCTTCTGGTTATTTCTCTCCCAGACACACTGGATACGAGCAGTCCCTGGGGGGCAGAGATTTAGGGAGCAGAAGCTGAGGAATATACAGAGTGAGGGCGGTTTCTCTTCTTACTTCCCAGACCTACTACTCTTGGTCCTGGGACTCTCAGACTGTTTGGGGAGAATGGAAGCACACCCTGGCATCTTTCCAATGAGCAAGAGAGGATGCTTCCGTTTACATCTCCAAGGTTTCTTTGCTCCATGAGGCTGACACAGATGCCAACCTGGACAGTGAATGCCAGTCAGCAACAAGGTCCACGTCCAGGTCAGGCTGAGGTTTGTGGCCCTCAGGGAGTAAGTGAATCAGTTAAACATTTTGAAATAGGGTAACTATGATTGTTTTTAGAGTCCTCCTCACTCTTTTTCTGTCCTCTGTGCCATTTTATCTAAGATGTTAGCCAAGGATGGCTTTAGGTGAGGTTTGCAAATTCACCACACACAGACCAGGCATGTTTTGTTTTGTTTTGTTTATCTTTTTAGGGCCGCACCTGCAGCATATGGAAGTTCCCAGGCTAGGGGTTGGATCGGAACTACAGCTGCCAGCCTACACCACAGCTATAGCAGCGAGAGATCAGAGCCATGTCTGGCAACCCTGGATCCTTAAACCACTGAGCAAGGCCAGGGATCAAACCCACATCTTCATGGATATTAATTGGGTTCATTACCATTGAGCCACCAGGGGAACTCCAGGCATGTATTTTAAACGAGTAAAGAGGACTGGGTAGAGGGACAGTGGGGAATGGTGGGGACTGTGACCAACCATGGGGACTACACATCATCCAGAAGTACTAACCTCTACTCAGCCCCAGCCAACTACCACTATGTAGAAATACAAGTCTGGTGTGTCTAGACCTTCAGAATTTTCTCAAAGAAAAGAAGAAAAAATTTTATTTTTGTATAAATCTCACTGCAAGAAAATGGTGAGTGACTACTAAGAGTTTTTCAAGAACCCTCTGGATCAGAGGCCTTGTTTGGCCATTACAACCTCCAGTCAAAGGGATCAGCTGTGATGGGTTGGAATTTCACAAACCGCATGGATGTTTCATAGGTTTCCTGCACATTCACACAATTGGCTGCATGACTATCTAGTAAGGGATGGGCAGCAAAGGGGCGCCTCTGGACATCTTTAAAAGGTGTCGGGTATTAGGAAGGGGGAGAGGTCAGGGCACACACCAGTTTTCCTGAGGGACTCTGGGTTTCGGGACTAGTCAGAACAAGCCACTTAATGGACCGTAAGCAGAGGAGTGACAGGAGGGGACGGACTGAGGGTACTTCTCACCAAACTTCAGTCCCAGAACTCCCCCCTCTACCAGCCACCCACTTTCACCAAGATGACTGGCTGGAAGCCCACTTTTTTTTTTTTATTTTTACTAGATTATAGCTAATTTATAGTGTTGTGTCAATTTCTGCTGTACAGCATAGTGACCCAATCTTACACATATGTACATTCTTTCTCTCCTGCTGTCTTCCATCATGTTCTACCCCAAGAGACTGGATAGAGTTCCCTGTGCTATGCAGGAGGACCTTAATGCTTATCCATCCTAAATATAGTTATTTGCATCTGCCAACCCCAAACTCCCCATCCATCCCACTTCCTGAAGCTCTCAGACTCACTTGTTCCCCAGCCCCCTGCCTTGACTCTTGGTTCTAAGTCATGTTACAGATAACTTTTCTCTTTAACTTGAGCTGCAGCCTTCTGTGCCAGCATCTTAAGCAACTTATAGATGAGCTTGACCTAAATGTGTTTGTCTTCAACAATACAAATAACTTCTTCCCTTTTAGTTTTCCATATTCATAAGCATCATTTTCACAGAGCTCCAAAACCAAAACATTAGAAAGTGTTTCCTTAAAACAAAAATAGTGAGTAGGGGAGAGGCTGGATCTTAAAAGTGAAATGGATCTCAAGAACCCCGGAACCTCTTTCAGCCTCACAATCCTCCCACAGAGATTCCTATTTCCATGAAGGACACTTAGGGACCAAAAATATTTTAAAGTTCCTTTTGTCATTCAATGAATCTCTGATGCTCAGATTTCAGACACTGTGACCGGTCTTGGGGAAAATATTTGGGTTGTCTTTCAAATAATACCAAATTATAAAGGAATATTAAAGTTCCAGTCTAAAGAAACAGATGGACCAGATCAAATATAACATTGTATAAATCATAGGATTCTCCCATCCAAATAAAGTGGTAACAACCAATGCTTTTTTACAGTACTTCTGGGCTTGGACTTCTGTGCTACCAGGCAAAATTGTTCCAGGATATGCTTTGCTCCTGCACCATGCACCTTTCAATTTTTTTGTTGAACACAAAAGAGGATGTGCACCACGGAAGCTGAATCAAGAACCAAAGCAAGTGGGGGCTGCCAAGTCTTAGCAGGGGTTGAGGGGAGGACTCGGACTTGGGGACAATCTGAGATTGGAACCAGCAAACCTGAGGAGGCGCAAGGTGAGAACACCAAGAAAAACACATAATCTCACGAGTGGCTGGATCCAAATACAAGGAAGTGAAGACTGTTGTAGGAAGAGAAAGGCAAGTTCAGAGGTCCTCCTGGAAGCACTTCGCGAGGTGAGAGCACAAAAGGAGCACAGGTGGGGATCGTGTTACTATTATTGGATATAAGTGTAAAGAGCAAGCTCTTCCGAAAATTTGACTTTAACTCACCCACAGCCCATTGTGCTTTGCCAGAATCTTGCAGCCCAAATGGACAATGGTTACTTGTTGGCATATCAGATATTGGGGATGTTTTCTTAGTTTGGACTTTAATCTTAATAACTGTGATTTTCTTCAGTTGTTAAAGTGACTCTAGTAAGTCATTATCATTTTTCTTTTATTTTCACACCTTATCAAAATCTCAACCAATAAGGAGATGTGGCCTATACATTCAGTAGAACATTACTCAGCCATAACAAATGAATGAAAATGTCATTTGTGGCAACACGGATGGACATGGAGATTATCGCTCTAAGGGGAGTCAGACAAAGACAGATATCATATGCTATCACTTACATGCAGAATCTAAAACGTAATACAAGTGAATTTACTTGAAAAACAGAAAGGGACTCACAAACACAGAAAACAAACTTAAGGTTACCAAAGCAGAAAGGGGTGGGGGATTTATTAGGAGTACTTGATTATCAGATACACACCACTGTGTTTAAAGCAGAGAAGCAACAAGGATTTACTGTATAACACAAGGAACAATATTCAACATCTTGTAATAAGCTATAATGGAAAATAGTCTGAAAAAATTATTTGTACATATGTATATACATATGACACGTATACATATGTACACACCTATATTTGAATCACTTCAAATGAAAATAATTTGAAAAAATTGTATGTACATATGTATATATAGATGTAAACATATGTATACACACATACACATATGTACATACATATACATATGTACACACCTGTATATGAATCACTTTGCTGTACACTTGAAACTAACACAATATTATAAATCAACTATACTTCAAAAAAAAATCTCAACCAACCCTGAAGACATATCCACTGTTGGCAGAGATGCTAACATTCAAGCCTAGTAAGTGGCTATCTGAAGAGAATGAGCTATGAGTAACTGTACGTATAACAAAATATTTTAAAGTTATAGTGTATCAGAACAAGATACGCTTTGGTAGTTTTTAATATATGAGGCATTATCAATTATCAACCACATTAGGATTATACCATCAGGGTCGAATTCTAATCAGATCAAAAATGACGATGGTGGCACAGATGGAAGATCGATCACCTACAAAAAGACTGAACTAATGAATAGATACATAATGATAATAGGAACCAGGGTTCTCAGAGTCAGAGAAGGAAATAATAGGTAAAGAAATGGGAAAAAAAATGGAGTAAAATCTCTAGTGTTGCTTTGGAATCAGAGGCATTGGTACTAACTAATGGCTTCCAACTTATATATAGATATATAGAGAAATAAATATACATAGAGATTTGTGCATATGTAATATAAATATGCAAACATTTATTCCCTACCTCTGCCCACAAAGAGAGGACCTGGGAGCAGTGACACTAGTGAGAACAACTAGTTTCTAGATATATTATTCTCCACTCAAAGGGACCAGTGCTCCTTGCAGAAATGTCCTGTTCCAGAACTGGGACTGGAAAAGTACAAGATAAGTGAGAAGCAACTTATGCCAGAAAGCAAAGAAGTACCCAAAGAATATTGGCACATATCAAAATGACATAGGACATACCAAAACGACATAGGCACCAACCTGAACTGATCTGATCTCAGGGGCCAAGTTGGGGGCAATAGAAATAATGATAGAAACAGATTAGAACCCACTGAATAAAATAGAAATTCCTGAGTCAATAGTGACGGAAGGGAGGGAGGGAAGGAAAGAGAGAAGAAATCAGCTTAGTTGAATGATAAATGGGCTATTGAGAAGAGAACTTTATAGAGGAGAAGCCAGAAAGATACCACCATAACCAAGTGGTCAAAGTAAGCATCACCAATAATGGGACAAACTGATACCATTTTCCACCTGATAGGATGCTGTGAGAAGAACAGGTGTCACTTCTGTGATATTCCTGCCAAAGATGTATAACCTGTGCTAGTCAGGAGGACCCATGAGACCAATTCAGACTGAGTTACACTCTATAAAATAAGTGACATGTTATCTTCCAAGGTGTCAGGTCATGAAAGTCAAGGAAAGTATGAGGAACTGTTCCAGACAAAAGAGACATGACAGGAGTTCCCGTCATGGCACAGTGGTTAACAAATCCAACTAGGAACCATGGGGTTGTGGGTTCGATCCCTGGCCTTGCTCAGTGGGTTAAGTATCCAGCGTTGCCATGAGCTGTGGTGTGGGTTGCAGACGCAGCTCAGATCCCACGTTGCTGTGGCTCTGGCGTAGGCCGGTGGCTGCGGCTCCAATTAGACTCCTAGCCTGGGAACCTCCACATGCCACGGGTTTGGCGCTAAGAAGGACAAAGAGACAAAAAAAAAAATTTAGAGTCATTCTGACTCAATATTTTTAAAGTTATTTTCTATACTTTTATATTATGATATGTTAAAATCTCCAACATGGGTTTTTGTTGGTTTGTCTATTTGTTTTTAGGGTCACACACAAAGAGACAAAAAAAAAAGTCACTTGCTTCTCATGCTCTGGATAGGGAAAATGCTGATTAGCTGGCCGCCAACAAAAAGGGCTGTCAGGGGATTTTGCCCATGGGCAGCCACAAGGGTCATCAAAGCAAGAAATTTCAATTATATGCTTGTTCTCCAGAAGACCTGGGGGGTTAATGGGGTTAACTTGGACACATACAAAACAGGCAGTCTCTGTATTAAGTCCTGCAGTGTGTATCCTTTGCCAGCATCTCCAAGTCTGAGTCTGCATCATTTCCTTATTCAAATTGTTCACTGATAATCAAAAAGGTAAATTAAAAGAAGGTCAATTCAGGTACCAATGAAATTGGGGTGGGGGGAAGCATCTCCACTGTTGTAGGTGCAGGAAGTCTTCTTTGGGCTTGCTTTCCCCATCAAGACTCTGCCTCACCACCCACCACCTTGCCTGGGCTCCATGGTAAGCAATCATGCCATCCTGTGGCCTTTCTTCTCTACGGTGTGCCTTTCCTGGGGACTGTTAAGGTGACCAACTCACTCTGGGTTTCCTGGGACTTTCCAGTTTTAGAATCGAAAGTCCTGCATCCGGAGAAGCCCCTCAGTCCCAGGCACAGTGGCACAAGTGGTCACCCCAGTACTTTCCTCTTGAATTGTAAGAATTAGATCCACACTGCAAGGTAGTAAGATCCAAGAACTTTGAGGAGGTTTCTAGAAGCATCTTGCATTTCCTATCAAATTCTTCCAATAGTTTCTCTCTCTCTCTCTTTTTTTTTTTTTTGAATTGTGGTAAAACATACATAAAACACACCATCTTAATCATTCTCAAGTGTATAGTTCTGTGGCATTAAGTACATTCACACTGCTATGCAACCATCGCCACTCTCCATCTCCAGAAGTTTTTATTCTCCCCAACTGAAACTCTGTACCCATTAAACACTAACTCTCCTTTCTCCTCCCCACGCCTTGGCAACCACCATCCTACCTTCTGTCTCTATAAACTCAGCCACTCTAGGTACCTCATATAAGTGGAATCATATATGTCTTTTTGTGCTTTTGTAATTTCTTAAGTTAGAAGTTGAATTTTACTGATTTTCAAATATAATAGCTAAAATAACCAGCTGTTGACAGAGAGCTACTAGCAGATGACATCAATATGCAACTTTTTAAAAAATTACCAAGAACTTGGGACCTGAAAGCTGGAATTTCCTTGTGCTTATTACATACTGTAATAGTCCTTTTATTTAGGGCTCACCTACGGCATATGGGAAGTTCCCAGGCTAGGGGTCAAATGAGAGCTGCAGCTGCTGGCCTACACCACAGCCACAGCAATGCCAGATCTGAGCTGCAATCTGTGAGCTACACCACGCTCACAACAACATCAGATCCTTAACCTACTGAGCAAGGCCAGGGATCCAACCTGCCTTGGCTACTAGTCGGGTTCATTACCACTGAGCCACGACGGGAACTCCTATAATAGTCTATTTTTAAATGTTTATACCAACAAATATAGGTTCACTGTTAACAGGCAGAATACTACAAAGCTATAAAAAATTAAGTTAATTATTTCCCACATCAATTCCATCTCTGATTCCCCAAAGAGGAAAAAAAATTAATATTAACAGGGTAGAGTCTATCTTCACCTCTTTTTCTCATAAAAATATTATATCACAAAATTATATTAAAATATAGATGGATATTTCATTATACATTATATAATATTCATCTTGTATCTTGTTCTTTTCTTATTAGCAGATCATAGACTTCCCCCTCTGAGTCTTTGTAATCCTAAACTTCTGTTGTTTTCCTCAAGAGAGAATAACAGCAGTGGCTACTGAGGGTGTGATTTAGAGGCATAAGTATAGATGAGACATTGTCTGATGTCCAAAGCTGCCTTTATTTGTCTAGCTGTGAAAGTCTGCTGACTTTCATTCATAAAGCATAGGTGCCTCTGTTCTTGAATCAAAGAAAAGAAAGGAAATGAATGAATGCTCCTTTGGAGGAGTAGACAAATGACCAAATTAAGTAGCCAGTTGGTTTAATTAGAGTTTTCAGTTTTCCCTCATCCAATAAGCATTGTAACTATTCCACCTTTGGTCAAAAATAACAAGTAGCTGGTATTGTGTCTGTGATTACAGATCTGAAATCATTGAAGAGAAAATACATAGTAGTTTCATTCCCTAAATTTTTCTTCTCATGGTTTACATGTGATCTATTTTGTTAAAGTCTCACCAATTTTTTTGTTTGTTTTTTTTGTTTGTTTGTTTTTTAGGGCCGCACATGCGGCATATGAAAGCAAGATCCCAGGATGGTTGAATCGGAGCGTCAGCTGCTGGACTACACCGCAGGCGGGATTCGAGCTACATCTGTGACCTACACTGCGGCCTGCAGCAACACTTTATCCTTAACCCACTGAGCAATGCCAGGGATCAAACTTGCGTCCTCATGGATGCTAGGTGAGTTCTTAACCCAATGAGCCACAATGGAAACTGCAGTCTTGCCATTTCTAAAGGGTGCTTTTTAGACCTTCAGCCTCTGAAATATGAGGAATGCTAAGTGCAAATGCAGATTCCTAGGCCGTGTTTTGACCTCCCCTGGATCAAAATATCTGCAGATAGAATTTGCATTAAACAATTTTTTGCAGATGATTCTAACATATACTAACTTATTTGAAAACTACCCTTAGGCCTCACCACAGGCTCAGAGATTTGCTAATCTTGTCTTTTAAAAGACTCTAATCATCGGAGTTCTCATCATGGCTCAGCGGTTAGGGAACCCGACTAGCATCCATGAGGACGTGGGTTCGATCCCTGGCCTTGCTCAGTGAGTTAAGGATCCTGCGTTGCCATGAACTGTGGTGTAGGTCCCAGACTCAGCTCAGATCCTGAGTTGCTGTGGTTGTGGTATAGGCCAGTGGCTACAGCTCTGATTGGACCCTTAGCCTGGGAACCTCCATGGGTCGCTAGTGCAGCCCTAGAAAGACAAAAAGACAAAAAAATGAATAAATAAATGACTCTAATCATCTTCTCTAGACCCAAGATTCCTAGCATCCCCCAGCCCCATCTCCTCCCCTTTTCTGTCCACCACCCCTAGCATGCTATGAAAAGAGGAAGCTAGTGTACTTTTGGGTCCAACTCAACACAGGCAGCTCTGGATAGCCCCTGAGTCTCCAGAAGAACATGCAGAAAGAGCTGCTGATTTGATTGGACCTAAGAATTGCCCTGGACTCTTTATATTCAGACATAGGAAATAGTGGTTCTGAGTCTGCTGGTGCCCTAACAAAAGCAGTAGAAATAAAAGAGACCACAGCCTCAGCTAGCAACTTTCTATCTCTAGGATAGGCTAGAGCAGCATGCCCACAGCTTGGTGGATGCTGAAAAGAAATGACAAGAGGAGTTCCCATCGTGGCTCAGTGGTTAACGAATCCAATGAGGAAATGTGAGGTTGCAGGTTTGATCCCTGGCCACACTCAGTGGGTTAAGGATCCGGACATGAGCTGTGGTGGAGGTCGAAGACGTGGCTCGCATCCTGCGTTGCTGTGGCTCTGGCATAGGCTGGCGGCTACAGCTCTGATTAAACCCCTATGCTGGGACCCTCCATATGCCATGGGTGCAGCCCTAGAGAAGACAAAAAGACAAAAAAGAAAAGAAAAGAAATAAATAAAAAGAAATGACAAGAGAACCAAGAAGAAGGAGGATTAATAAAGGCAGAGACTTGGTCTTTTGCATTTTGTCACCCTCAATGTCAACAGCCAATGGCTGTTTTTTTTTTGTTTTTTTTTTTTTTGGTCTTTTTAGGGCTGCACCCACACAGCATATGGAGGTTCCCAGGCTAGGGATCAAATCAGAGCTACAGCTGCCGGCCTTCACACTGCATCCAAGTCGTGTCTGTGACCTACACCACAGCTCACAGCAATGCCAGATCCTTAACCCACTGAGCAAGGCCAGGGATCGAACCTGCATCCTCATGGATACTAGTCAGATTCGTTTCCGCTGAGCCATGATGGGAATTCCAACAGCTGTTCTTGAATGAGTAAAGGTCAATGTGGGAATAAGTGATTGGATGAATTTGCTTCTTACTTTTTGGTGACCGAAAACTACAGCGGCAACAGCAAACAATTTTATGATCCCTGAGATTATTGCCCACTTGAAAAAGACACATAATGCACTGCATCAGTCATCAGTCAGAATGTTATTTGTAACTTCCAGTAATGTCTGCAAGGAACACTGGTGGGATTCAACAGGTTTTAAAACTCCAGAGAGTAAAGCATGGAATTCCCTGAAAATGCTTTGTCATGAAGACACTGTTAGGAAACAGCGCTAGAGCTGTGTGGGGCTCTGACTCGGGGCCTCACAAATGTAAAAGAGAAATAGTAAAACAGTGAAAAGCCAAGGTCAGAAAGCTGCCCTGAGCAGACACAAGACTGACCACTTGCTAAGTTCTAGGCTATTCCGCCCAACCTCAAGGACTCTGAGCTCTTTTCAGGTTCTAATTTGACCAGACACTTCCCTCACTTGGTTATGATAAAAGGAAGAATGAAAGAAGATAGATTCTTTGGAGAGAATAGAGAATAACACTTCCTGGGGGGAAAAAAGAGAAAATTAGCAGGAATAAAGACATAAATTTGCCACCAAGACATCATAGTTTCTTCAAAGATACAATTTGCCTGCTGAACCTATCTATCCACAAATATTTTTGAAACTCAGGAACATGCAACACATTCTTTATATATATATTTTTTTGTCTTTTTGTCTTTTTAGGGCCCCACCCATGGGATATGGAAGTTCCCAGGCTAAGGGTTGAATTGGAGCTGTAGCCACCAGCCTACACCAAAGTCACAGCAACACTGGATCCAAGTCTCATCTGAGATCTACACCACAGCTCACGGCAACGCCAGATCCTTAGCCCACTGAGCAAGGCCAGGGATCAAACCCGCATCCTCACGGATGCTAGTTAGGTTCGTTAACTGCTCAGCCACAACAGTAACGCCAACACATTCTTTATCGAATGATATTGCTATGATTCCCTCAAACAGGAACCCTGTCCTGGTGGTGGGCTGACTCTCAGATAGCTCCCAATGTTCTCCACTCCTGGTATTCACCCTCTTGTGTAATCTCCTCCCCTTAGAGTGGGACAGCTAATAGGACACAGCAGAGGTGATGGAGTGTCACCTCCATGATTATTTTATAATCTCTGTCTTGCTAGATTTTCCATATTGCTTTCTCAGCATGCATACTTCAATGAAAAAAAAAAAAGTGTTGGAGAGGTCCACGTAGCAAAGAACTAGAGCAATCTTCCAGCCAATAGCTAGGAAGGATCTGCAACCCTCACTCACACAGTTCTCTGGGAGTTGACTTTTGCCAACAACCTGAATGAGCTTAGCAGAGGATCCTACCCAGTTGAGCCTCAAGCGAGACCACAACCTCAGCTGGCAACTTTATTTCCAACTTGTGAGGAATGCTCAAACAGAGGAATCAGCTAAGCTGGGCCAATTCTTAACCATCAAAACTGTGAGTGATTAAATGTGTATCATTTTAAGCCACTAGATTTGGGGTAATTTGTTACACAGCAATAGATAACTATGCAATGCTGACCTAAGCTATTGAGGAAAAGAGTGTCTGGTTTTCACAGTTGTGAACAATTACTCTTGCTGCCCTTCCTTGCCCTTAGTGGAATCCGTGAACTAAGACACACTCTTCTAAGCTGCCTGTCTCCAGCACATATATGGCAACCTCTGCAGCCACAGAGGGGGCCCTGAGAGGTGCCAAATGGGGAAATCATTTAGTCCATGAAAAGATATTTACTGATTTGTTAAAATAGCAACTGGTATTGGCTTGTGTTCTAAAGAGCCTTTTAAATTTTAGAGAAGAGGATGATAAATTGAGTGCTGTGTCCACATTTTCAGTCAAAGGCTTTAGCTGTAAGTAATTCCACATGCTGCAACCATCAGCAGTATGCAAGAAGTCTGCCATATGAAAAAAAACCTTCATTTGCCTGAAGCCAGGATTTATATTTTCTTTAAAATGAGATTCACATAAACACACACACACACAGAGAATTGTTTTTGTGGGAGGATGGATTAATTGAACTCACTTTTCAATTGCATCAGCTTCTTTTTTAATGTACTGATGAATGAATTCAATTAGATGAAAAACATATTTGTGGTTGATATATAAGGAGAATTATTTTTTCCCACATATTTCATAATGAGCAATGACTAAAGGCACTTCCTTTCTTTGCTGTCTCTCCAGGTTACATTGTAGGCAGTTCTCAGACCAGAAGACTATAGATGATTCTTAATATGGCATTGGCATGAAGGAAAAGAAAAGTCCTCTTGAGACACTGGTCAAGAGACAACAAGGTTCTCTATTCTCTTTCTACCCCTCAGGCCTCCCTAGATTCAGCTGACTAATGGAGAAGACCTAAGTCACCCAGGACTTCTCTTTGTTAGATTTGTATATACCTTCACTGCAAACTTTGGAAGTCTACAAGGCTGTCTTTACCTCTGTCAACAACTGCAAGTTAGAGGGCCCTCAAGATCACCCTCAAGTTTGATCATTTGCTAGAAGGACTCACAAAACCCACTGAAAGCTGCTATACTCACAGTTATAGTTTATTACAGAAAAGGGACACAGATTAAAAGCAGCAAAGGAAAGAGGTACATAGCAAAGGGACCAGGAGAGTTCCAAGCATGGGACCTCCAGCTCTCTTCTCCTAGTGGCTTTAGGAGTGTTTATTTCTCATGTGACAATACTCATGAGCTATTGCCAACCATACAAGTTTACCTGACCCTTGATTGTGTGGGGCTCAATCACACAGACGTGATTAACTGCCCATGTGGTCAACCTTAGTCTCCAGAGGTCAAGTTCATACCTCATAATCCAAGGATCCCTACTGTAACTCACACTGCTAGCACAGACTATCTGGCATGGCCAAAGGTCCCCAGGTAAACAAATCAGGCAGGACATTCCAAGGTCTTAGAGGTTAACTCCCAGAAGCCAAGGATAAAAGCCAGACCTCTTTGAGGGCAAGTTTAATTCTTTACTGCACACTATACCAAAGCCTATCCAGACTTTCCTATTCCACTTGGCAGAACTCCTCTGCAGCAGCTCTCCCAGTTTACACCTCCACTACTCTCTTGCATCCTTGAGAACAGCACCAACAACCATAATCCATGCCAACACCAATTCTCACCTAAAATATTGCAACCTAATATCTCCTTGTCTCCAGCCTTGCCACCTCAGAGGCTAGCATCCACACAGTATAAAATTCAAGCTATTCCTCCTCTATTTAAACTCAACCTTCCCATCCCCCCAAGGCATCTTTTCACATTTCGAATAAAAATCAATATTCCTTTTCCTGGCTTGAAGAGCCCTAAATGGCCACATTGACCTTCTCTCATTCATCTCATATATTTCTACCTCGTATGTCCACTTTGCTCTGCCCGCTCTAGTCTTTTTTTCTCTTGTTCCAAGCTCATTCCTACCCTGGGGCCTTTGCACTGCCTACTTTCTCAGCATCAAACCTATGCCCTTAAATTCCTCCAAGATTATCCTTCTTATTATTCAGATCTCAGCTTAAATGGCACTTTGTGGTGTCATCTCCCCTGGCTATCTAATCCAAAATAGTCTCCCAGACACCCTCAAACTCATGACCCTTTCACAATGACATTCAACACACTTAGCAACAGCTAATATTTTTCTGGTTTGCTTGCTGGTTTGTCTACTCCTGGCCTCCTATCCATAAAAATCTCAGCTCCATGTAAGCAGGGACCAGTCTGTTACCTGCTCTTAGAAGAGAATCAAACACATAGTAGGTGCTCAATAAATATTTGCTTGGCAAGTGAATGTATGCCCTTTTCTTGAAAGGCAACTGTAAACATGGGTTAATTCATTCACCTATTGAATCAACAAGTATTTGCTGAGCACCTTCTATACAAAAGGCCAGACACAGGTGAGTAGAGGCAAAGCACACCCTCAAGAGCTTAAAGGAGCCTAACAGCAGGATCACAGAACAGAATGGATAGTGCTCATTTTTGCACCTTCCTTAGCATCTAGCATAGTCTTGGGGTCTCATTAAAGAGTGAAGGGACGGAGTTCCTGCTGTGGCTCAGCAGTAACAAACCAGACTAATATCCATGAGGACATGGGTTCGATCCCTGGCCTCGCTTGGTGGGTTAAGTGTCCCGCGTTGCTGTGGCTGTGGTGTAGACCAGCAGCTACAGCTCCAATTCAACCCCTAACCTGCGAACTTCCTTTAAGTTCCCTAAAATTTGCCCTAAAAAAGACCAAAAAAAAAAAGTGAAAGGACAAAAGAGGACTCTGCTAAAATGGTATGGAAAGTCAGAGGGAGAAAAGAGTTCTTAAAAATGAAAGGATCAGGGAAGACTTCACATAGGATTTGCATTGATGGGGAACAGGAGGTTCGGTGTTCTAAGTAGAGGGAGGAGTACAAATAAAGGCACAGAGGTAGGAAAGGACACCTCTGGGGAAGACTAAGTAGTTCCATTTGGAAGAAGGAGAGCGCCCATGAAGGAGAGTTCTAGGAGAGAACGCAGGGAAGCTTGACTGGGATCAGAATTTACATAAGTCCCTATAACTACAACTCTAGATTATGTGGAGCCACTGAAAAATTTTGCAAAAGGACTTACCATGACCGAAACTGTGTTTTAAAAGGTCTGAAATCAGGCAGGATCAGCTTCATCAAGTATGCAAGCTCCTCCGTTACCCAGGACCCCAAGCATAGAAAGGCCCCAGACTTGGTGCTGTTGTGTTGAAAGCTTGAGTAACTTTTTTTTTTTATCTTTTTTAGGGCTGCACCCACGGCATATAGGAGGTTCCCAGGCTAGGGGTCAAATCAGAGCTGTAATCACTGGCCTACACCATAGCAACACAGGATCCGAGCCGCGTCTGTGACCTACACCATAGCTCATGGCATTGTCCAATCCTTAACCCACTGAGCGAGGCCAGGGCTCAAACTTGCAACCTCATGGTTACAAGCCAGGTTCGTTAACCACTGAGCCATGATGGGAATGTCAAAGCTTCAGTAATTTTTCATAAGGGCTCTGCATTTTCATCTTGCCCCAGAACTTTCAAATTATGTGGTTGGTCCTGGGCTCAGCAGAGAGTGGTTAGGAATGATAAAAATGAGGGAGAGTCAGGAGGCGAGGAGACCAGGAAAGAAACAACAATTCAAGGAAAACTAATGAGGGCATGAGGTGGGGGAGCCTTCCTAATCTTAGTCAATACTTTAAGTATTTAAGGGTAATAAAGAAAGCCTTGAGTCATAGACCCAAGGATATTCTTTGAATCCCTCATCTCCAAACTACACAGAATGATTTTTAATTAAATACTTAAGTCAGGAGGAAGTTAAAATTTATAGGAAGACATAGGAAGTTTTTAAGCAGGCATGGTGGTAGAATTAGAAACCAAAGATTGATGTTCCCTAGTAAGGCCTCACTGCCCAAAAGGCATAGAAGCCAATACTATGGCACTGGCATTTGAAAAAAGAAAGAGCTTTATTGCAAGGTCACCTGGCAAGCACACAGGAGACAGGGCTCAAATCTCTCTCCCTGATCCAGGGTTCGGGGTGACATTTAAAGCATTAGGAGAATTTCAAACTTGGAGGCTGATTGGCTAGTCTTGAACCAGTCCATAAATGGTAATCAAGCGATTCATGCTGCTGGAAGTTGGATTTTCC
Source organism: Phacochoerus africanus (assembly GCF_016906955.1). Classification (NCBI taxonomy): domain Eukaryota; kingdom Metazoa; phylum Chordata; class Mammalia; order Artiodactyla; family Suidae; genus Phacochoerus; species Phacochoerus africanus. The sequence goes on along the minus strand of NC_062545.1, from coordinate 252,633,818 downwards.
TCATTGAAGGACCTCTCATTCTGTAAATGGCTCCAGTGGCAATATTTCTATCCTTTGAGTTCCTTAGACGGGAGATTCCTGGTTCCAGGATCACCCTGGAGGCTGGCAGTCTCGTCTTGCACATGCGCAGTGATGTCTCTGTAAAAGAATTCCGGGTTCGTTTAATCAGCAACCTGTTCTAAGGAAGAAAAATCGTTCGAGGAGTTCCCATCGTGGCTCAGTGGTTAACAAATCCAACTAGGAACCATGAGGTTGCGGGTTTGATCCCTGGCCTTGTTCAGTGGGTGAAGGATCCGGCATTGCCATGAGCTGTGGTGTGGGTTGCAGGTGTGGGTTCGGATCCCGCGTTGCTGTGGCTGTGGCGTAAGGCTGGTGGCTACAGCTCTGATTAGACCCCTAGCCTGGGAACCCCCATATGTCGTGGGAGCGGCCCCAAAAAATGGCAAAAAGACAAAAAAAAAAAGAAAGAAAGAAAAATCGTTTGAGCTGGTCAGTGTTTTACATGCTGTTTTATTAACAGTCTTTGCCATAAATACTGCCATGGCGGAAAGAGTTTTGTATACAGGTATTATTCAGTTATGGTTGCCACATAATTTGATCACTGTATAAAGTCACAAACTGAAAGAGAATGTCATGGTTTAGGGCAAGCAGGCAGTGGAAGGGAAAGGCAGAGGGAATGGGAGAGTATTTCGATACTCTTAAGAAGGGTTTGAGGACAGGTCAGAAAGAACCTGGGATGAGAAGCAAAGATTGGCTCTGAAATGAACTTAAACTTCCTGTCAAGCAATGCACCATTTTGAAATGCAGTGCTATGCAAGCAACCTCAATGTCCACTGACAGCAGAATGAATTAATAAGATGTGGTGCATATATACAATGGAATATTTCTTGGCCATAAAAAAGAATGAATTAATGCCATTTGCAGTAACATGGATGGACCTAGAGGTTATCATACTAACTGAAGTTAAAGACATCGTCTGATATCACGTATATGTGGATTCTTTTTTAAAAAAGATACAAATGAACTTATTTGCAGAACAGAAATAGACTCACCAACTTTGAGAAACTTATGGTTACCAAATGAGACAAGCAGGTGGGGGAGGGATTGGGGGTGTAGGATTGGCATATGCACACTGTGCCATGTGGAATGACTGGCCAGTGGAGACCTGCTGTATAGCACAGGGAACTCTACCCAATATTCTGTGGTAATCTATATGGGAAAAGAATCTGAAAAAGAATGGCTGTGGGTATAGGTATAACTGAATCACTTGGTTGTACAGCCAAAATTATCACAACAGTGTAAATCAACTCTTCTTCGATAAAACTTTTTTAAAAAAATAAAATGGGAGTTCCCGTTGTGGCGCAATGGTTAACGAATCTGACTAGGAACCATGAGGTTGCAGGTTCGATCCCTGGCCTTGCTCAGTGGGTTAAGGATCCGGCGTTGCCGTGAGCTGTGGTGTGGGTCGAAGACGTAGCTCAGATCCTGCGTTGCTGTGGCTCTGGCATAGGCCAGGAGCTACAGCTCCGATTCGACCCCTAGCCTGGAAACTTCCATATGCCACGGGAGCGGCTCAAGAAAAGGCAAAAAGACAAAAAATAAATAAATAAATAAAATGAAAAACATGCAGTGCCAGCGTCTAGGATTTTAAAATCAGATCAACAAATCTCTAAGAACACAGTAACGAGGGATGAGTCAGTAATCCTTCTTTAAATACATTAATAACATAGAAATGTTTACCTTTTCATAATAAATAGGACATGGTGAGGAGTCTCCCCCCCAAAAAAAAATCATCATCATCATCATCTCCAACTCTGCGGTTTGGAGAGAAAAATACCTTAGTAGTTGCTGGTGAGGCATGCGGTGACAAGCCCCAGCTTTGCTCCAGAATGCACGGTTCTGCTCTCCCTAAGATAACACACAATATACACACACATGAAGAGCAAGCTAGAGGCAGTTCCCCGGGTGGAGGTGGTGGCGTGTGGGGCCTCAAAAATACTTTGTCAGAAAAAAAAAAAAAGAAGAAGAAGGAGTTTCCATCATGGCTCAGCAGTAACGAACCCAACTAGTATCCATGAGGATGCGGGTTGGATCTCTGGCCTCCCTCAGTGGGTTAAGGATCTGTTGTTGCCGTGAGCTGTGGTGTAGATTACAGATGCGGCTCAGATCTGGTGTGGATGTGGCTGTGCCTGTGGGGTCGACCAGCAGCTGCAGCTCTGATTCAACCCCTAGCCTGGGAACCTCCATATGCTGCAGGTGTGGTTCTAAAAAGATAAAAAAAGAACGCTGTGCTGAATCACGAGGAGGACAGAATGCCTGGTACACAGACCCACCTGTTTTCCAACCAGCATTCATGTGGCCCCTGGACAGAAGATACTATCTCCTGAAGCAAAACTTTGAAGCATGAAAGCAGATCCATATTTGGCATATCGCTATTGGCTTTTAAATCACAGGATAAAAATAGCCATGACACTCCGTGAAATATTATTCACATTCTGGGTAAAAATGACGTCAGGGAGAAAAGGAACACATTCAGACGGAGAGGCTATGCTAACACCACGCCGCGGAGAGTGGAGCAGGGGTATGTGATGGGGAGTATCGGGTCATGGAAAGGGCACACGAGGATTTGAAACCAGAAAACCAGGAAGCAGTTCTATCTCCCCCGTTTAGCAGCTAAGTTACCTTGGCTAAGATTCCTGTTAAAGCTCAGGTTCTCGATCAATGAGGATAATAATACCTCCCATTGAGCACTGCTCTGAAAGTAAAACAAGGTCATGTGTACGCAGAGGCACTTTGTAAATTATGAAGGGCTGGCACAGGTGGTAATTGTTTATCTTTGGGCAGGACCAAGAGTTACAGAGTCCTTCTTAAACAGCTAAAAGCTGCCTTCTCTAGCTCTCTAGAGTATCCACGATGCTCTTAGTTTAGGCCTTGATAGTCGGTTGACATGTGTTAAATATTTGAGTAATAGGAAAGGAGGGGGAGGAGGGAGGGAGAAGGGGGAGGGAGGGAGAAGGGAGGAAGAATGAATTAATAAGAAGGAAGGAAGGGAGGGAAGAAGGAAGAGGAGGGAGGAAGAATGAATTAATAAGGAAGGAAGGAGGGAGGGAAGAAGGAGGAGGAGGGAGGGAGGAGGGAAGAGGGAGGGAGAAGGGAGGAAGGAGGAAGGTAGGAGGGAGGGAGGAGGGAGGGAGGAAGGAATAAGGAAGGAAATAGGAGAGGAAGGGAAGGGAAGGGATGGGAGGATAGAAAAAAAGAAGGAATCCTCATTTTGCCCATTGGGATCATACAGATTTAGTTTAATTCTTCTCCCAGATAAATGTTTATTTACTTAAAACGGGTTTCCTACTTTATTCCAGAAAGGATATAAAGGATCTTACAAGGAAAATTAAAATACGATAAAAGAGCACATATTTAAAATGGCGCAGGAAAAAAAGATTACAGGGAAAGGGATGGGAGTGAGCTTTGGTGGGGGGGGGTCCTCAGCCAGGCTTTAGGAAACCACCTCCTGGTTGCCTAAGCTTTGCGGCCCCCAACACAAGAAGAGAAACATGACCATACATACAGTTCCCAACATCCACAAGGCAAGAAACAGTCCCGAAGTACTGATCTTCTTAGTGGTGAAGATAAGCATTTTCCCAAGAGGACTCTATAGACTCACGACACGACACCCTCAGCATCGCTCTTCAACCGATGGAAGGAGAAGCTTCCTTGAGATGAGGCCGTGAGGACCCCTAGATGGGCTAAAGGTATCAAACCAAGAAGCAACTCAGTACAGCTAACTCTGCACACTGTCAGGACAGGCAGCCTCCCTTCCTGGGTCTCTGTTCTACTTGGGCTCAAGGTTATACGATAGACTATCTAGAGAAAGGAATAATCAGGATTGTCCTTCAAGCAATGATCCCCAATATCATTCAAGTCCCCACAAATGCTTAACTCTGCCAAAAGGTATGTAAAACAAATGTTTTTTTGGTTTTTGGTTTTTGGGGCTTTGTGTGTGTGTTGTGTGTTTGTGATTTTTAGGGCTGTACCCATGGCATGTAAAGCTCCCAGGCTTGGGGTCGAATAGGAGCTGCAGCTGCCAGCCACAGCCACAGCCACACCAGATCCAGCCAAGCTGCATCTGAAACCTACGCCACAACTTGTGGCAACACCAGATCCTTAACCCACTGAGTGAGGCCAGGGATCAAACCTGCATCTTCATGGATACTAATATGGTTCTTAACTCACAGAGCCACAATGGGAATTCCAGCAAATAATGTTTACATGATCTTAAGCAAATATTATGTGACTGAGAACTCTTTTTTTTTTCCCCCACACCAGCAGCATGTGGGATTTCCTAGACCAGGGATCGAACCCATGCCGCAGTTGTGGCCTGTGCCACAGCTGCCGCAAAGCCGGATCCTTAAGCTGCTGCATAACAGGGGAACTTCCAAGACTGAGAACTCTTGGTGCGACCTGGAAGGAAAAAATGAAATTTGTGAAGACAAATCTCAACTTGCCTGTCAAAGATAAAATCAAAACCACAGGCTAGAGTTTCCTGTCATGTGAGAGGGACCATTTGACAGAAGTCTGTCTGAGGCTACCAGAGTCAAGGGCACCCATTCTGCCTCTATTTCTGCCAGCGTTTCAGTCACAGGATAAAAACAAAGATAAAAGGCCTAAAGCCAGAAGTATGCAGAGGTGAATGCCCTGAAGTGCAAATTATTCACAAGCATGTGACATAATAAAGTATTTTCCCAGAAAAGCCAATGCATTGGTTCCTTACCTTCCCAGGAGAGGAGTCACACAGAAGAGCCCCCCTGCCCCCGGGGGTGTACCAGGCTGGCTGAGGCACCTACTTCTGCCTGCCGTGGTTTGCACACTGCATGGCTGGCTAGCCCTCCCCTGCCCTTTGGCTCCCTGTCTTACATCAGGGCAAGCTTTGTGGGCCGAGGAAAGGCATTTTCATAATTTCCTGATGGGAAGTAACACTAAGCTTGTAAAATGTCAGATGGGCCGTCAATGCAATGGGGATCATGGGAGAGATGGCCAAACAACAAGCCTCAAAACTCATCCCTCAACTGAGTTCCCTTTGTGGCTCAATGGTTAACGAACCTGACTAGGATCCATAAGGATGCAAGTTCGAACCCCAGCCTCGTTCACAGTGGGTTAAGGATCCGGTGTTGCTGTGAGCTGTGGTGTAGGCCGGCAGCTGTAGCTCCGATTCAACCCCCTAGCCTGGGGTGGCGGGGGGAAATGGGGACTCATCCCTAGAGAGAGGCATCAGATCAGGAAACTGGCAGGGAGAAGGACTGAGAGCACCAGCTCTCAGGAAAGACCCCGTGGGAAAAAAGAATGAGAGTCAAAACAACTTCGGATAATTTACTGTGCACGTTTCCATGGTCGACATTAAGGAAACCCCCTCCCTGTGCATGACCTCAATTAAAGCCAAAATTAACTCTGCGGAGTAGAGAGGCTGATTCTCTCCACTTCACAGAGGATGCAGTTGAGGATGAGAGAAGTTAAAGAACCCTTTCAGAGGCTGGGGGAGGGGTGCAGGAAGGCAGAGACACTGACAACGCTGTGACTTTCCTCCCAGCAGCATGACGTCCCTTAGCGGACCACTGCAGATGTCACTAGCAGAGGACTTGTAAGGGGACCCCTTCAGAGAGTTGACAACATTCACTTCTCCCAGTAAATTGGATTTAGATACTGTAGATACTGGGGTGCTTTGAATCTTTTATTTTCATGTGATGCACTATTAATAAGGATAATAGCACCCCCAAGGAGGCAAAAACTGGTTCTAGGGATTTGTAGTGGGTTGATTAATGTCCATCAAAATTCATGTCCTCCCAGAACCTCAGAATATGTCCTTATTAGAAGGAGGGTCTTTGCAGATGTATTTTAGATGAGGCATGAGATGAGATCATTCTGGACTCAGAATTAGGGTGGACTCTAATCCAATGAGAGTGCCCTTATAAGAGACAGAAGAAGAGGACAGACACAGGGGAGGAGGCCATGCGAAGACCGAGGCAGAGCTTGGAGTTGTGCAGGCACCAGTCCAGGAACTCTTGGGGCCACCAAAGCTGAAGCAGAAAGGAAGGCTCCTCTAAAGTCTCAGGAGGGGAGTTCCCGTCATGGCACAGTGGTTAACGAATCCGACTAGGAACCATGAGGTTGCAGGTTTGCTCCCTGGCCTCACTCAATGGGTCAGGGATACAGCACTGCCATGAGCTGTGGTGTAGATCACAGACGCGGCTCGGATCTGGCACTACTGTGGCTGTGGTGGAGGCTGGCAGCAACAACTCCAATTAGACTCCCAGCCTGGGAACCTCCATATGCCACGAGTGGGGCCCTAGAAAGAATGAAAAAAAAAAAAAAAAAAAAAAAGACAAAAAAATAAAGTCTCAGGAGGAACACAGCCCTGTCAACATTTTCATTCTGGATTCTAGTCTCCAGATCCATAAAAGGATAAATCTGTGTCACGTCATCAAGTTACTTTGTTATAGCAGTCCTAGGAAATTATTATCAGGGTGAAAAAAACTTACTCTTTTCATGTATAAAACAAATGCACAGACACACACATAACATACACTTACAGAGTAAGTGTATAAATTTACATAAACATAATTAAAGTTTCCTGGGAGGAGGATATGAAAAAAATGCCTGAAAGCCTCCTTATTGGGTTATAATGAAAAGGTTGAGAAACACTAGGCTGAGAGATGGTTGGGAAATGGAGAATCTTTTAGTCAGAGGTTACTTCTTCTTGCTCTTAAAAGTGTCCTTCCCATTCTTGGCATTTTAAACTAAATAGTCCCCATTGTTTCCTCTTCCATTCTGGTCCAGGCGCCATTATTACAATTTCCAGAAAAGTTATTCTGGTATCTCTCTGCAGTAGGATTTGTCCCCAGCTAAGGCAGAACAACCACCTATAATTTTCAGTTGTATTTCCTCTTCTAAGACATTCTCTTGCTGTCACGGGAGTTGTAAGGCAGGGCCCTGGTGTTTCTGGATGCTACATTTTTTTTTCCTAGAATTTCCAGGTTTACTTCACCACTCAATGTCTATAGGAAGCATAAAGGTGGTTGGTAATTTCTCTAGTAGATTTGCTTTTTTCCCGAGATTTCTAGTATAGCTAAAAGGATATTGTAGACAGTTGCTCTTTTTTTTTTTTTTGTCTTTTTGTCTTTTTGCCATTTCTAGGGCCACACGCACAGCATATGAGGTTCCCAGGCTAGGGGTCCAATCGGAGCTGTAGCTACTAGCCTACGCCAGAGCCACAGCAACTCGGGACCCGAGCCCCGTCTGCAACCTACACCACAGCTCACGGCAACGCCGGATCCTTAACCCACTGAGCAAGGCCAGGGATCGAACCTGCAACCTCATGGTTCCTAGTCGGATTTGTTAGCCACTGCGCCACGGCGGAAACTCCCATAGACAGTTGTTCTTTAAACTGACCTTCAATGAAAGCCACCGAATTAGCTCATAGACCTATAGAGACTATTCAGTGAGCTGCCTGTTCCATCCTGATATGGGTCTTAGAGATGGAGGTAATCTGGAGATGGTCCGCGTAGCTCCAGCCTTGCCTGGGATACTGAGAGAAACTATTGGCCATTGATGCAAAGTGGAGGTCTCCAGGACCTTCCCTAAAGATAAGTAACCCTGAGTAGTTAATGTGCATAATTTAAGTCTCCACATTTCTTGAGAGTGATGCACAGTGAAAGTGATAATGTGGGCCTGGTAGATTTTGAGAGCAGGCATTACCCACCTGCTTGTACTGCAGAAGAAATCTTATCATGGCTGCCCTGGAATGTTTCATTTTGAACAGAATAGCCTCTAGGTGGCAGGATGTTAATTATGCCTTGCTGTCTCCCCCCGCCCCCCCCCCCCCCCCCCCCCGCAGCTGAATACAACATGACAAGGCTACTGAGGTAGGATGTGTTTAGAGACATGAGGCAGGTTTTGCAGTCCTTTATGCCTCACACTGGGGACAGGCTTGGGGATTTGCCATAGTGATTGGGAAGTGGGGAGCTCATCAAGAAAAAAACTTAGGGAGTCCCTATTATGGCTCAGCAGAAGTCAACCCAACTAGTATCTAAGAGGATGTGGCTTTGATCCCTGGCCTCATTCATTGGGTTAAGATCCAGTGTTCCCATGAGCTGTGGTGTAGGTCCCAGACACGGCTCAGATCTGTCGTTGCTGTGACTATGGTGTAGGCCAGCAGCTGCAGCTCCAATTTAACCCCTGGCCTGGGACCTTCCATATGCCTCGGATGCAGCCCTGAAAAGCAAAAAAGACTTGGTATGCTGTAGCATTTCTCTTCCCTCCCCACTGGGAAATAGGAAGGAAGTGGGAAGTTGTTTTCACCAAAAGCCGCAGGTTACAAGTCTCAGTGAGTTTGATACTCTGGCAATTGGAAGTCACTCTGGAGCTGACTCATATCTGAAGTTGTCAAAATGTGAGAGGCTGGGAGTTCCCATTGTGGTTTAGCAATAATGAACCTGATTAGTGTCTATGAGGATGCAGGTTTGATCCCTGGTCTCACTCAGTGGGTTAAGGATACAGCATTGCTGTGGCTGTGGTGTAGGCCAGCAGCTGCAGCTCCCATTCAACCCCTAGCCTGGGAACTTCCATCTGCCACAGGTGCAGCCATAAAAAACAAACAAACAAAAAAAAGAGAGGCTAGTTGACCAGAGGGGCCATTGGTGATGGAGTTAAGAGGGCTGCATTGTAAGTGGGCTGCACTTGAAGAGTGTAGGGGACAAAGCTGCCCATATATGTCCCAGTGAAACGGACAGCAATAATGGCCTCAACCTAGCCAGAACCCAGACTGGGACTTGAGCCCACGGTTTTAAATGAGAATCACTCACCCTGTGTCTGGACTCACTGAGGTTCAGGTTCTTCATGTCTCCACACAGAAGGAATTCAGTGAGAGACAAAGTGATAGGCAAGAAATAGATTTATTAAGATAGGATGCTTGTCAGAGATGCAAGCGGGAAGGCATGGAAGCTCTGCCCAGAGGATCCCTGTGGGCTAGTTTTATCATCCAAGGGGAGTGGGGGTTGGAAAAGCCCGCCTCTCCCTTTCCGGCAGTAGCAGCTCTTTCTAGGTATCTGGTAAGGTGTGTAATCAAATCCGCAGAAGGGTGGTCCTCAAACTCTTGCCCCTGGTCTGAATATGAATGCAGCCCTCATCCCATCCCCCACCCAATGACCTGAGGCAATTCTCAAGGCTCCACTAAGGAAGCAAGCCTGCCTTGAGCTGATGGTTTTCTTGAGCAATTTATGAACTTACAGTGATCTCCCAATGTCCCCTAAGTTTCCCTCTTTCAATATGGTCCTTTATCGGGACTTCTACAACTACCTGAGCCTACTCCATCCCTATCACCAGGTGTTAGATATGAATCCCTCAAAAGGGAAGAGGGCTCAAGTCATCTGGAGGGACAAGGTGATCCCACCAGAAGAGGTATGGAAGGAGCCACCAAAGGTCAGGGACTGTCCCAGGAAAGTGTCATACAAAGTAACCAAAATAGGAGGGCCCCAAGAAGGATATCTCTGAGGAACCCAAGAGAAAGCCCTGTAGAGGAGGAATTGGCCTTTGTTACTGGCCCCTCCCAGAGGCCACCAATGTGTAGAGGTCAGTTGTAATCTACATTATCATCCACATTGTAAATCAAACAGGCATGTTCTGCTTCTCCCTCTTCCTCTCTTTCTAGCCCTAACTCCAGAGAAGCCAAAGCAACAGAGGAGACAGAGTCAAAGAGTGAGGAACAGTAAAATATTCAACCACACCCCCTTACCCACTGCTCATCTCCACCTGACAAGGGTCCCACGCTGTGGGAGAGAAGAGGCTTTAAATTGGATGGAAATATTGAAGTTTGGACTGGACTTACTAATGCCTAGAAAAAATGCATTAATACCTGAGAGTAATTGGAAAAGCTAGGGGAAACTGCCTAGACTTTCATCCAGAGGCAGGGAAAGACAAGTCCACAGAGAAGTTTAGAGAAAAAGTAAAGTCCTGCTTATTTAGTAATCTGGTAACTTGATGCCTTTTGGAAAAAAATTGCATCTAAAAGGTTTATCAAGTTAAGCTAGCCTGAAAAATATATAAAATATATCATCAAATACTAAATAAATTAACCTCATTTAGTTACATAGGCAATATTATCCACCACCTGCCTCAATAATTTTAGAACAGTGGAATTTTTGTAAATAAAAATGTTATTTATATTTGACTTCATCATCATTGATGCACATTATAAGGGTAGAGAGACTATTGATTACTCTGAGAAATGCTAAGCAAGCTCAGTATGCAAATACATTGGACATGTCCACCACTACTGATGCTTTGTTTCTTAATCTCAGGGGGAATAGAGGCCTTGGGTGACTTACATCTAAGTACTGTCTCCTGGAGATACCCAAGGGTACTTGGAAAGGGCTGCTATTCTCCTTTCTGCCCCTAAAATTATTTTCATAGTCGTTTTTCTCCTCCTCTTACCTGTGAGGATTATGCCCACCTTCTGAGGCTCTGATTTGCTCTCCACCTACAACATTCTGGTCTTAGGAGCAGGTGAGTGTCAGGAACTCTAAAAAAGCACAGGGTGCATTGGACAAGAATATACACACTTTTTGGTCATGGGTGAAATTTCTCATTTGGCTGTATACTCTCTTTCTTTCCTTTTCAATTATTATAATTTAATTTTCTTGCTTTATTACATTGGACAGAACTCCAGAATAATACTGAATGAAGATGGCAGTAGCAATTATAGGGAAAGTTTCAACATTTTAGGTTAGTTTTTTTTTTTAACTGCTGCATACTCTAGCCATTTCATTTTCAACTGGCCAAAGAGTGTTTTATCCTGATTCCATCCTCAAGTAGCTCTTTGCAATTTACAGTATCCCAGCACCTCACTAGGGAATATTTGTGCCTTGGAGTCCAAATTCTCTATGTTGCAAATGGATTTACAGTACTTTGGTCATCCAAGACTCTCAGGTTCATTGTCTTGGCCAAACCAAAAAAATAGCTCCCCCTCCACAACCTCGCTACCAGGTTTTTACGAAAACAGGCTTCACCAAATTCTGCCACATGCACAGATACCAACTAAACAAACTTGACAGTAAGTAGGCACAAAACGGATCATATAAACCTCTTTTGGCTTTTAGGCGCTCTGGCTACAGCTTGCACGGAACATTAAACAGAGGCAGATGCCACAATATTCCAGAGGCAGGATTCTGTCACCCGAACTGTCCACAAAAAAACACCAGAATCATCTCACTCTGCAGCTCTGAACTACTGAGCTACTTAAGGACCAAACCTCAAGTGCTGTCCCCAAGAAAATAGGGTACAAAACTTGCTAGGGTGGCAACTCTCTCTAAGCCAATCCACATATCTGGACAGCCTTTAATTTCATTAAGAGCAGTCTATTTCTGGAGTTCCTGCTGTGATGCAGTGAGTTAAGGATCCAACCACAGGCATTCAGGTGCAGGTTTGATCCCCAGCCTGGCACAGTGGGTTAAAGGATACAGTGTTGCCACAGCTCTGGCGTCGTTGAAGCTGTGGGTTGGAGTCAGTCCCTGGGCCAGGAGCTTCCATATGCCATGGGTGAGGCCATTAAAAAAAAGAAGAAGAAGAAGAAGCCTATTTCTAACATCTGTTATGCAGATTAGTAAGACATAAATTTCATCCATGAAATTTCTGACATTCATTATGTTAATTAATAAAGTCTCCGGTGGTGATTGAGATATAGACAACTTAAATGCTGATAGCTGCTGCCTTTAGGGTATATCCTTACTGATTAAATGCTAGCTAATCACCCTTGCAGTGTAAATTGTTGACTAGGGCAACTGATAGCAACTAGACAGCAGTTCAGACTCACTCACACACACACACACACACACATTCTCACACACACATACCCACCCATATCAATGTTGAAAAAATTTAAAGCAAATTACAAGTATCATAACAATATACAAATAGGAAAGAACACCTGCCTAAAAGTAACTCTTTTGGTATTGCTATCATTGCCATTCACAACATTCAGTAGAAAACATTTAAATAATATAGAAATAACGAAATGTGTTGATTTTATTCTTAGAAAATTCTACCTTTTCATTTTTTAATTTGGGAAACAAAAAGTTAACATTGGGAGTTCCCTGGTGGCCTAATGCTTAAGGACTCTGGCTCAGGTCACTGCTGTGGCTCAGTTCCATCCCTGGCCTGGGCACTTCCGCATGCCACAGGTATGGCCAAAAACAAAATGTTAAGTTAAATCAACCACAATGCTACATAGTTCTAGCTTTTTCTACATACTCACACACATAGACACATACTTATTTTACAAAATTGGATGATCTTGAATATACGCAATGCACATTTTCATTTGTCATTAAATATTTTTTCAAAAATTTGAATTCAGATCACTACTTATTATTGTGTCATGTAGCTACACCATAATTTGGTAAACTAATCCCGTGTAATTTGTGATTAGTTCAGGTGGTTTATCTTTTACTAACATTTAAAAAAAAAAACTTTGTGGGAGTTCCCGTGTGGCACAGCGGAAACAAATCCGACTAGGAACCATGAGGTTGCTGGTTCGATCCCTGGCCTTGCTCAGTGGGTTAAGGATCCAGTGTTGCTTCGAGCTGTAGAGTAGTTCACAGATGCAGCTCGGATCTGGCATTGCTGTGGCTGTGGTGTAGGCTGACAGCTACAGCTCCGATTCGACCCCTAGACTGGGAACCTCCATATGCCCTGGGTGCAGCCCTAAAAAGGACAAAAGACAAAAAAAAAAAACTTTGTGGCATTCCCATTATGGCTCAGTGGTAGTGAACCCAACAAGTATCCATGAGGATGTGGGTATGGTCCCTAACGTCACTCAGTGGATTAAGGATCCAGCGCTGCCGTGAGCTGCAATGTAGGTCACAGACACGGCTGTGGTGTAGGCCAGCAGCCACAGCTCCCATTTGACTCCCTTTTGGGAACCTCCATGTGCTGTGGGTGTGGCCCTAAAAAGGCCAAAAAATAAAACAAAACAAAACAAATTTGTAGCTACCACTCAGCAGGACACAGTTGCCACACTTAACAATGGGAAATTTAAGCGGAGTTTAAGAAAGGTACTATTTAGAAGTCAAGGTGAGGATTGAGGAGAAGCAATCATGGCCAGTGCCTTGAAATGCTAGGGAGCTGTTGCCTCATGGAGAATGAGCACATGCCAGAAACTAAAGAGAATATATGGAGAGGCTTCCAGACAGGAAATGCAGCCCGCAGTAGGGGATGAGGCCCATCCACAATGACCTGGCAGAGAAGGAGCTGCTGGAATAAACCACCACCTCACTCTTGCCTGTACCTCCCATTGGTGAAACCCAATCAGAAGCCAGAGGACAAGGCCTCCTGGCACGGAGCTGGGTAACAAACAGAGGGTGAGTCAGGAGGGGCAAGTGTGCCACAACCATGAGAAATATTTGCCATTTTCATGCAAAAGGCCACCAACATTTTTATATTTAAAGAAAGAAAGATAAGCACATGGTAAGTAACTTCAGCATTAAGAAACACAATGGGGAGTTCCCGTCGTGGCGCAGGGGTTAACGAATCCGACTAGGAACCATGAGGTTGCTGGTTCGGTCCCTGCCCTTGCTCAGTGGGTTAACGATCCGGCGTTGCCGTGAGCTGTGGTGTAGGTTATAGACACGGCTCGGGTCCCGCGTTGCTGTGGCTCTGGTGTAGGCCGGTGGCTACAGCTCTGATTCAACCCCTAGCCTGGGAACCTCCATATGCCGTGGGATCGGCCCAAGAAATAGCAACAACAACAACAACAATAACAACAACAACAACAACAACAAAGACAAAAAAAAAGAAAAAAGAAACACAATGGGGGAGTTCCCATCATGGCACAGCAGAAACAAATCTGACTAGGAACCATGAGGTTGGGAGTTCAATCCCTGGCCTTGCTCAGTGGTTAAGAATCCGATGAGCTGTGGTGTAGGGAGCAGACACGGCTCGGATCCCACGTTGCTGTGGGTGTGGCTTAGGCCGGCGGCTACAGCTCCCATTCGACCCCTAGCCTAGGAATTTCCATATGCCGCAGATGCAGCCCTAAAAAGACAAAAAGAAAGAAAGAGAAAGAAAGGAAGGAAGGAAGGAAGGAAGGAAGGAAGGAAGGAAGGAAGGAAGGAAGGAAGGAAGGAAGGAAGAAACACAATGGATAGGCACAATAAGCAGGGAGAAGTGAGTTATCTTCAGAATAGTCTTCAAGGACCCAGCTGCCTGATCTTCCAATAAAGAAAGCTACCACTGAATTCTGATGCAGGACTGAGCAGGCTGAATCCCTGAGGGCCTGGCAGGCAGGAGGTACTGTTGTTTGGTAGAATTTCTCATTTGTCTGGGTGGATCAATGAGATGAAAGTCTGCTTCAAGAAATCCCATAATATCGGTTCCCATGGTTCTAACCCTCACTACCTGCCAAGCCCTGTGTTAAGACCCCTACATGCATTATCTCATTTAACACTCACAACAAAACCGGAACTGCTTTATAAAGGAATAAACAGTGAAAATGTGATAAACAAAGATTGAAACACCTGGGACATGTCTGCCAAGAATTAAAGGAACAGGAGTTTCCGCCGTGGTTCAGAGGAAACGAATCTGACTAGTAGCCATGAGGATGCAAGTTTAATCCCTGTCCTCGCTCAGTGGGTCAAGGATCTGGCCTTGCCATGAGCTGTGGTGTAGGTCACCGACGAGGCTCAGAAATGACATTGCTGTGGCTGTGGCATAGGCCAGCACCTGTAGTTCCAATTCAACCCCTAGCCTGGGAACCTCATATGCCCCATGTGTAGCCCTAAAAAAAAAATTTTTTAAGCAAAAAATAATAATAATAATATAATAAAATAACAAACTAAAGGGGACATGTGGAGTGGGGAGTGGATTGGGGGTTTGGGATTGGCCAACGGGGACCTGCTATATAACACAGAGAACTCTACCCAATATTCTGTGGTAATCTATGTGGGAAAAGAATCTGAAAGAGAATGGATGTGTGTACATGTATAACTGAATCCCTTGGTTGTACAGCAGAAATGACCACAACATTGTAAATCAACTCTACTTCAATAAAACTTAAAAAAATAAAAATAAAATAACAACGATAATAATAAGCATTTGTCATTTTTAGAGGTTGCTAGGATAGCAACTCACTATTCCCCAAACTGATAAAAGTCAAGAACTGAGCGTTCATCCTGATTGTCCTGTATCTCAGGGTTACCAAATAGTTGATAAGTAAGGTGTTCTTTATAGAAGAATTCTAGATAATATGTGCAGAAGAAATGATGGAATTTCAACCGCCGCTTTACAACTTCTAGAGAAAGACGACAATCATTGGTGAATATTAAATCATTGAGTTGACGGGAAATCTTTTTAATGGATGGATCAGACTATAACTTTTGAACCTACTGATTATCTTATCATCACTAAAAAAATGGGGAAAATTGAACATTGCATGAATCCGTGTGAAGCCTAGGAAGTATAGAGCAAAAGCTATGATTTACTCTGCCCACATAATTGAACCTGAGTCCAATCAAGTCACTAGACATAACTTCAGCTCTATAGAAGTATGGGAGACAGAAGGATACAAAAACAAGTTAAACACCACAAGAAGCAACTCACCAGGTCCAGAAGGGCGGAAATTCTGCAGGAGAAATGACCACGTCTTCCACAAATGAATGGTTTGACAAAGGGGATAGAAAGGAATTGCTGTAGCTTCAAAGAGATTTAAGAGATGAACTGCTGTTAATTTTTTCCAATTTGCAGTCTTTTGAAACCATTACCTTCCCTATGATTTTTTTTTTTTTTTTTTTAAGGGCTGCACCCACGGC
Organism: Phacochoerus africanus; assembly: GCF_016906955.1. Taxonomy (NCBI): domain Eukaryota; kingdom Metazoa; phylum Chordata; class Mammalia; order Artiodactyla; family Suidae; genus Phacochoerus; species Phacochoerus africanus. Next base: position 252,617,970 of record NC_062545.1, on the reverse strand, counting down.
ATAAGGAAGTTCCCAAGCTAGGTGTTGAATCAGAGCTGTAGCTGCCGGCCTATGCCACAGTCACAGCAATGCAGGATCTGCGTGGCATGTGCAAGCTATACCATAGCTCATGGCAATGCCGGATCCTTAACCCACTGAGTGAGGCCAGGGATTGAACCTGAATTCTTGTGGATACTAGTTGGGTTCTGAAAATTCTTTCTCAAGATGACCTAGCCCATCTCAAGGACCAGCTGTAGCTACAAGTACCTTCCACAAGCTGGGCTGAGAAACACAAGCTTTACCAAAGATTTTGTTGATGTGCTGGAGGGACGATTTCACAGTGGGCTAGTCTCAATCCTACACATGCCTCTCCCCAACATCATTTCCCTCAACTGCTCTCTGTTCCATCCGCAGATTTCTTCTGGAATCCCAGAATGCCAAAGGTTATCTTTCTAAAGAACACTTTGCTTTCAGCAAACAGAAGAATGTTCGAACACAACCATTCAATGGGAAAGTTATAAATCCCACATAATTTTTCCTATCACAGAAGCTAATGCCTCCAATTCCTTAGATTGCTATACAAGCAGCATATTTTCCTTTCCTCTCATTTCCTAGACAAACATCTGAACTTATTCCAGTTTAGTTACATCTGTCATCATGTGTGGAGCTCAGAACCACACGTAAAATCCTGATCTAAGGAGTTCCTGTCATGGCGCAGTGGAAACGAATCCGACTAGGAACCATGAGGTTGCAGGTTCGATCTCTGGCCTCACTGAGTGGGTTAAGGATCCGGCTTGCCATGAGCTGTTGTGTAGGTCGAAGTCGAGGCTAGGATCCCTTGTTGCTGTGGCTATGGTGTAGGCCAGCAGCTACAGCTCTGATTTGACCCCTAGCCTGGGAACCTCCTCATGCCAGGTTCAGCCCTAAAAAGACAAAAAGCAAAAAAATAAATAAACAAACAAACAATAAAAAAAAAAATCCTGATCCGAGCCGAAAAAAGCAATCTATGTCATTCTAATAAGCTTACCCATGTAGCCTAGGATTCCAAAACCTTTTATAGGGATCACTTCTCACCAGTTATTTATATAGAGATTCCTGGCAGCAGAAATTCTTTTCACACATGCTTCTGTTAAAGCCCATCTTTCCTACGCTTGTGGCACTGTTTTCAGACACAAGGGTTGAAGTCTACGATTTCCCCCTACTGCATAGAACTTTAACAGACTAGTCTATCAAGGTCAATTTTTTCCATTCATCAACATTCCTGAGGAGTTCTATTATTTCTAATAATTTCATTAGAGGTTAGAATTTAATTTCTAGAACTTAATTTCAAAGTGAGAAATAATGAAATGTATTGATTTTATTCTTACAAAATTCTACCTTTTCATTTTTTTAATTTGAGAAACATAAAAAGTTACTATGAGGTATTCCCTGGTGGTCTAGTGGGTAAAGACGGGATTGTCACTGCTGTGGCTCAGGGAACTGCTGTGGCTTTGGTTTGATACCTGGCCCAGGAACTTCCTCATGCCATAGACACAACCAAAAAAAAAAAAAATTTAACATTAAGTTGAATTAACCACAATGCTACATAGAATCTAATGTTAGCTTCTAGCCTTTTTCTACATGTTCACACACACAGACACACACCCATTTTACAAAACTGGATGATCTTGAATATCACAGCATGAACATTTTCATTTGTCATTAAATATTCTTTCCAAAACTTGAATTCAGGTGGCTACCTATTATGGTGTCATACAGCCATAATTTGGTAAACTAATCCCCTATAATTTTTTATTATTTTTCCAAAGCTTGCATCATGTTCCTAGTCTGAGATTTCTATAAACCACCATTTTTCTGTCCTGAAATCAGACAATCTGAGCAAGGGGTACAGGTGATAAATTACTTAGGAAAGTCACATGTAAGGAGGGATCATATACATGGTACATACTCCAGATTTAAGGATTGAATTTCATAAAAATTGTTCTGGCAGAAGACAATAAAGTGTCCTATCCTTTAAAAACCATATTATGATAATTTTCCAGCAGATGGAAGCAAAGTTTCTTGAGGAAGAGGTGCCTTTCGCTAAATCACACTGGCCCAAGCTTCCATATGTGTCAGTGGTAGCTATGCTGAAGATTGTGTTAACTTGTGGTATAGACTGAACATTGAAACCTAATCCCTGGAGTACCCATCATGGCTCAGCGGAAATGAATCTGACTAGCATCCATGAGGATGCAGATTCGATCCCTGGCCTTGCTCAGTGGGTTAAGGATCCCGCATTGCCGTGAGCTCTGGTGTAGATTGCAGACAAGGCTCGCATCTGGCATTGCAGTGGCTGTGGCGTAGGCCATCAGCCACAGCTCTGACTCGACCTCTAGCCTGAGAACCTCCATAAGCCATGGGTGTGGCCCTAAAAAGA